>NC_140962.1:34230301-34257801 GCF_056783735.1 Eptatretus burgeri
GCGGGCCAAAAATATAAACTTGTCTGGGCAGAAGAAGCTGAAAACATGAAATGGCAGAATGTTACATCTAATAATGACTAAAATTTGGTACAAAGTGTTCACGATAGGATATATGCTGTGCTTGTCGCCAAATGCGGACCAACGCCTTTTGGGAAATCGAATAAGCTTTTGTGAATCAACAACCCTGGATATTTCTTTCCTGTCCCAATACTTGTATTACTGCATTGTAAAGTTGAATGCAAGTTTAATCTGCACCTACCCTCAGCTTACCATTTTCATGTCATGGAAAACACTTCATGTGTTGCTCTTTTATTAAGACCTTTTCTCAAGTATCGTTGTACCGGTGTTTGTCATAATCACAACCTTGATAAAGCATGGTGAAAATTGCATGAGGCAGTTGAAGGTTTTAATGCACTTGATGAAAAATATTGTTAGAAAGAAACCCGAAGATAAACCAATGTAAAATTGTAATGAGGACAAAGGCTGAAGTTAATAATTGGGTTTCAGCGCAACCTTTGAAAATGGAAATTGTCGATCTGAAGCCTATTTTGTGTAATTATCCACAGTACTTCAACGCTTGCTCAACATCCACCCATTATTTTGTCATTTTTGAATTGTCTTCGATCTTTGCTTTTTCTTTTTTTTTTTTTCCTTCTAATATCTGGAAATTATTTCACGATTGATTGAAAAAGTTTTTTTGTTGTTGTTCTTACCTGAGCTGTGATCACGTGTCACGTGATCCACCTATTTCACATCTTTAGGAGCACCTTCCTCTGTTCGAAAATGAAACCACAGATGAGGTTGTTACTTTCAATCTATATGTGTAAACAACAGTTCATCTGTTCGTCGTTTACGCTGATTGAGGCTATGTGCAATGTGATTGGCTCCTGGCAAGATTGAATAATGTATCGTATAGGCTTATTCAAAGCTGGTATTTGACAATCAAAACTCATGGCCAAACTAATTATGTCGAAATCTAAAGAAAAATCGGGGAAAAATTTTTTTTTCAGAAAAAGCGATTAAAAATTTATTTATTTTTTCTTATCTGTTATAATTAAATAACAGGCTCTGCGGTGACACCACCCATAGTGGGGCAACCTAGCATAACAATTGTGCATTTTGTGAGGAAAGCACCAAATTTGGCACACTAGTAGCCTAACATATTATGAACAGATTTGGATATTGGGCCATCTCAAAATTTTTGATGGCAGTGGACAATAGCTGCCACAGCCATCAGCGCCTGAATTTGAGATGGCCCAATATCCAAATTGCCCCACTAGTGGGGCAACTTAGCTTAATATAGCATAACAATTGTGCATTTTGTGAGGAAAGCACCAAATTTGGCACACTAGTAGCCTAACATATTATGAACAGATTTGGATGAGACTTTCCTCACAAAATGCACAATTGTTATGCTATATTTAGCTAAGTTGCCCCACTACCAGGGACACCGGTAGAGATCTTTTGTGTTCGGATTCTAATTTTTCTATCAACTTTTGTTGCTCTTGTGAATGTCATTTATTGTCTGTTCTGTGTTCTTGATCTTCCATGATCCTCGATATGTATCTATACCAGTGATCTTCACCATTTGTTTTTCAAGGGGTGCCCCTTTTGCCGATAAGGCATCAGTGTGAGAGCCACCACACCGCTTGCAGGACTCCATCATGGCTACTATTAGGCCCAGACCCCACGTACTCTTCTTTGTTGTGATTAACTGGGCTGCAGGCATCATTGTTTGTATATAATACTGCAACCATATCCTGATGTAGTTATGTTACTTTTATGCTTCATGTTGGAACACTCATTTGAAACCATTGTGTCAATTTGATGCCATTTATAGCGGATTATGACAAAGTGTTTTTACATTTGTGTATTATCTGCCGCACGTCAGGGACCACACCCTCGGCCACTGGTGGGTCGCGGGCCATGCAATGAAGAAAAGTTATTTATACTAATAAATGGCAGTGTGTGTGTGTGTGTGTGTGTGTGTGTGTGTGTGTGTGTGTGTGTGTGTGTGTGTGTGTGTGTGTGTGTGTGTGTGTGTGTGTGTGTGTGTGTTTCCTCCATAGCTCCAAAACCATAAAACTAGCAGCCTGAAACTTTGCATGCATACTAAGGGAACTCCAAGGAAGTGCATGAATGAAAATTGGGTGTTTGGGTTAATTAAGACACCCCTTTTGAAGATAATTAACGGCCTTATTTAATTATATATCCTTTATCAGGCGCATCCTTGGCCACCTCGCTCTTTGGGGTCTTAAGGTGTCTCCTGAGTTATCTCGTTGGGGTCTGAAGCCGCCATGTTTTTTTGGCCTGCTCAACCATGCCTTGACTTGGAACAGGCCGCAATGATTTCTTAACGATAATTTTTTTTTCTTCACTTTGCTCACTCATATTATCGAATGCCTGTTCACCGTCGCTACGAATCACTGGGTACATCGCTTTTAAAAGTGCTATAGATTTCAAGTTATGAGCTTGGAGCGATTTCATCCTTTTTTGATGATGCAATTTTCCATGATGTACTCTCACGGACTAATTAAAGTAATTCATCGAAATATTATTTCGGTTTTGAGGAACAGATATCATCCGGGCAAAAGGCATGTTGAGATCTGGAGTGAAATCTGATAATTTAAAGAAACAATGAGTCTTATACCAAAGCCGATATACAGTACCTATTTACTTAAAGCACGCAAGGTTATGTTCCCTCCTTCCCCACATATACAGTTGCTAAGAAAATGTGAAATTTCCAAAGCATTAAACTGATCTTTTACTACTGTTTGGAGAATTGTATTGAGTGAACAAAAGATTTAAGAATGTGCCAAAATTAACCAGCTTCATTGAGCTCTATGACAATGCATTCACTACTTGACCTCACACCCTGTCCCTCAGAGGAACTGCTTATCCATAGCATCTGCCAGATCTGTGTCTATATTTTCGGAGGTTTCGCGAGGTGCTTTACAGGGAATCGAAGCAAATCTGGTAAAAAAAAAAAAAACAGAGTTTTCTCAGACCGCGAACGATGTACCACGTGGCGCGTGCACAAACGAGCAGGCAATGTTGCGGATGATCTGCAATGTTTATTTCACGGGCGATTAAACTTTGCGATGTCTCCAGGGTTGTTCTACATTGAAGATTAACTCTTTTGTGGATAAATTATTGTCATTATTTGAACGAATTCATTTTATTTCATGAACTGCTGTGAGCGTGGTGAAGACTGGCTTTAAAGTTGAAGGGATCCTTTACGGTATGCTGCCACAGCCTGGCCAGTCGATCAATATTAACCATTTATTGGAGTGCTTGCTTGAGTGCTTAAGCCACTTGCCAAGCACCCTTCAGTCGACAGCGGTACTACGCTGTCATTCTGAGCAAATTGTTCACTCACTGCGGACGCTTTTGCCACGCAACTTCATTCAGAGCGAGTGTCACATGCTCCATCATCCTGAGCAAGTGGTTCTTGCTCCATCATCCTGAGCGAGTGGTTCATGCTCCACCACCCTGAGCGAGTGGCTCATGCTCCATCAGCCTGAGCAGGTGGTTCTTGCTCCACCACCCTGAGCGTGTGGTTCGTGCTCCATCATCCTGAGCAAGTGGTTCTTGCTCCATCATCCTGAGCGAGTGGCTCATGCTCCATCATCCTGAGCAAGTGGCTCATGCTCCATCATCCTGAGCAAGTGGTTCTTGCTCCATCATCCTGAGCGAGTGGCTCATTCTCCATCATCCTGAGCAAGTGGTTCTTGCTCCATCATCCTGAGCGAGTAGTTCATGCTCCACCACCCTGATCAAGTGGTTCGTGCTCCACCACCCTGAGCGAGTGGTTCGTGCTCCTCCACCCTGAGCGAGTGGTTCGTGCTCCTCCACCCTGAGCGAGTGGTTCCTGCTCCACCACCCTGAGCGAGTGGTTCGTGCTCCGTCACCCTGAGCGATTAGTTCGTGCTCCGCCACCCTGAGTGAGTAGTTTGTGCTCCGCCACCCTGAGCGACTGGTTTGTGCTTTGCCACCCTGAGCGAGTGGTTCGTGCTCCACCACCCTGAGCGAGTGGTTCATGCGCCGCCACTCTGAGTAGGTGGTTCGTGCTTCGACACCCTGAGCGAGTGGTTCGTGCTCCACCACCCTGAGCGAGTGGTTCGTGTTCCGCCACCCTGAGCAGGTGATTCGTGCTCTGTCACCCTGACCAAGTGGTTCATGTTCCGCCACCCAGAGCGAGTGGTTCGTGCTCCGCCACCCTGAGCGTGTGGTTTGTGTTCCGTCACCCTGAGCAGGTGATTCGTGCTCTGTCACCCTGACCAAGTGGTTCATGCTTCGACACCCTGAGCAAGTGGTTCGTGCTCCATCATTCTGAGCAAGTGGTTGTGAAATAACACCCGATTTCCATATTAACCTGTTTTCTAAATTACGGAGCCAAATTTTTTTTTTCGACCCGTTACACACAGCTCTTTATAAAGATTAATGTTTGTGAAAATATCCCTGAAATGTCAATATAACTGTAACGTTGTTTATTGGTGAAAGCTACTCAAGGTTTTTGGGTTGTATTCGGTATGCCGAAAGATTGCCGATGTCGGCCAAGTGTGTGTGTGTGTGTGTGTGTGTGTGTGTGTGTGTGTGTGTGTGTGTGTGTGTGTGTGTGTGTGTGTGTGTGTGTGTGTGTGTGCGTGCGTGCGTGCGTGCGTGCGTGCGTGCGCGCGCGCATGCATGCGCGCATATTTTTCATAAAGCATAACATTCTCTCTGCTATCTCCATGACCCCCACCCCTTTCCTTCTTTCTCATCCTTGCTCTACCCCCTCCCAATACACTGCAGCAGCAGTGCAATTGTCTCCAGACGCATTTGGGCAGTATTTGTCTCTGGACGCATTCGGGCAATGTTTTGTCACTGGATGCGTCCGGGCGGTGTTTGTCTCCGGGCACGTCCGGGCGGTGTTTGTCTCCGGACCCGTCCAGGCGGTGTTTGTGTCTAGCCGGCTTGGCTCCAGATGCGTCCGACAAGTTTTGTCTCCGGACGTGTCCAAGCCGTCTTTATTGTATGACCGGTAGAAAATGGTTTTCAGACATCATTTTGTTTCCATTTGCACTGTTATTCTATGCAGAATCATTTTGCCGTGACAGCATGAATTGTAATTAGTGCTCCACCGCACATCTGCCTCCCCTTGCTCTCACCTCACAGTCTTCCTTTGCCCGCCCCTCCTCGCTCCCCCTCCCTCCTCTCTCCTTTCCCCTAGACCTCTTCACTTTCCCATCTCTCTCTCTCCCTCACCCCTCTCTCCCATTCCCCCCCCCTCTTTTTCTCTCCCACCCCCTTTTCGTATTCCTCTCAGTGAAGCGATTGGTGGTATTTTCTAGTCAAACAATAAAACGTCAAGGTTGCCTTTTATTATGCATATTTTTCATGCTCACATCTCTCGAGTCGGAACTTCAAAACTTTGACTATGTTGGCTCCAAATGGGACAACATGAAATGTTGTTTGTCCAGAAATCTTGCATTAATGCTTTCAAAAGGTCCATATTCCCTCACTACCATGCGATTGTCCAACACTGCAGCCAAAAGAAGTGAGCGTGAAAATCCAGAATACCGAGAACTTGAACAAGCATTCAATACAGCACGTCAGAAAAAGAGAGTGTCAGCAAACAAGCCTTTCGATCTCAAGAGCAGGTCCAGACCTAGCCTTGAAAGTCAGTGGGAAATGGGAAGGAAGGGCGTTGTTGGTGATGAGACTTGAAATGCCCATTCACATTTCCCGTCACTGGTGGGGGTAGGGTAGGAGGAGTTGGGAAGAGAGGGGAAGGGGCAAGGTGGGTAGGAGGGGGTGATGTAGGGGAAGGGGTTGGGTGCAAGTCTGGAGGGAGGGAAGGGAGGATTGAAAAGAGTGAGGGGGAAGGGATGGGAGGAGGGAACCGGCGTTTCCCGGAAACCCTGGTATCTTTGCCTGTGTAAAATATGACAGGGTAGTCCTACCCTAAAATAATTTGTCAGACATGTAAGCTATTTTGAGGAGTTGAACATGAGAAACAATGTAATAGTGAAACGGTCCACAACAAAATCTGTACATTCCTGCTTTCAGGTCTTTGGAATATTTCAATTAGACATAAGGACTTGTCCTCAAACTTTTATTCAGACTCAAAACCTCATGACCTTTAGGTGACCGACTTTCATTGCCTCGATTAACTCGCTGGAAGTTAACCAATGAGAACGAAAAAGTAATAGTTATTCAGCAATGTTTTTAGCCATTTTAGTGCTAACTACAGCAGTCAAGTGATTTTGTTTAAAATACTATCTAGTCTCTTTATTTGGAGGAAATTCTGGATGACCAAGTCTATCCATCCACATGCTATGCTCCGAGACTGGCGAATTTATGTTGTAGAAGTAGTTTTTATTGTGAGGTCGTACAATGAGTGGTTTGCCATTTATTTCCAGTCGGAGTCAGCAAGAATTTGGAATTTGGCCCTTGGGTAGAAGCACAGAACGGCGTAGTCTTTTAGAAACGTTTTGTGATATTTTCACGTCCACAAACAAGCCCTAACAGATGGGACAGCTGGCTTAACATCCTTTCACTGAAAGAACATCATACTTCCATGATGCAAATGCCTGCCTTTGGAGCATGCAATGAATAGTTTCCATTCAGGTCCCTATGGTAGTGGGGATTAAACCCAGACTCGCCAGCCAAAAGGCAAGTACACTATCTGAACTATCCTGTCAAGATGGATGAGCAGAAGCGGTTGTGGCATAAGCATAACGTCGTGCACTGCCAAAGTCGTTATAAAATCACCGAAATTTCACCATTATGCTGTTTTAACACCAAAATGTTCCATGACGGTGCACATGAATATGCCACCTTTCAGTATTTATAATTCACAGTTGATCATGTAGCTTCCTCGTTATCTTTCACACGTCATCGTTTCAACATTTAATGGAAATGTTGAAGGGTACTGTGTGTCAGAATTTCGTTTAATTCATTTGAATGCAAAACAAAGGTGTTACGTGAGTGACCTGTGGAATATGACGCACATTAGTACTGCAGCATAGCAAACCAATTGTTCAAATTTGCATAAAAAGCACCAAAATTGGTACACATGTAGAATAATGTATTCCGAACAATTCTAGATATGGAGCCACCCGAGATTTTGCCTTGGTCAGCCAAAGCTCCACGAATTTCCAGCCATAGCTGACCAAGGCAAAATCTCGGGTGGCTTCATATCTAGAATTGTTCGGAATACATTATTCTACATGTGTACCAATTTTGGTGCTTTTATGAAAATTTGAACAATTGATCTGAAATATCAGACTACGCTGCCATATACATGTACAAGAGTAGGTTCGCAATTGCTTTCCGGTACCGTTGTCTTTGGATCATGTTGCAAATATACTTTTGATTGTTGTTGAAGATGTTGCGTTCGTTCCTTGTCGATTGCTTCTTGATGATCGTTAGTTTTTTTCAGAACGTGTTTTTAAAGCAGCCTGATATGATTTTCCTCTCTTTATTACATCTTTCTCCATGCAGGATAAGACTGAGAATACAACACAATCATGTGGGATCTAACGACTATTCTCCTGCATGTTATTTCTACCGGTATAGTTGCTTGTAGACTGTAGAGCCAAGTACCTTTCCTCAATGGAACTCTCCTCATCTAAAGCCACTGTGACAGGACAATAATGCTGTTGAATATTGAGCCTCCATTGGGAAATCAGCTCAGATTTACTCGTATTCTCGTGGAGGCCTTTTGCTCGAAGGTAGGGGCATTACTTAATGGTGTCACAGCACCACTTATACTTGTCACTTGTTTCAAGGTTTCGATGAAGGTGCTTGATGCATATGGAAACCAGAAAATCTGACAACTACTAAAGAAAACTTTTTAAAATAAGCTGATGAGCACGAGAAAGTGTCATGGTTTAAACCCGCTCTTGCACACCCTGCCCCCCCCCTTTCCTCCTCAGCTGTATTTATTTATCATGCTTTGTGTCCCGTGAATGCAAGTGATGCCAGCCTCCTGCTGCTTGCAATACCTGATGCTGAAACGCAGTTTCATGCTCCATTACCGACCAGAACAGTCACACGGATGCATATATACTCCTGCCTCGTGGTAACTCGAAGTGCTGAGTTTGCTTTGAAGGCTAAGCTTCCAACTCGATATAAAGGTGTTTTCAATCCAAAATCGGCTTTATGAGCATGTGACAAAAAAAAAAAGCTTGTTATGTGGAAAAGGTACTGCAGCAGAATTGGATTTGAGCAGCCACCTGCCTTTTTGTCATTCAATTAGTCTGATTTGGTACAACTTTCATGGAGGGTATAGTTTGTTTTGAGAAAATGCCAATGTAATCTTCTTCTGAGTATTTCATCACATTTTCTTACACCACCGAAGGCTCATGTGGAAAGTTTGTGTCCTTAAAGCCTGAGAGACGTGGACATTGACAAGGATGCAAAAGAGTAATTATCTAAAACGGCACTCGGTAGAGCACATACCTCCGCCAAGCTGAACAGTTTATATTTTGTATCCCACGAGTAGGCTGGATCTGGATCCGGACCTGAACCAAAATCGAATCGGCTTGATCTTGTCACCGACCCGACTCATCCACCAAGTATGTCATAATCCGTCCACAGTTTTTGAAATATCGTTATTGGCCCGATCTCTCAATGTTGAAGAATCACTTCAGACATTCTCCAATCCAGATCCGGATCCTCACCAAAATCTAATCAATTCGTCCTTGTGACACACCCAATCTGTCCACCAAACTTTATCCAAATCTGTCCATAACATTTTGAGATATCCTGCACACAGTCGAACAAACAAACAAACAGACAGACAAACAGTGGTGAATACATAACCTCTGTCCACCTTTAATGGCAGAGGTAATTTATGAAGTATATGCCTGGTGTTGGCTTAATGGTTATGGTGGCGGGCTTTGGATCCTCGGATCCTGAGTTTGAATCCCACTTAGCTGTTGAATCAATACCAGGTGGGGTTGACTCGGCCTGTCATCCTTCCGAGGTCGGCAAAATTAGTGCCAACTTGCTGGTATCCTGTGTCAGAGTGACGACCCGTCCAGGATTGTGCCCAATGGCCAAGGAGACTGCTTTGGCAGCACTAACGCTCCACACAGAGTATGATCCCAATGGATGGATTATGAAGTACGAAGTATGAATCATGTGCTGAGCTGCTGTAATGTAACCTTGTGATTATTGGTTCAAATTCTGACGTCAATGGGAATGCTCGAAAAGTTTGCATCCAAAATCCATCTCTATACTAGTACCTTCCCTAACCCCACCTCACAAGGTGTACCATTTCAAATGCAATCTTCTCCCCCGAGCAAGGTACAGAGGCTCCGGTTATCCTCAAAAGCCCTCAGCTACAAATACACAAGCGGTTAATGCTCGTGTCCTCAAGGTTTGCTCTGCTGAACTGTCTTCTCCTCTCTTCCACATCTTTCCAAAAGCCTTCACCTGTGGGTGTCTATCATGTACATGGAAGATGGCCAATGTTATCCTAGTTCCTCTGTGGTATGCCTTTCTTAGTTTGTTGCCATTACTTGTATTCCTATATCATCTGCTTCATGGTAGATGTTTTGGGAACATCCCTCTGTTGTTCATACATTCCATGAGCCTCGACCTCAAGAAAAATACATTACCTCTGTCCACTTTCGATGGCTTTAACGTTCACCACTTTTAATCATAAAACATGCAACAAACCAAAAAATATCCTTTCAACTATAGATTAGCCAATGCTCTACCTGGCCATTTGGAGTAAAATTATGGAAGCAATTGTTGCTACAGACACGATGTCTTTCATCTTCTCAAATTTGCTTTTCACAAATGGATTTGGTTTAAGGGCAGATAATTCATCTTCTCCTGACCCAACAATAAATGGAGGCCCTAAACATTAAACAGGAGGTCAGCACAGTCTTCATAGATATGCTTCAAATGCTTGACACAGCTTGCTTGGCAGGCAGCTACGCTCACCAAGCTTTCATTGTTTGTTATCCAAGATCGACCTCTAATTACGTCTTCCGGATGTGGAGCAGTGCTTTGCTCTCCATAGTCTCTTCTCTTCCACTCTTTCATTGGACTCTGCTGTTCTCTTTGGAAGTATTCTTGGTTCAACACCTTTTTCTGATTTTCATGAATCACCTTTGTCTCCTCAGATATATATATATATATATATATATATATATATATATATATATATATATATATATATATATATATATATATATATATATATATATATATCTACCATATGGAACATGTCCGTCAAATGAGACGTGTCTCATGTCCTCAGAGTATTTCACAGAAAGGATGGGCATTCAAATCCTCCAATCTTCTTTTCTGGCCATTGACTCACAAAGGTACAATCAATGTTGCTCCTTAGCTTCACTATCATCCATCACCTGTTGAAGGCAAATCAAATTTCAAAGCTTCCCTTCAGAGGCAGTTGCCTCATCCTCTGCAGATTCAGATCATTCCTTGCTGCTCCTCAACTCCTTGCAATATCCATCCATTGGGACCATACTCTGTACAGAGCGTTGGTGCTGCCAAGGCAGTCTCTTGTACTATTGGGCACAATCCTGTACGGGTCGCCACTCCGACGTCGGATACTCGAATGGCTTAATCATCCCAATAAGCTGGTACTCATTTTGCCAACCTCAGAAGGATAACAGGTGGAGTCAACCCCACCTGGTATTAATTCCACAACCAAGCAGGATTTGAACTCTGGATACTAGGATCCCAAGTCAGCAACCCGAACCGCAAAACCAACACCAAGCTTATCTCCCTTTAAATAAGAACATCATGAGATAAGCATTTGGATTTGTGATTCCATTATTGATGCCCCTTTATGCGGATGAGTAAAATAGTCCTGCAATTATATAAAAAGCCAGACATTTGACCCACTATTAATAAGAAATGTTGATGTAAAGAGTAGGTTTGTGGATGACAACATTGGGCGATAAAACTGAGTTAAGCGTTCCTCTCGGTATTGCGGTATTTTTCACGTTTTAAAAACATTTATGCACCAAGCTCCGAAGAATCTACAGGGTTTCCAGGCTCTAATGCGCTTTCACCTCCATTCCTCTTATTATTATCGATAACGGAGGCACTTTCTGGCATCAATAATGGCCATTTAGTGTGAAAAAGTTTATTTTTTATTTTTATTATTCATTGTGGCAGGAAAGCATTGACATGAAAACAGTTGTTCAAAAAATATCAAATATGTTATTCCAGAACATGATATTCATTCGTAAAAAGAAAGAAAGAAAGAAAAAAAAACACGCTCCGAGTGTCCTGTTAAAGCAAAACTTGTGGTTGTTTGCATTCCTGGCGACCATTGCTCAAGTGTGTTTCTGTGGCTGACGACTACAATGTCCTTTAATTACTTTTATACTGAGGATCTATCCTTATGGAATACCAAAGACAATGACGCTCATCATCTTTCTCATGGAGTGCCAACAACAGCGGCTGCTGTTACGTTTAAACATAAATCATGACATTACAGAATGCTTAATAAGCATTCATTTTGGTACTGCTCATACACTTGTTAATAAAAAGACATCAAACCATCACACTCTTGGCATGATTTGAACGTTGATGCATAACGGGTGTAGGGCAAGAGTCCACACAGCATGTCAATGTTGTTTTCAAATTTGAGTTGGTGCCCACAATCCTTGCCTGATTCTTGGTAAGTTTCAACCTCTCCTTTTCTCTCTGTCCAGAACAGCTTGCTTGCTGTCATAGGGGTCTCAAGCAACCCACAGGGGGTCCCACCTGACAGTATTATTTACCCTGAGTGCCCCATCAGCTCGGCAAATAACCGGATGGAAACCTCGCCAGCCAAGGCAACCAACCACTATTGTAGCAATTTCATGAGGTTTTTTTTTTTCTTCCCCCATTTTCAACCTCCTTTTCCCTCTCCTTGTTTGCAGCATGGAAAGGAAGGAGTGAAAATGACAGACACAAAAATGATTGCCAATTGGCAATGGTAGACAGGGCCATTTGATCAAATTGCTGTGTTTGGTGAGGAAAGCGTAATAATGGGGTGGTGTTGGGGTAGAAGCAGGGTTGGGTTCTTACATGATAGCAGAGAAATTGTCGACTTCAAACTTTTGCCTGGAATGGCAAGTCATATCTCTCTCTCTCTCTCTCTCTCTCTCTCTCTCTCTCTCTCTCTCTCTCTCTCTCTCTCTCTCTCTCTCTCTCTCTCTCTCTCTCTCTCTCTCTCTCTCTCTCCTTGCGCTGTCTCTGTGTCTCTGTCTCTCTGTGTCTCTGTGTCTCTCTGTCTCTCTCTGTCTCTCTGTGTCTCTGTGTCTCTCTGTCTCTGTGTCTCTGTGTCTCTCTGTCTCTGTGTCTCTCTGTCTCTCTGTCTCTCTGTCTCTCTGTCTCTCTGTCTCTCTGTCTCTCTGTCTCTCTGTCTCTCTGTCTCTCTGTCTCTCTGTCTCTCTGTCTCTCTGTCTCTCTGTCTCTGTCTCTGTCTCTGTCTCTGTCTCTGTCTCTGTCTCTGTCTCTGTCTCTGTCTCTGTCTCTGTCTCTGTCTCTGTCTCTCTCTCACCTCCAACCCTCCACTCCCTGTTTTCCTTTCCTCCCCCTACTCCTTAACTTATATGATTAATCAAAACAGACACTTATCACTTGGAGCACCTTTTGCTCCTTCCAAATTCATATTTCCATTGCCTTGCTTTCTCATCCAATGTGTTTTCACTTGCGTTCTACGTACTGAGAAAGCAAGGGAGGAAATTTGAACCTGACAGCATGGTTATGATTGAGTCAGTATCTATATTGTTGGCTATCTACTACTTGCTTGGATTGCATTTGCCATAAATATCACTTGTCATTTAATCAGTGGCAGTTGTTGCATATCACAAATGTCTGCCAGCTGGACCATTTGTCTTGGAAATGTGTGGGATGAACTCATTTTCTTATCCTTTTTCTATAAAAAAAAAAAATCTACATGGTAGAGGGGAGAATTATTATAGAGGCTATTGCTAGTATTGCGTGGATCTACCTCTTATAAACGATATGAAATGACAATTTGAAAAGCTCCACGGAGCTGTGTCAATGACAGGTCTAATGACAAAATGTAGTTTGATTTGTACCATTATTTCTGAATCAATTGTTCATGCCTTTCTCACATAGCTCATGTTTGGAGGAATTCTATCACCGGGAAAAACTGGATCCTCCAAGAAGAGCTTTCATGGCTGTCTGGAGAGTGTGCACTATAATGGAATCAATGTTCTGGACCTTGTCCAGAGAGGAAAACCTTCCATTCATGTTATAGTAAGTACTCCTTACACTTTGACGTTCAATATCGGTGAGAAGTGCCACCATATAGTGAAATGAAAGGAGAACGACATCTATGAATTGTGATGTGAGCTAATTGTGATGGTTAGTTGATTTAGCTTTAACGACAATAACCAATGTTTTTTTTTGTTTGAAGTCGGGTACATTATAAGTAAATCTGACTACTTTCCATTGTAATGTCATGGTACCTGCATTGGTGTGGTAACTCAAGAGTAACTGGAACGGCACTTGGTGGAGCACATACCTCCACCAGGCTGAACAGTTTATGTTTTGTATCTGCTGATGGGCCAAATCTGGATCAGGACCTTAACCACAATCTAATAAATTATTAGTTATTGTCATCTACCCAACTCATCCATCTAGTTTTGTCATAATCCGTCCACACCTTTATGAGATATAGTGCTATACTGTTTATCATTTTTAGCCCTATCTCTCAATGGTGAAGATTCACTAAAAAATTCTCGTATCTGGGTCCAGATCCAAATATTCACCAAAATCGAATATATTTGTCCCTGTCAAACACCCAACCTATCCACCAATTTCACCTGAATCCATCCATAACTTTTTTGAGACATCCTGCTCATAAACAAACAAACAAGAAAAAGACCATGCAGAGCACGATACTTACAAAGTCCACCCCCTCCCCCCACTCTCAAAAGGTTGCCATGGATACATCAAATTGTCCATTTCATTCAGATTAAAATTGACAATCCTAATCAAAGCTCAAGTCAGTCAGATGAAAATTGATTATTTTTCGGATTGAAATTAATGATTTTAGAAGTTTGACCTTTAGTTGACCTTTGATCTTTTGACCTCAAAAATAGTTGCTTTTCCAATTCAGTGGACGATGCAAATCCTGTTCAACCTTCAAGTCAATGGGATGTAAATTGATGATTTTTCAGTTGAAAATTGATGATTTTAGAAGTTTGACCTTGAGTTGACCTTTGACCTTTTCATCTCAAAAATAGTTGGTTTCCCAATAATTCAGGAATGTACTATGCAATTGCTGTTTAATTTTCAAGTTAATCAGATGAAAAATGGCAATTTTAGAAATTTGACCTCAAGATAACCTTTGACCTTTGACCTCAAAATCAATTGGCTTCTCGGTTGAGACGACCTCGACAACTCGGTAAAGTTTCACGATGATCGGTTTGGAATTGTGACCTGTAGGCGAAAGACAGCCAGGCAGAATAACAAAATCTACCGACCAATATACTTGAAAAATCTTCGATTTTGCAAGTAACAAGAAAAATGTCATGCAGAGCACGACACCTGCAAAATCAAAAAATAAATATAAGCAATATGCTTCTGGTTTTGATTCTAAGTGATATAAATAATTTAATTGGGTCTCACGGGTCTTAAAGGTCACAGGATTTAAAAGGTCTAAAATTGTCTTAATTGTCTCAAAAGGTCTTCTGAAAGAGTCAGAAGGGGTCTAAAGGTTTAAGGGGGTCTAAAGTTATAAAGATATGTTCCAGCCGTCATTACAAGTCTCAAGGGTTTAAGCCTCAAGAGTCTAAAGGGGTCTAAAATGGTCTGAAACATCGAAAGAGTATAAAGGTCTAAATGTCTGAAAGGTACACGCTAATAGTCTGTAATTAATAGACGTAGTCATCGTCCAATAATGCAGTCGTGTCTAAGGTTCATTAACGTGTTTGCATCTGCACTCGGGGTTTTATGAATGCCTCCACAGATTTCCAAAATGGTGCATTCAATTATTCTAACTTCCGGTTACCGTTCCTCAAGGATCATTCACGAAAACCCGAACCAGGCGGCGGAATACACACGAGCAGCAACAGGCAAGAAGATGTCTCGCATAATTACAATGAGCTAGATTTATTTGAAAAAGTACAGCAAAGAGGGTAGACAAGAGGCCATCATAAACGGTATGGACCAAGTGGTCAACGAACATAGATAGAGATGAGGGGGCATGCAAGCTTACATACAACAACTATACAAGAAAAAGAGCAATCAGAGATTGTACACCTTTGCCAGGACTGCTTTTGTGTGGTGCATTTTGTGTGGTGTTTGCATCCTGGTGTGTTATGTAATTAATGAGACATAATTAGAACTGCCACTTTATAACTGCTGGCAGTGATGACCGGGAAGCAAGATGTCCCACTTTGCAACCCCGCTTTGATCGGACACCTGACCCTGACCCATGATGTTTCTTTTCTTATTCATTATTCAATTGAATTTAGAATGGGATTAAAATCAATTCAATTCAAATCAAATGGAAAAACAACTCGGCACAGTCCTGCAATGGACTGTTGAATATTAATCAGAAGGAACCAGGAGGAATCAGATGGAACCAAAACAAGCAAAAAGCAAAGATTAAGTCATCAGGAGGAACCTTGACAGGATTCGCATTTCAGCTGCTACTCATTCACCCTCAAACCCATCCAAGTACAGCCAAGTGCGCCTTATTCAAAATAAATTAATTAATTAAATAAATAAAAAGAACCCTTATCAAAAAATGAAAATAATTCTGGCTGCCAGACCATGTGTCTGATCAAGTTGAAATTTAAAACATGTATTCCCCATCACAACTAGATCATAAATATGAAGTTTCATGTCAATTGATTAAGCGGTTCCAGAGAAAGAATTATTTAATATTTTTCTTCAATCCAATATGGCTGCCAAACCATGTGACCTATCAATTATTCCTTTACAAACTTGTTATGGCTTGGGGAACATGTTATGGCTTGTTATGGCTTGGACCACCCATGGCTTGGGGAACAATTGTGTGAAGTTTCCCCTCGATTTGTCCAGCCGTTCTGGAGAAGATTTTTTTATAGGTTTTGGGGGTAAATCCATTATGGATCCAAATCATGTGACCTATGACATCATATGTGTGAGCCTTTTGTTCCTCATGGATAGGCATGTAAAATTTCGCCTTGATCTGTTCAGACACTTCAGAGAAGAAAATTTTTGAAGGTTGTTTTTTTTTTTAACAATATGGCTGCCGAATCATGTTACTGATGATGTCATCAAATTTTTTTTCTGTGGCCCATTTTATCCCAAGATGACCCTCAAAATTTTCATAATGATCAGATATGGCGTTCTACATATGCAATTATGACGTCATAACAAAGGCACCCATGATGTCATCAAAAGAAATCACCCTTATTCCCCATGAGAAGTACTTGCTATGTGCCAAGTTTCATTTTTTTTCCTTGGTGCAATTTCAGAGATAGAGAAGTCAAAAGTTTTCCCATTTTTCCAACATGGCTGCCACACCACATGACCTATGCTGTCATAATTAAGAATCAACCATTTTACATGAGTCGTTGCACCAATGGTGAAAATTTCGTCTCAATCCGACAAGCAGTTGCGGAGAAAATCATGAAAGTTCTGTACAGACAACAAACAGACAAACAGACAGACAGATGGACCCAAACGCAATACCCTCTCCTTTGGTGAAGGTAATAAATAAATATATTCCCTGCTAAGGTGCTGGCTGACAATACCGATTCACATGACGAAGAATAATGGGGCAAGCGAGGTCTTTGATGGCACAAAGAGATTAATAGATGCAGGTTGCTGGTGGACACGGAACGTGCGACTTGGGACGGGAAGTATGGCAGGAGCGATGTGGAAGAAAGTAGAAAAAGATGCAGTGGAAGAAGATGTGGTAGAAAATCAGCAGAAAAATATGGCGGCCAAGTAGAGGTAAGAGGAGAGATGCTTTTTGCCTGCAGGTTCAGCTCCAACTCTGTGCGTGTGTGTCCAGCACGAGACCCCGTCTCTCCGTCCTTTGTCCTGGGCTTCTTCTTCACACCCGGTCCTCTGGCCCACCCTCCGTATTCCAGGACTGCCTTTTCCTGTCACGTGCCCTGTGATTGGCTACCCACTCCTTGAGGGAGGTCCATCCTCCATGCCGTCCCGCTCATGGGGCAGCCCCAATAAAAATAAAAGTCAATCGCCTCTTCCGGGCCCTACAGCGCATCTCGCTGCAATTGCTTGCATACACTGGCCCAACAGATTGTGATGGGTCGTTAGCAAGCACGTAGCGCTTCTATGTGCCATGAAACAGCCAATTCCTCACCTGGCCTTGCCCTACAGAAGGTCAGACATTTTGCAACCTTCGTCTGTCTACCTTTAAGTTTCACACTCATTGCCTCAGTGCATTTCTTACAAGACGACTTACTTCAACAATTTCCCTGTTTACATGGCAACGTAACTGACTTGAAACACACGGACCATGTTACACTCATCACAGTCTAACTATGGACCCACCCCCCCCTCCTCTCACGTAATAATATGTAATTAATAGACACACTTACATGGGTTGACAAAGGCTTCACCTCGTGATGAGGGTTCACCATCTGCACGTGTTTTTACCCCTCAGCCCGAATTGGGCTGAAAAAGGGGTATTGTCGTCACAGGCGTTGTCCAGGCGTCTGGGCATCTGTCAACTTTTGGTTTCCGTCAATTTCGAGGAGAACGCCTTGTCCGATTAAATCCATTTTTGCAGGGTGTGTTGGGGTTGAGTAGAGGAAGGTTCCTTTCAAAAATGGGCGTGCTGCGATTTTCAGTGTGGCCGCCACGGCAGTCGTCTTGAAATTGGTTTTCGTCAATTTTGAGAACGGCTTGGCTTGTCCGATTAAATTCATTTTTGCAGTGTGTGTGTGTCTGTGTCTGTGTCTGTGTCTGTGTCTGTGTCTGTGTGTCTGTGTGTCTGTGTGTCTGTGTGTCTGTGTGTCTGTGTGTCTGTGTCTGTGTGTCTGTGTGTCTGTGTGTCTGTGTGTCTGTGTGTCTGTGTGTCTGTGTGTCTGTGTGTCTGTGTGTCTGTGTGTCTGTGTGTCTGTGTGTCTGTGTGTCTGTGTGTGTGTGTGTGTGTGTGTGTGTGTGTGTGTGTGTGTGTGTGTGTGTGTGTGTGTGTGTGTGTGTGTGTGTGTGTGTGTGTGTGTGTGTGTGTGTGTGTGTGTGTGTGTGTTGGGGTTGAGTAGAGGAAGGTTCCTTTCGAAAATTGGTGCGCTGCGATTTTCACTCGCCGCCACGGTAGCCATCTTGAAGTCTGATTTGCGATATGACGTCCAACGTGCTCTAACTGACTGCATCATTGTGATATCACTGCTTCCTTTTACAATGCATGGGCTGAGGGGTTACGCCCGCTTTGCGGAGCTATTTTTTGGTTTTATATACATCAGCGGCAGAGCCTACCTGTCGCTTCAAACTTGCCAAAACTTTTGGGTGAGAAGGAGAAGGAAGAGGGAAGACAAATTTACCCATGCATAGAGTGCTTTGACCCCTCACCCTCCCCCCCTCCCCCCTCCCCCCCCCGCTCCCCGTCCGCATCCTCACATCCTGCTTTGCCCCCTGTTCGTCCTGACGTCCCTTCCCACTAGAAATGTCTCACACACGATGACAGGCTTTGACAAGCCCCTCCGTTTTTTTGTGGAGATTTGGGGGGGGGGGGGGTCAGGGGAACAAATTTACCTGTGCGAAGAATACTTTAACCTCAGCGTTGCCCAGTTCCAGATAAAAAAGGAAATTGTAAAAAAAATTATTCCTGTAGGCAATTGTCATACAGACAGACAGACAGACAGACAGACAGACAGACAGACAGACAGACAGACAGACAGACAGACAGGCAGACAGAATGAGAGACCAGACTGACCAATCCACTTGCGAATCTTTCATTTCACAAGTAACAAACAGACAAATGACCAATACATAACCTCCATCCACGTTCGGTGGTGGAGATAATTATTTGGAGAACAAACCAAACCATCTCTGTCTTGTTTGCTTGCACTACTCGGGAATGTAATGGTTCCACTTTTTTTTCTCTCTCAAAAGCCTGCAGTATATGAGCATGTTATTGTGTTTACAGAAGAGAATGCCGAACAAAAGAGTATACACATAACATAAAGGACAAACAAGTAAATTGAGACAAAACAAAACAGCTGCATTAAGTGACAAGCACTTGGATGGCCTCTGGAACTGCTATTGCCATGAGAAGAAAGCAAAAAAGCATAATGAGGCAGGAAAGCACCAAAATCGGTTTTTTTGTTTATTTTTAATACTTCCACTTATTATGGTGGCATGATTTCATGCTTTCAACTGGCTACTGGCTATGATCAATGGTGCCTCACCACTGCTACCAAGTATGGGGGCACCACTGATGCAATGCCCCATTACCAGTTCAGTGGTACTCAATTCACCAACCTCAGAAGGATGACAGGCTGAGTGAACCCCACCTGGTGTTAATTCAGCGGCCAATGGGGCACAAACTCAGGACCCAAAGATCCTAAGCCAGCCACCCTAACCACCAAGCCAACACCAGGCTTAACATCGTTTTAAATATAGGAAAGAGCTAACAGGACAGAGAGTAAAACAGCAAAACAAAAAAAAGGAAAAGAGAATCTACATCTGGCATAACTCATTTGTGTAATAATGAAACTTTTTTCTTTTCTTTAAAGTCTGGGTACAACAACCAGGAGGGCTTTTGATAAGATGATAACTTGAATGTTGTAATTTTTATCCTTCCGAAAGCGGACATTAACAAGGATAGCTAATGAGTGAAGATAATTCAAGAAATCCTATGCACATAGATGGTCGACTTCTTCACACTTCAGGCTGAAAAAAAAAAACTTCTCCCTCTTTCTCGTCAACCAGTCATTCAGACTATTATGAGTCCAATTAAGTTGCATCAAAGGTGGGAAAACGGTCATGGCTCTTGCCATGCAAAGGCAAACAAACAAGAAAATGGGGAACACTTTTCACAAAGGAATGGAGGATGACTCGATGTTATTAAAGGGTGTGTTTAATCACATTTCAAACCATTTCATTGAACGATTGTTGGAATAGCCACTCGTCAGCCGGAAATACAGGATAAACTGCAGATTGGTTTTCAACAGCCTGATGGTGGACATACAACTGCCATGACTTCATTGCAAAGTGAACAATAATCTTTAACCAGCAGAACTCTCCAACCATACACACACCACGGTTCGTTAATGGAGCCCAAGGCAATGGACAGCAGTAAATTGGGAATATAACATACAAGTTGGAGCCAAATTGGAATAGCAGCAAGTAAAAATAAAAGAAAATATAATGGGATCTCAAGACATTTTAAACTGGAAGTATGATGCAGTACAATGATCATTGCAATTCCTGTGGGCTGTGCATGATCTGCAAACCCATGAATCTGCTTGTGTAACTCTCTAATCAGAATTGTGGTAATAATAATACCTGCATTTCCATTGTTTAAAAGGAGAATTTTAATTATACTGTACTTGGGAGGTCAGCAAGTCAACTTAGTTGGAAACAGGTGCATATGGTTTCATTTGCCTCAATTATATCATGGCACAGATACACATGGTAAGTGTTAATAGGGAAAATCACTGCTCCAACAATTATGGATCCATGCATTGCAACCCTGGCACCTGGATGCGAACAACTCACAAAAGCAGTAGCCTGCTTAAGTGATGCAAGCTCCCCGCAGGTGGAGCGCTGGTGGCAGTCAGTTGCACATGTAACTGCAATAATCGACTCATAAATTCTGTGCCGAGGCTGGAGCTCACTTTTTTCTGCTATTTGCTGGTGGTTGTTAACAAGCAGAAACCCCCATGCATATCTACAAATGGGCAAAATAAATTATTACTACATCACCACAAAAACAAAATTTGCTCTTTTCGATTTGTTTGGAGCATTTATCACTTTTAGGTGAATGCAACCTCAACTCGAACGGCACTCGCTTGGGTGCATACCTTCACCAGGTTGAACAGTTTATTTTTGTATCCTGCTGATAGATCCAGATTTGAATCCGGACCTCAACCAAAATCTAATCCGCTTCTTCTTGTCACCTACACACTCATCCACCAATTTTCATCCAAATCCGTGCAAAACTGTTGTGGTATGTATCGTTTTTGGTGATATTTTGTTAGTATCATACTACTGTATATATAGTTTTTGGCGATTATTTTTCTATATCATACTATGTATCGTTGTTTGGCGATATTTTGATATATCATACGACATCGTTTTTGGTGATATTTTGATATCACACTATATATTGTTTTTGGCGATATTTTGATATATCGTACTACATATCGTTTTTGGTGATATTTTGATATCATACTACACATTGTTTTTGGCGATATTTTGATATATCGTACTATATATTCCTTGGTATTGGCTTTATGGTTCGGGTGGTGGGCTTGGGATCCTAGGACCCTGAGTTCAAATCCTGCTCTGCTGTTGAATTAATACCATGTGGGGTTGACTCTGCCTGTCATCCTTCCGAGGTCGGCAAAATGAGTGCCAGCTTCTGGTATCCTGTTGGAGTGGCGACTCATCCAGGATTGTGCCCAATAGTCAAGGAGACTGCTTAGGTAGCACCAACACTCTGCACAGAGTATGGTCTTGATGGATGGATGGATACTATATATCATTTTTGGTGATATTTTGATATGTCATCCTTTACATTGTTTTTGGATATTTTGATATTTCATACTATATATCGTTTTTTAAAGTGATTCTTCACCATAGCACTGTCACCACTCAACAATGGTGAAGAACCACTTAAACATTTTATTAATCCTCATCTCTGGATCCGGATCTTCAAGAAAATCTAATATGTTGGTTCTTATCACAGACCCAACCTGTCCACAAAGTTTCATCCGAATTGGTTCATGACTTTTTGAGATATCGTTCTATACATTGTTTTTGGCCCTATCTCTCAATGGCGAAAATCACTGAAAATTCTAGTATCCAGATCCAGCCTCTGAATCTTCACCAAACTTGTCCTTGTCACACACCAAACCTGTCCATCGAGTTTCATCCGAATATGTCCATAACATTTTGAGATAACTTGCTCAAAGACAAACAGACAGACAAACAGGTGAAAACATAACTTCCGTCCACCTTCGATGGCGGCGGTAAAAATCCGTTTTTAAGCAAAATTTATCGAGTTTAAGATTTTTTTGCGAAGCGATTTTTGAAATACGAGCATTATGGAGAAGAGGGTTTTTTGCAATTTGTAAATTCAAATGTTGTTGCAAAAGTGCTATCTTTCGACAAGCAACTTGTTGTATTTTGCTGTTGAAGTCGCTGATGAGTGTTTTTGTTTTCCTTGCAAAAATACAAGTGTTTGTCTTTGCAGAACCTATGATTTTTCCATCAAAGCACCTATTTTACAAAGTTATTATTTTAGAATCGATACTCGTTGGACGTTTACAAACTTATTTCTTATTTATATATTACTTTGTTGCTTCATGTTCTTAAATGTATTTCACACGACATTAAATTAGGGGTGTTCACTCGTATCGCATGGAAGGTTGTTTTTCTACATTATTTGGATGAGTAAGATTTTATAAAGCTTTCTTTACCTTCCTTCAGTGGTATCATGTCATGGAACATGCCTATGAGGTTTTTGTTTTTATTGGGCAAAACTTATTTTTCTTAACATTAGCCGAAGGTTCAGAGTAGAACTTGTTCATATAATCTGGAGGACAAAGACATGTGTTGACATCATCAGTTTACTTTTACACAGTCATCCATGGACAATTGACAAACAGATGTATGTATGGAATTTGAATCTGGGTTCCCCAAATCATGAGCTAGGCATTCAGATGAGAATACTAACAGGCAAACCCAACAATTCGCAAGTCCTGTAAACACCTGTCCTTGTCTGTGACTTGGTTCTATATGCTGTCTTGGCTTATTCAAGACATTCCTCCATTCAACTTTCTCTGACCTCATAAAGGACAATAATATAGAACCATTGGAGATTACATAATCAATGTAATGGATTACAGAGTGGTACTGTAAAAACAGTTTACACTCTACAACCTTATTTTGGATTGAATAGCCTAAAACAGCCAATAAAAGGCCTTGCACACATTATGTCGTTTATATTGGTGGGACTGACTCACTCCCTCTACCGTTTCCCTCTTTCCCTTCTCCCCCTCTATATTTTGCATAAATACCAGCCTGTTTCTCCCTTTTCCCCATCTGGATACAATACTTAGATGGCCTATAATGCATCTTATCCACGAGCATGTTTGCGCAGGTTTCATCAAGCCCAGTGCTGGCCCAAGTAAAAAAGCAGTTGAGGTTTTGCATATCGATTCCTATTCCCCGAATCCCAAAACTGACATCATATTGCTCTCTGGACGGGATAGAAATTGATGGATTTTTTCTGCAAGTGTTTTTTATCTACTCAAACAAAATGCAGTGTGAAAAACACT
The DNA here is from genome assembly GCF_056783735.1 of Eptatretus burgeri. Lineage (NCBI taxonomy): Eukaryota > Metazoa > Chordata > Myxini > Myxiniformes > Myxinidae > Eptatretus > Eptatretus burgeri. The sequence continues at coordinate 34,253,770 of NC_140962.1, forward strand.
TTAGCATTCATTGATTGGTGTTTTCTCTATCCCATGTTATAGTTCACCATTTTGATTCAAAATGATATCATGGAGGCTGATACTGCCATTTAAAGAGCAGCGCAGCCATGTTTATTTCATCTGAACATGTTCGGTGACTTCGCTAGAGTTACAAGTTGCAGAAGCACCGTCAGCAATCTCTGTGACACTATTCAAAGTATGTGTCAGTTTTTTGCCAGGGTGGTGCAGCGGTAGCGAACTTGTCTTTTTCTGTCTCACCTGGATTCAATTCTCGACACGAACATAAAAAAACAAAAACTGTCAAACTAGTGCTTTCCAAGTCAGGTGTTTCACAAAAAGTGTGCCATCTGTCGGATGTGATGGTAAGCAGGGGGTATCTGTCTTGATTGCTGGTGGACATTAAAAATCCCGTTGTGTCATTCGATAAAGAATAACAGTGGCCCTTCAAAGCTAAAAAAAATGTGATTCACATTTCACATGTGAACACTTGACTGCAGAAGATGGGTTCAGAAAATAATGTGAAAAAGCTCAACTTTTAAAAGAGCAAAATAAAATTTATTTCTGTAGCGAAGAAAGTATTGATGTGATAAACTGCTGAGTGTTGAGCAGAGATATTATGGAACTCAGAAGTCTTGCCGTAGTTTAAGTGAGCATTAGGGTGAGAAAAAGTGAAAAGAAAAAGTTGTAGAGCAACTGTGGAGGGGAGTGTTCGGTGGGAATGGGAGGGAGTGCAAATGGGGCAATCTTTAGAAAGTAATAACAGAAGGGGGACTATAATGAATGCATGGCGTTTTCATGACATAAAATAAACTATCTCAGGTTGATTGCAAACAGAGACAACCCATTTCCAGCAAAAGAATACATGGCTATTTATAAACTGCCTTTTCATCTTATATCCCATAACTTCAGCTTCCGAATGCCAGAAAAGGAAAGCAGGCATGGTGAAACAAATTATTTGAGGCGAAAAAATAATCAATTCTGAAATGGAAGGAAATAAATTTTAAATGCACCAATTCTTTTGCTGGAGTTTGCCAACTGAGAATGGAAATGTAGAGGTTTGGAGTCTCACTATATGTTGGAAAACAGCCGCTATGTGCCAAGCAAGATGCCGATCGATATGTGCTGGTCACACTCAGCAAGCACATTAAGCAACTGTCTGATGTTGCTGGGATGGGGCACCTGTGCCTTGCACTTAATTGCGATAGTATTTGCATTGTTGACCAAGCTAAAAGGCCAAGGTGAACCACTTGGCTGAATTATGTCGTTTAAGTTGTTGGCAGAGTGAGTTCAATGCTGATGTATCATTTGCTCTCAAAGCCCATGGTAAAACAATGAGTTTAAACTCCTCATCGGTTCTGCATTACCAAAAAAAAAAATCTCTGCTTCACAGGGTAATATGACGTTTGGCTGTACAGAACCACGTCTTTCACCAGTTACATTCCCAGCATCTGGAGCCTGGCTGGGACTGCCAGCAAGCCCTGGAAACGATTGGTTCTGGGTTGAGTTGCAGTTTCGTGCCTGGGACAGCAATGGACTGCTATTGCTGGCTCCTTGGCATAACTTTGGCACAGGGATGGAACTCAGGCTGGTTGATGGAACAGTCTGGGCCAATGTTACGCAACATCACAAAGACGGTCTGCTTCTAAACACAGGCAAGCAAATTTGTTTAAAACATTTTCCTTTCATATGACTTAGCTCAGTCGAGAGTTCCTTCTTAAAAATGCAAAAAATTATTCTTAAGCCTACCACCATATTTTGGCTTATAGGGTCAATTGCCTTCATCATTCATTTGACCAACTCCTTTTTTAATGGCCACAAATATTCTCACATTATTGTGAGGTTGGCTGGGGGAAGCTTGGCCTAAATATTTCACGAACCAGATGGCCAGGCCTGACGTTCGACTAAGGTTAGCCCAGGAATTTGGAATAGGGTCATGGTACCAGCAATAACTCATTGAAGGACACGATGGAATATTCATTTGAACAACGACCAAAAGAAAATCAACACATTTCTTCTGTCACCTCTTCCCCTTAAAACCAAGCAAAAGTGAGGGTGGCAGAGCTACACTTATTTTCCGATAATCTTTCCTTTATTTTGTCAAATATTTATTGTCAAATTTTGTCAAATCAAATCAAATCTCTAACCATCGATTTGGATTCTGTTCCACTCACTGAACTACGGACATGATGCTGTTTCTGTTACAGCAATGGTTGGAGGCCCTCAATCCCAAGCAAGAGGTTAGGACCGTCTCTCTGGACATATCTCTGGAATTTGACAGTCTGGCATGCGTGTGGCAGACAAAGCCACCTTCATTCCTGGATATATAACTTGCTCCACTCAAGCAGTCAACATGTTGCCATCAATGGGACTCTCTCCTTTCCTCACCGAGTAAAGGCAGGAGTGCCTCACAGCAGTATTTTGGGCCCAGTCTTGTTCCTCATTTACATAAATGACCTTTCCAATGCTTTGGATATCCCTTTCTTCCTTTTTGCATCGGACTTAATAATGTATTCTGCACAAGCTTGATATAGACACAATTCAATTGACAAGCAGTTAACAGCTGGCTCACTCTCTGTTGATCTGAAATTGATTACATGCTGGTTTCATAAATGTAACATCTTTTTTCAATTCTGGAAAACATGTCTCACCTTTTCACGTCGTAAGGATCATCAAATTAACCCACCAATATAATTTGATAAGTCTTTTGAACTTCTCGGCCTCACCATCAGCCGTGACATCTCTTTGGACAACCATATAGCAAAGCTGGCCTCCATTGCCAGCCAGAGACTCGGCATCCTCCATCGTTCCATGTCATTCCTTGGAAAAGTAGAACTACGTTCCTTTATGAGCTGGTGCTTCAGCATCACATCATATCTCCGAGATTCTGTGGAATCGAAACCTCTCAACATTTTCAACATCTCCACCATCTCCACCATCTCCACCAATGAAACTGAAACACAAGGCTGGTTGTTCTCACATCGCAGATAAGTCAGTGACCTCTGTTTTTTTTACCACCTCTCTTCCGGTCTAGCTCCTGCACACTCGGCCTTCTCCAGCTCCTTCAGGATGCATGCTTTTTCTGACAGTAACCCCCTCCTGGATAAATTCCCAAAATGCAGGCTTATAGCTGACCTCTACTCTTTTGTTCCTCTTTTCTCCCATTTGTGCAACTCTCATCTGGAGACGGTTCAGTTGTGCACTTCCCTCCAGGTCTGAAGCAAGCACGTTGCTGCACCATCTCTTCTCACCACCCCCCCCTAATCCCTACCCTCAATGTTTTTTTTTTATACCAAACGAATCCAACCATCTTATTCTTGCAGGTTATTGCATTCTTCCCTCCTCTTTCTCTCCCCTTTTCCACTTCACTCTTACCCTTGTTTATGTCCACTTGTATCCCCACTGTCCCACTGTCAGTTCATTATCATTTTATCCTCGGTCCCCTTTTATCCTCTGAACATAATTTTGCGTACAAAACAAATACATTTTTCCCTTTTTATTCCAAATCGTTCTGTCTTCGTCTGCATTTATAATATGTGCCTTAACCGTGCATGGATGGGCATGCGCCTCATGCCACATTTCTTTGAAACTGCATTAGATGCTGTTATTTGGGCCCAACTAATTTGCATGATTAAATTGGAGTCGTTATATTCTGGGAATTGCTTCTGAAATGCATTCTTATGCTCCGTTTGCAATCAGCAGAATTCCACACTGCTTTGCTGCCTTCATTTAAATACAGCCCAGCCTCACTTTCTACCAACGCCCTTCTCAGCAGGCTCCTCTTATCCTGCTAGCCCCCCTGCCTCATACGATTTTCCCTCTCGAAAGAAAAAGACATAAGGTGCTGGAAACGCTCATTGTCATAAACACGCCCCCTCTTTCTTTTAACCTCTTTTCTTCTTGGAATCCTATGGTGATTAAAAGGTGAAAATGTTGATAAATGAATGGTACTCAGAGAACTGCATGGCCAATAAGTGTGTGAATCTTTCTTTCCTCATTGGTTGCATGTCTTTCCTTGTTTCACCCATTTCCCTT
>NC_140962.1:34262801-34272801 GCF_056783735.1 Eptatretus burgeri
TTGTTTGCCAAAATAAAGATAGCAAAAGAATAACGGCTAACTCAAAGATGCACAGCCCGGTTACACGAATAAATCCCGTTAGACATCGGTGGGGAAATCTATCTGGACACACACTTATCGACATAACTGATCTTCGGGGTACCTGAATGGTGTTCTGTGAATTTCCACAACCTTAACAATATATACATATATATATATATATATATATATATATATATATATATATATTTTTTTTTTTATATATATATATTTTTATATATACATATATATATATATATATATATATATATATATATATATTTTTTTTTTTATATATATATATATTTTTATATATATATATATATACACACACACACACACACACACACACACACACACACACACACACACACATATATATTGTCGAGATCCCGCCGGTTTAATATCCTCCAGCACGGAATACTGACGTTATGTCCGAGCTTCAAGCAGTCCACGTGTGGACAAAGAGAACAACAAAACACACCACTGTGTTTCAAATCGGCCTCTCGGGGTAGGCACGATATTTTATTGGCTCAATCTCAAAAATGGCTGGTAACAGAATGGATTACACAGCACAAGAAACCTGCCAGAACTCTTGGCAACAATAGAGTTCCTCAAACAGGTTGTACAACTCACAGCTCCGCTCGACGATAGCCGGGAATAACGATCACACTCGTCCCGATTTAACTCAATCCTTTTAGACGGAGCTATCAACGATCAGCGCGACTGTGCTGTCGAGAGTCTTGAAAATCACTTGAAAATCGCTTTTAAAACATGCGATCTGGAGCGCTCGATATATTTTTCCACTCACGATCTTAGAGCCACGTCTGTTGCCAGCAATGGCGCCGCAGCTCTCACGCGGTCCGTCCACCACGTCCGACTCGCCAATCAATCCCTGGGAGCCTGAAAAAGGTCATGTGATGTGGTGGGTGGGACACAAAATTTGGTGAGAACATGGTTTTTCTCACAATATATATTACATAAAGCTCTCTCTAACCACTGACTGATGGACTGACTGACTGACTGACTGCCTGATATTAAAGATCGGTGCCTTCCGAGTGACGTAGAAAGCTGAAATTTTGTGTACCGATGGACATCGAAGCCAGTACACCAGAAAAAAAAATCAGACTCGTCAGACAACATCCATAAATGAAATAAAATGCAGGTGAGTGACCCGACACAATGCTGAAACATGGTAAATTTGTGTGCCAATGGGCATCGAAGCCGACACACCAGGAAGTGCGAGAAGAGCGTCGGGTGTGTGATGAAATACAGTGCATTGGAGTGTGTGGTGAAGGACAGTGCATTGGAGTGTGCTGCTGCGTTTTTGGCGGAAAAGACTCGGGAAGCAAAACGGTCTCCTCTTGTTGAAATTCCTCTGGCGGTGTAGCATCGGGTGAAGGAACCTCATCCATGCTGCGGAGATGCTTGCAGTTTCGCCGGTACACATGCCATATTCAGCTCATCCCTGAGATGCCAGCAAGGTCTTATAGACACGTGAAGGATGGTCTGGTGCATTGGCCAGCCGTTCAGAATGTAGCCGGCCAGTAATTGTAAATTGTTGTCATCCGCAGTGGCACCACACAACAGGTCCAGCTTGCTCTGGCTGACTTGCAGATGGGTCATTAGCTGATGCACCCTCAACTGCATGTCCTCAAAAATGGAGTCATACATTGGGACTGAGCCACTCGGTGCCCTTGACAAAGTGTCTGGAATGTACAGCATCTTCCCAGGAATGTATTTTACAAACACGTCATAACGTCTCTCTCTCTGAAAGGACCGTTTGGAAGCCCCCCCCCCACCCCCCATGTACTTTCTCAACATTCCTCTGGAAGAAGTCCTTTCATTCAAACTTCTGGGTCTCACTATCTGCTGGACCAGTTTGTGATTTTATCCAGAGAATGAAGAGAGTGAAGAAGCTGATGCTTGCCAGTCTGAGGGATAACAGATGGTATTTGCAGAGGGTGGAGTCATCAGCAAAGAGTCATCATACAAATTAAAATTTAAAAAAATTCAAGCTTCTGGGTCTCACTATCTGCCATGATCTTTCCTGGGAAAGCCACATTTCCAACCTAGCCTCCAAAGCCAGTAGCCAACTGGGCATCCTCCATCGTGCAAAGTCCCTCCTCGGCCCACCTGAGCTCTTGACCACATACAAAGCTTTCGTCTACAGCCTGATGGAGTACTGCTTTCCCTTCTGGGCTGGTGATCCTGCCTCTCACCTTTCTCGACTTCATGCTGTGGAAACCAAGGCATTTCGGATCATTGGTATCTTCCGCAATGAGGCTGAGTCTTTGGGCCTCTCACTCTCTCACTCTCTCACTCTCTCACCACAGGCAGGTCAGTGGTCTTTCTGTCTTCTACCATCTCCTCTCCAGCCTCCCCCCCCCCGCCCCCGCTCTGTCTGTGATTTGTCCCCACCATATTTCCGCAGGGCGCTCAAGGTCCACCAACAACCCCCTTCTGGTAAAACCACCAAAATCAGGAATCACTGCTCACCTTCACTCTTTCATTCCTCTGTCCCCCCCCCCACCTTTGGAATAAACTCCTTCACTTTGTTCAATCCCATTCTTCCCTCCAGGCCTTCAAAACAGCTGTTCACCACCACCTCTTATCGTCTCCCATTCAAATCCTCGATCTTTTCTACCCCTGTTAATCCACCCCAAACCCACCTCCTTCAAATTCCCTGCTTTCCTTCCTGAAAGTCCCTGTAATGTCCATCTTGTATACCCCATGTTCCCTGCCCCATCCCTCTCCCTTCCACAGATCTCCTAATGTCTCTGTTCCCCACTGTTTCATCCTTCCCACTCCCACCCCTCTTGTCTCATGCCCCCTTGCTTTTGAAATGTGTTGGCTTTCATACGAGCCTCGACAAGGTATACAAAAAAAACAAACGCATAAGTCGAAGTAGCACCAACTGAACAGACCAACTGAACAGACCCACAACAATTAGTATAGTTTTATATTAATATTTTGTCATGTTAGCAAATCACCCAAAACGGAAACTGCAAACTGCGTATGTTATTATCGAAAAATAAAGGACCCTGTGAACTGTGTCGTCATGGATTGGAAAAGCAGGTTCTGAAGCACAGCGTTTCACTGAATGAAGTTACACATTCCATGATTTCTTCTTCACTCAATATCATCGTCTGAACAGCAGAAAAAGTTAAGTTTAACGCTTTGCTTAAATAAATACACTAAGTTATAAAAATCCCTACTTTGTTAAAATTTTCGGATTTCACTCCAGATTTCAACACTTATTTTGTTCCCCAGATCCAATTCTCAAATCTGACATATTTTGATTCTAAATTAATTATATAATTAATAAAATATAAATTAATTAGTCTGAGAGTGGATCGTGTTTCCAAATCGAGGCGTGCTTGAATTGGCCAAACAAAATGGTTGCTGAAGACTCCAGCAACCACAGAGGGCTGACCAAGATGGCATACCGCCATCTTGGAAAAGCTTAATTTGTTTTTTTGAGGATGATCACCCCTAAATTATCTTCAAAAGGGATGTTTTAATTAACCTAAACACCCAATTTTCACTCTTGCACTTCCTTGGAGTTTTCTTAGTATGCTTGCAAAGTTTCAGGCTGCTAGGTTTTATAGTTATGGAGGAGACACACTGACACACACATATACACATACACACACATTGCCTTTTATTCGTCTAATATATTGTTGCGGATTTCGCGCCCGCCGGCGTGCTGACGGCCACGTAACTCGAATCGCGGCACGTCGCCCACCGGACGGACAATCCAGTCGTGACCCTCTCGGACTAACGCCGGGAACCAGTCACGGGTGGACCTTTCGGTCTCACCGCGATCGAGCCAATCAGCCCCCGCGTGGGATAGGGTTGCTCGCCAAATTCGAACTACCTAAGTACCCACGCGGAGGGTAGACCGGGCGATCGCACCTCGCCGCAGGTCGACTTCGGACACGGGCCACTTAAGCGACCCGTTCCGTACTATCAGAATAACCGAGCGGTGTTATCGTCGACCTCGACGGTTCGATTAATTATCGGGCGTACTCAGCCCACTACCAACCCTTTACGTGAAGCAAGATGGGGGTTCAATGGGGAAAAAGACGAAGCGAAGCGGGAAACAGTTCAACAATAAAGCACATTTATTCGCGACGAACGGAAAGCACACAAATACAATTCCACCAAATGCACACAAAAAAGAAAACACAATTCCATTTACACAAAAAGCAAACATAAAAGTGAAAACACAGTGCAGAGCTAATACCGACTACCGAGCACACGGCAACACTTATACAATTCTACTTCACAGACGGCGCCGACAACACATACCCAAAACCAAGGAAAAGAAATCCCGCAAGAATGGGGTAGGCCTGAGGCCGAGACCGGGTCGGGCCTACCCGTCTGGTGATGAGACGCGGAGCGGCGATGGCCCCGCAACCCGCGGGCCTCGTGGACAGTGCCTGGCAGGGGGTGGGAACGGGGCCCCCTTGGTCGCACTATCTCAGCGCGGGGGGGAAACAGGAGGGGGTTGCTGATGCTCGGGGTATAGAGGATCTTTATTATATGCGACGAGCGTCTCCACCTCGGCCAGGTCGCGCTGTCGGCCTCCCTCGGGTGCAGCTTCCTGCACGACGCGAGCACCCCCTCGTCTGGTGTCGCCGCCTTTCCACAGCTCCGTCCCCTCCGTTCCGACTCCAACGCACACGACGAGCAGCTCCACCGCCCGCGAAGTCTTGACCCTCTGCTTCCGACTCTCCTCTTCTTGACTCTCCGACCTCTTGACTCTCCGACCCTTCGTTCTCGTTCTGCTGACTCTCTTTGCGACTCTCCTCTGCGACTCTCTGTTCTCGTTCTGCTGACTCTCTCTTCCCCCTTTTACTGACGAACACCGTCCTTTTATCCCCCCCCCGTAACTTCGCCTTTGACCCCCTCCCTTTGACCTTTCACCTCGCTCCCCATTGGCCCGAGAAAAAGTGGGCGTGAAGGCTTTTTGATCCACAAATTTGCATATATCGATCGTTCTGGAGGCGGGGCCAAATCGCCCCTCGCTCACCGATTGGACGGCAAAAAGTGGGCGTGTGTCGTTTTTGATCCGTTTTTGAAGCAGAAAATCCGTGATTTTGTACACGCTGTTCGACGTGCGCCCTACACGAGTCCAGCATCGGTGCCCATGAGTGGCGCGAGATGACGGTGATGCGATGGTGGCGAGTTGTGACGGTAAAGGTCATGGCGGTTGTGGTGAAGCGGCGTTGTGGTTGGTGGTTGTTGTTGTGGTTGTGATGGTGGCGATTGGTCCAAAATAAAGATAGTGAAAGAAAAACGGCTATCCTGAAGAGTCGCAGCTCGCATAAATGACATGTATTCCCACTAGACAACGGGTTTGGGCCTAACTACACATGCACTTACCGAGATACCTCACCTAAGGGACCTGAATGGTGGTTTGCGAATCTGGTAACCACAACAATATATATATATATATATATATATATATATATGTATATATATATATATATATATATATATATATATATATATATATATATATATATATCATACTCTGTCCATGTACTTTCAATCCTTTCTCTTTTGTATATTCCAATCGTTTACTGCTGTCTCTACTTGTAAGCATATGTGGAGTCTATTTTGTATTGGTATGTGTGACTTTAAAGCCATTGTGCCCTGAAGCATTAAAATTAGGTGATTTTCCATTGCAAACTGCCCTTTGAGTCTGTAGTAATGGCCTTGTCTCTTCCTATTCTTCTCTATAGCAATCATTGCTGAGTTTCCCCTGGTTTTTTTTTTTTTTACGGCCCTTTATATACATTACTTCACTCATGTGACTGGATCTCAAAGGCTAATCTGATTTCTGCAGCACCTTAGATCACAGACATGTTGTGTTGTATTTTCAGCTTACCCATCACCTTGTGTCTTTGATCTCGATCATCTTGCTTGTTGAATCGAAAAAGCACCATGCATGTATTGCTGACATTATTCTGAATAATTTCATGTGTCAAAATGATTTGGGCCTTCAAAAGAAGTCAATTACAACATCAAGAAATTTGAATTATAATTCATTGCTGCAGTGAAATGTTTGCATGGAGTACAGGGTAATAATTTTTCATGCAAAGGACATATTTACATGGAACTCTGTGATGGTTCAAAAACTTATGGCAGTTGTCAAAAATAGCAGATTTCAAAATTATACTTTGTGGACACTTTTTGCCTCAAAAATATTTCAGAAGAAAAGAACTTTTGATGATGATGGGACATTTTCATATTATCATGATGCAGTATGTATTTTGGGGACAATTTACTTTTTTGGGGAAAATGTACTGCACGACTTGCAGATGTGCAGGAAATGTGGTGTACTGCAGGATCTGGTCTGGGGAACGGCCAGTGGCATACTGTTGAGGTTCTCTTGCGTCGAAATTTTGCTTCACTGATGGTGGATGGTGATGAACCATCATCTGTACACTCGATGAGTTCACTCGAGATCACGACCGGGGATGTTGTTTATCTTGGTGGTGAGCCCAATACCACACCATTCCGCTTCTCATTAACTTGGCATGTGATAAGCTTGATCAAAATATGATCATGTCCTTGAAATGATACTTTGCTGATTTATACTTCTCCCCAAGGATGTCCTCCTGCTGTTGGTAGCTGTTGGGCACTCGGCCCAACCTTTCTGGGCTGCCTGCGCTCAGTGCAGCTGAACCATCAGTTTGCAGGCCTTGGCCTGCTTGGAAATGGCTCAGGGGTACAGCGTGATATGTGCAGCATTGTGGACAGGTAGGGGAGCTGGGAATTGCTGTAAATGGGATAATTGGATGATGGATGCATGCATTTGAAGAGGGTTGGCACAGGAGGACTCGTCCACAAATCTAGCTCGATATTTGTGTTTGCTTGATCTTCACACTTTCCATGCTCGGACATTATTGCTGTGTTTATTTTACAGTTTTCATATATACCCAAGTGAAGACTTGTGCTTGGGTGGAAATTCAAATTATTACATGCTGAGTTCTCCAATATTTACGGTAAATGAAGCAAATAAATGACTCAACGTGTTGGTTAGGCCAAGCTCACATTTGCCACGGCAGCCGTGGGGGTCTCTAAAATCTATGGCCACTAGCAATTATACGGCGGCCACAGTATTTCCACGGTCACACAATGTAGCAGTCACATATGTTTTTATTTTTCGGGGAGCTGCACTGGCGTATTTAGGCCTAAGTCACATTTGCCATGGCAGCCATGGGGTCTCCAAAATCTACGGCCACTAGCAATTATACGGCGGTCGCAGTATTTCCACGGTCACACAATGTAGCAGTCACACATGTTTTTATTTTTCAGGGAGCTGCACAGCGTATTTATAAATTGTGGAGACCGAAATCGTGGGGTAGCCGTACGGTCTTTGATTTGATGTCGCAAGGCGACCGCAGGGGTCCCAAGGCGAATGTGCGGCCAGACGGACGGTAACGAATGGGTTAATTTTTTAATTTTTTTTAACCAGTTCTTTTGTTTCGGCTTGTCGAATTGCTATGGCGAACATAGAAATGAAAAAAAGTTGTAACTCCACGTTATAATTCCACGGCGACCTTACGGCCTGTAAAATATAGCCAAACAGCGTAGGGCCACCCTGAGGCCACCGCAGAAACTCTGCGGCCGCCGCACGTTTCTGTCAATTCAGAGGGATTACGGCCGCCGTATCATCGCCATAGAGCAAATGTGACTTAGGCCTTAGCAATATGCAACAAGACTTGCTTCGGTAAACCTTTCACTCTTCAGATGTCTTGTTGTGTATTGCTAACTGAAACATGAAATTACTGTATTTATTTGTTTTAATTAAAGGTTGGAGAACTCAGTATTTTGAGATGTATGTATGTATGTATGTATATGTATGTACACACATATATATATATATATATATATATATATATATATATATATATATATATATATATATATATATATATATATATACATACATACATACACACATAATAATCTTCAGCCCGAGACTGTCACGTGACCTCACCGTTTTCTCGGCCAAATTAAGAAGAGGCGCGGACATCAATCAGCGTGGTACCCGGTTAATTCTGTAGCCCCACGAGCAGTGCAAGATGGCAAATAGGCCTTGCAACTTGCTCGGAGCCATTTATTTCGCTGGGAGTTGCAGTCACTCTGACGAAACCCGCAGGATGCAAACCAGGCAAACGGAACGGACCGAGGCTGTTAATTAGTTGTACACATATACGAGTATGTATATTTGTAAACATATGTATTTGTCCCTCAGAATAACACAACATACAAGTGACAGATTCTCGTCAGCCCCTTGGCTCCAATTATCTCCTCAGCACTGAAAGGGTTATAGAGTAAGTTTCAGCAAAATGCCCCAATCAGGAAAGATGGAGTTAGTAGCACCCCCCCCCCCACTTCACCCCTCCACCTTATGTATTGTTGCGAATTCGCGCCCACCGGCGTGTGAACGGCCGTGTGACTCGAATCGCGGCACATCGCCCACCGGACGGACAATTCTGTCGTGACCCTCTCGGACTAACGCCAGGAGCTAGTCATGGGTGGGCCTTTCGGCCTCACCACGATCGTGCCAATCGGCCACCCGCATGGGATAGGGTTGTTCGCCAAACTCGACCTACCTAAGTACCCACGCGGATGGTAAACCAGGCGATCGCACCTCGCCGCAGGTCGACTCCGGACACGGGCCGCTTAAGCGGTCCGTTCCGTACTATCGGGATAACCGAGCGGTGTTATCGTCGGCCTCGACGGTTCCGATTACTTATCGGGCGTATTAAGCCCACTACGAACCCTTTACGTGAAGCAAGATGGAGATTCAACAAAGGGAAGGACGCAGCGAAACGGGGAACAAGTTCACACAAGCACTTTATTCACACAGACACAGACACAAAGCACACATATAGTCAAACAGTCAGAATGCACATAAAGCAAATGCAAGAAGAAAACAATAAAAGCAATGACGACGCAGAGCTACAACCGACTACGCGAACACACGGCAACACTTAACAGTTTTTCTTCACAAGATACGGCGCCACAAGTTCCATACAAAAAAAACCCCGAAAAGAAATGGTGACTTCCCTTTTTGGGCCGTCGAGTCCCTCTCCTACGTCCGTCGACGTGGTCCCGCCTGGCTGCGACTCCGTGCCATGGCGTGGTAGGCGAGTCCTCTCCTGCGTGCCTCGCGCCTGCACGTGTTGGCCACTCAACGCCACGGAACGAGTGTTCGGCGCTATCCCAGCGCGGATAGAGGGGGGGGGGGAAACGTGGATGCCTGAAGTCGGGAGAGGGGAATGGCAGACGCTCCTTCCCTCCAGCGGGATCTTGCAACTGCCCCACAAAAGACCCGGCCAGCGGCCACCAGGATGAGCGAGCCGGAAGACGAGAGCAACCACGAAGCCAGAATATCCACCGAGCAAGAGCATCCACAAAACTGCTTCCCCCGTCTCCGACTTTTATATCCTCGGAGCTCCGCCCTGTTGCTCCGACCCGTTCTTTGCTCCAACCCCCTTCGAGGCGCTTCGAGAAAGGTCTCGAAGAGGGGCGTTCCTCCTCCCTGACCACGTCACACCGCGCATCCACCAATCGAGCGCCAGCTGCCCTCCCCTTGCTTCTCTCCCCTCACACCAAGCGCGGAGAAGAATGGCGCGAAAAGTGCACCGAGCGTCCTCGTTGGTTTTTATTTGAAATAAAAGATAGAGAAAGAAAAACGACTGACTCAAAGCGTCGCAGCCCGAATGAATCACATTTATTCCCTCTAAACAACAGGTTTGGGGCTAACTACACATGTACTTAAGAGATATCTCACCTACGGGACCTGAATGGTGGTTTGCGAATTTCCACAGCCATAACAGTATATACCATCATACCTTCATTAACGCCCGAGATGCATTCCTCAAAACCGAGTGCAAATCAGAACAGTGCTAAATACGGTAATTATAACAAGGCTCCAAGAGAGATACCTTCCTGA
>NC_140962.1:34285301-34292801 GCF_056783735.1 Eptatretus burgeri
TCGCCGAATGGTCGATTTAGCTAAGTACTTGCGCGAGTAGCGTACTGAGGAGTTGTACCACGCCACAGGACTACTCCGGACACAAAACGCTTAAGCGGCTCGTTCCGTGCTGCAGATATAACCGAGCAGAGTTATCATCGACCTCGACGGTTCAGATTATTTACCGGGCGTTTTAAACCCACTATCAATTCCTTACGTGATGCAAGATGGAGATTCAATAAAAGGAAAAGACGAAGCAAAGCGGGAAACAGTTCAACAAGCAATGCACATTTATAACGGAATCACGGAAGGCACGTATATTACAGTCAAGCCAAAATGCAACAAAAGCAAATGCAATACGACCGAATTAAAGGGGCAATTATTTACAACACTTATACAGTTCTACTTGTCGGGACTAGGCGCCACATCACTCATTCCAAAAAGCAAAGGAAAGAAAACCACCCTCACAGGCAAGGAGGCAGACAGGTCCGTGGACCAAATGTGCGTGGAACCTGGAGGAGCGGCCAGGTCCACGAGACCAAGAAGGTCTTACCCGCGTCCTCGTGACGCGATGGCGGGCAAGCCGCAATGTCCGTGCCGCTGCGCCCTGACTCCGTGCCCCTGGCGTGGTCGGCGAGCCCTCTCCGGCGTGCTCCACGCAAGCAGTTTGGTTGGCACCACGTTTCGGGTGGGGGAGGAATGGGGCCCCCGGGCACTATCTCAGCGCGGATGGGGGGGTGAAATTGCTGATGCTCAGGGAGAGGGGAATGGCTGGCTGGCTTGGGTCCCGCGACAAAATGAGCGACCCCCACACCGCAACCTCAATGCCGACCGCCGTATTCACTCGACTCGAACTCGAACTCTTCACTCGCCCCGACCAGCTGCCTACAACTGGACCGCATGAGTCGCCTTGGGCTCGCGTCTTTATAGACCGCAGGAGGAGCCTATATGCAAATTTCAGGATCAAAACGCGATTGGAGGTGGGGCCACGCCACCCTCTGTTCAGCCATTGGTGCAGCAAAAAGGGGGCGTGAAGCCTTTTTGATCCGAATTCCTCTCGTAAAGAATCCACGTTCATCGCGCTTGGAGGCGGGGCCATACCACCCGACGCTCGCCCATTGGACGGAGAAAAAGGGGGCGTGAAGCCTTCCTGATCCGGATTTCTCCCTCGGAAAGGCCGCCATTCGCGCTCGCGGCTCGATGCGTTCGGCACCAATCGCCGAACGGGCCCGAGACAGCACGACGTTTGGTGTTGACTGGTGGTGTGGTCGATGGTTGTAGAAGGAGATAGGCGAAGGTGGTGGGGGGTTTGCTGTGGTGGTTTTGTGGTTGGCGGGGGTTGTTTGGGAATGGCGGTAAAGCGATGTTTGTGGGATGGAGTTGTGAAGGTAAAGGTAGTGGCTGTGTTCGTTGTTGGCGGCTTAATGGTCGAAAATAACAATAGAGAAAGAAAAATGACCAACTCAAAGCATCGTAGCCCGGATAAATCACACATATTCCCTCTATACAACGGGTTTAGGCTAACTACACATGAACTTACCGATATATCTCATCTGAGGACTCTTTATGGTGTAATGTGAATTTCCACAACCGTAACAATATATTTATATTTGTGTATATATATATATATATATATATATATATATATATATATATATATATATATATATATATATATATATATATATATATATATATATATATATATATATATGTCGAGATCAGGGTCTGCAATCAAGCAATGACTACACCAATCGTCGTAGAGAAGAGGTTTAATGCGCATCAAAAGTGTATACACGAGAGTAGAAAGGCACAGAATACCTACAGTATACCAGCCCAGTCAAAACTCTGGCCCGCAAGCAGTTTGGTTTACTTTATATATATTTTTCCTGCTCATCTGGTTTCTTTGAAAGTAACAACACCCCAGCAAATATTCTCTCCTGGCCTGACAAAGCCTTTATCTTTTCACAAGCAAGAAGATCTGTTATTGATCAGGCAGATCTTTATCACAATATATATTATCGTCTCATTCTGCTACAAGATGTTCCCCTTTGAACTATACCAAAACAGTGCTGATTTATAATTGGACTTCTCTGAGCCCAAGGCTCAAAGAATGTTGTTACAAGGGCCAACAAGAAAGCCAGATGTTCAGCTGCACGACAAAGAGACAGAGACAGAGACAGAGACAGAACGCAGACAGAGACAGAACGCAGACAGAGACAGAACGCAGACAGAGACAGAACGAGAGAGTGAGAGAGTGAGAGAGTGTGTGTGTGTGTGTGAGAGAGAGAGAGAGAGAGAGAGAGAGAGAGATATATATATATATATATATATATATATATATATATATATATATATATATATATATATATATATATATATATATATATATATATCCGACTGGCTTTGATTACCAACAGTCAAAAATGGTAGCTTACTGAGAGCATTTTAAATGCTTTGGCTTCCTCAATTAAATGCTACATTCAATTTTAAGAAAAGGTAATCCTGTTAATTTGGCTGCTTTCATCTTGGGAGCTGTTCAACAGCTCCACATTTGCCCCTCTGTTACTTAGAAACATAGTGGAAAAGGAACACCACAATTATAATATTTTTTAGAGATGGGATCTTGATGGAGCGGCAAGGTGGTAAAAAGGGAGTCTCGTCCAGAAGTGGCCCACTCTTCTGAGTAGCTCCAAGTGGGTCATTACGTCACGAAAGCTCCGCCCGCACTTTCTTGCTTCATAGAAAAGCCCCCCCCCCCTCCACCATCCCAACCAGCCCATCAAGACCCCACCTCTCTATAGAACAATGGATACATTTCAACAATTATAACTTGAATATAGGTCATGAGGAAGCAAAAATTACCTTTCAAAAAACAACTTACACAAAAAGATACATATATTTTCAACTAACTATGGTTCTTAATGACCAAGAATATAATTTTTATACACAACAAGTAAGAATCTATATATCGTGTTCTTTATGAACCAACAAAAAATATCAGCAAACAAGAATATAATTTTTATAAACAACAAGCAAGAATCTATATATTGTGTTCTTTATGAACCAACAAAAAGAATATCAGCAAACAAGAATATAAACTGCAAGCCAGAGTGAAAGAAAATTTTAAAGAAAAGTCCCAACATTTTCCAACAAGGCAATGTTCAGATAACATTTCTTTCCATCTTCGTCATCGGTGTGAGCAAGTCGAGACACTCATCCAATGTGAGCGTAAGCAGTGGGTCAACAGTCCCATTAAGTTCACAGTACTTTTCAGGGTCTATGGGTTGGGGAGGAAAACCAGAGTGAATTATCGGGGAGGGTAGAGACGGCGGAGGTGTTGGCAGCGGTTTGACCACAGCAACCACAGCAGGCTTCCCCAGGACCATCTCCGGTTTTGTTGTTTTCTTTGCTGTAGAAGAACAATGTCTCACGCACTCCCTGATTAGATTTTTAATACAAGTGATAACAATCACTGCTATGAAGATCATGAGCCCTATAAACAACCAATGGATTATCCAGGCTCCCCAACTCCCCAATATTCCCTTCAACCAAGATCCCATTGACCATCCCTTGTTAAAATCATGATATTTTGCACCTTCAGCTTTAATTTTTTTCAGCCAAATTATCAATTTCTTCTGAATTATCTGGAATGTATGTGCAGCATTCCACACCTATAACCGCACACGTCCCTCCTTTTTCTGCTAAAAGCATATCCAGAGCAATGCGGTTTTGCATCACGGTTGTCCGTATAGCTACCAGCTCGGCACTCGTTTTGTGAAATCCTTCGCTGGTGGTATTAGCAAGCTTTTCCAAAGATGCTGCCAAATTGATAATTTCCCTTGCACTTTTGCCTGCTCCATAAAAGGGGGAATGCAATCATGAAAAACCTCTCAACTTCTGAAATGGCTCTTTTCGATCTGACCTGTGGTACAAAGGGTGATTGGTCAGTGATCCGAATCCTGGGTAGTATAAATCCCAAAAAACATGATCCCCTCCATCCCACTGGTAGCCATGAGTATGCCTTATACCCACACACAAAATATGTACCATTTAGGGGTGCCTGAGGTTCAAGCAGGTTATTTACTTCGATTTTTACAGGTATGGTTGTTCCATTAATTCGCCCTTTTATGGTCACCATTTCATCCCCATGTCTAGCATAATACTGGCATGTTGATTCTCCTAAATGGGGTCCCCCCCTTGTCCTCTAACTAGACAAATCAATCCAATTTGTTTGTGCATGAGCTGAAAATGTGGGGGGTACTTTTCTAATCCCTCCCCCTTCTTCAATCCATCATAATTCGTTACTTTTATTGCTCTTGCCAGGCCCTGTCCCACAGCCTTTTGCTTAATAGTTCTGTACTTCGGGTAATACCAATGCTCATAGTTCGTGCAATTATAACCCCCCTTCTCCCAATTACTTTTTATCTCTACTATTCTACCTTCCACTGATGCCTTCTCTACTTTAGTTAAAACTGGTCTATCTTGTCTATGGACTATGTACCCACACATGTTCTCCCCCTGGAGTGGAACTGCAAACAAGGGTAATCCGTGTTTTCCCATATACGCCTTCCTAATGCAATTGATCCCAATGTTTACCTTTTTTCTTCCCTGTGCACCCTGTCACAACCCATTCCTTGTTTCCCCTACCATTGACCTACCAAACATTCTGATCTCTATGACATTCCCAAAATGTCCTCACTATCTGTTATTGTCCATATTATCACGATTATACACATGCTAATCAAACACTGCCACATCTGTCATAAACCTCCAGTAACATTTCTTTCTCTTTTCGATTTCCTGTATCCTTTTGCAATGAGATGCGTGAATCCATGATTGGCTTACCTTTTCTTGACAGCTCCTTGGGTAACCAATAATACCTGAAAAAGTCCAGTCCACTGCATCTTTAGGACGTTCCTCCAGTCGAACACCCTGTTGTCAAACTCTTTCACAATATTTATAAGCGTCACAAGAGTTAATCTTCATTTATATATGTCCATATATTTTCCAGACATTCTACCAATAATTATATGTACTGTTTGGCCTTGCCCTTAAATTGGCGACCAGGATCCCAGAGCCCTGAGCTCAACTTTCATTTACCACTAAACGAACCCCAGAGGGCTAACTCAGCCTGTCACTCCTTTAAGACTGGCAAAAAAAAAAAAATGAACATCAGTACACTGGTAATAGGGACACCGCATCAGCAGCACAGTCATGCTCCAACCAGTGATGCACCCAACAGCCCAAAGGCAGCACACACCACAAACATTTGATAACACATAGCTTCTTCCAAAACTTTCGATTTTACAAATTTTCGATTTTCTTCCACCTCTGCAAGTTCTTGAGTGTAACATATTCTCAGCACCTCCTTCTACATCATCCCCCTTTTGTTCGTGCAGCTCATTTTTATGAGCCAAAACGAGCAAAACCTTTTGGGTCACCACTTTGTTGTGGGGGCTGGGTATCAGCAGCAAGCACGACTGCTAGAGGGAGCAGTAGAGTTAGTTCCCCCGACCGCACCCTTCTTTCCCATTCATAAGTTGGTCGTCATCAGAGAACGTACATAGCCCCACGGTCTACCATTATGACAATACAATGCACAGAGAACCTTCCCAGGTACGGTGGCTGCTATGATATGAAAAACGCGTTTTTAAAATACCAACCGATGCTGACGTCAGAAGACAACAAATTCAGATCTCAACGTAAACAAAGATGTGAATTCTGCCTGCCCGAACCGACCCATGGGTTCACACCACTACCTTCACCACAGATGTATGTGCTCACCTGCACCCACCATTTGCTCACCCACTGACCCAGACGATCCTGATGGTGTAATTATCCCAATCGCCCCTTGGCGTCCTGGTGTTGCAGACTCCCCTTGCAGACCCCTGTCTCCAGCATTGCCCTGAGGGCCAATCATGCCATCATGACCACTTGGGCCTGGAGGTCCGATAGGACCTGAACCACCAACAGTTCCACTGCCTCCCGCTTCTCCAGGCGGTCCAGACAACCCAGTGGCTCCCTGGGCACCATCATGAAGCCCATAAGAAGCACATAAGGGCAGAGTCATTAGAATATAAAATAAATGGAAATTTATACACAAGCACCCATACAGGTGCTGCTTAAGGACTGGCCCCCACCAGACACACCCCCCCCAAAAAGGGACCCCGTTGGGTCGTTATTGATACTCCCCCCTCGGAGGGAAGGTGAGCTGGAGGTGAGAAGCTTCCTTGGACCTTCCTGCCTCGTGCAATCTTTGACAATCCGGCTCGATGGTACTCGAACCTGCAACTCGATACCGCTGCAAGCACCCGGTAGTCAGGTAGCGTTGGTTGCCAAATAACTCCCCCACAGGCGCTTGGCACGTATGCTCATCGAAAAGGCCGATGGTGGAAGGTAGCCAGGGAGGATGTCGTTGTTGTAGTTTTTTTCTTCATATGTGCTCAATATATTACTATCGATTTAACTATTCTTGACTAGCACACTTTGCGACATTAAATATCCTCTTATTTCCACAGTTCCCCTACACTGTGCCATCTGTACAGTATACACATATCAGGAATATGCTTTCACCCTCGGCTAGATTGCATACCGCAATTAGCACAGAATCACTTTCCAAGATGTTATTCCCAGTATACACGACATACCCTGACAGTTATGTCCAGTATCGGACATCTTTCGATGACCACATTTTACTCCAGCAGTGAGTCAACCAACACTGCCTAATCAGATATCATCCATTCATCCATTTGGACCACACTTCTGCAAAGCATTTGGTGCTGCCCAAAATAAAATAAAATAAAGTATTTTCCTCTGTTCCCGGCTGAGTTGTGTATGTAATTATGCCCACAGCCACAGTTGCGATTTTAACTCATTCTTCATTCAAACATGTCATGGTAATTGTTTTTAAAATCTGCCAAATTCTCAATTATCTTTTACATGAGCCTAAAGTAAATCCCAACACACACTCCGCACCTCACTTGCACGATTTGCATTTCCTCTTTCAAACCGTCAAGCACAGTCTATTGTTTGTGGCTCTTGGCGACTCCTGACTCTCAGTATTCCTGGTTCCTGAGGTTGACTCAGCCTGTCATTCCACCCAGGTTGGTGAGATGATTTTTTCCAATGTGTGTATCGGTGGAGGGACACTGCATCATTTGCACTAACACGTCCTTGTGACAATTGATACTAATCTGTCGCCACGTACTGCACATAACTGACGACTCGAGTCCCGACCCATGCCCATCATGACAGCAGCTGTGCCCCTGCACGTTCGAGCAGCAGTTTTGTAGCTTAATGTTCAGGGTGCCTGCAATAACTTGCCAACTCTTCGTAAAAAGCATCGTGAGATCTTTAATGTTCACGAACCGATGTTAGCAAACTTTGCAGTGCATGTGAAACACCAGGATGGAAGTTTTAGAGCTGCGTTGAGATTTGAACCGAGGCTGCACAGCTCAAAGGGCAGCCATACCTCCAGACTCTTCGGAGGTGCAGGGGGCTGTAGGGGGTTGGCACATT
>NC_140962.1:34297801-34325301 GCF_056783735.1 Eptatretus burgeri
AATACTTGTCCTTCAGTTTTGAATGTAGAGAAACGAGACTTCGGAATTAAACACTTCGAGATATTTAGAAAATTTAACTTCAGCCGATTTTTGATTGAGGTTTTATTTTTCAAATGGTAGTCCTTCAAAAATCGGGTGTCTATTTACCGTCATTTTTTATGAGGGGCTTAGGAAAGTGGGCGGAGCTTAGGGAAAGTGGACGTGGTTGATGAAAAGTGGAAGTGGCATATGAAAGTGGGAGTGGCTTATGAAAAATATTGTGTGGATCAGGAGGTGTGGTCAAACGAGCATTGAGAAGTTTTTCGGGTTTTGTGTGTGTGTGTGTGTGTGTGTGTGTGTGTGTGTGTGTGTGTGTGTGTGTGTGTGTGTGTGTGTGTGTGTGTGTGTGTGTGTGTGTGTGTGTGTGTGTGTGTGTGTGCGTGCGTGCGCGCGAGCGTGTGTGTGTGCGTGCGTGCAACGCGAGGCTCCACAGCACAAACCAGCAAACCGATTATTTTTCAAATGGTAGTCCTTCAAAAATAGGGTGTCTATTTACCGTCATTTTTTATGAGGAGTGCCATTTGGCAAAAATACGCAAAAAGAAAAATCTTGCCAGGCAGAGGAACAATTGTATGTGAAGCAATATGTCTTGGCAATGAATCTTCGTCGGTGGATCAGTCAGAATGAAAAGCATCGTATCCAGCGCATCAATCCTCGCGAATCCCTCGTCGCCTTCCGGCTTGTTTATATGTATGTATGTATGTATGTATGTATGTATGTATGTATGTATGTATATATATATATATATATATATATATATATATATATATATATATATATATATATATATCCTGGTGTTGGCGCAGTGGTTAGGGCAGTGGCTTGGGATCTAAAAGGTCCTGAGTTCAAGCCCCGTTGGGCCACTGAATTAATACACCAGGGGGTTGACTTAGCCTGTCATCCTTCCGAGGTCGGCGACATGAGTCCCAGTATACTGGGCCGGTGTATACCCCAGTGAAAATAGGTGTACCTTATCCCTGTGTCGTAAAAGGCGACCAGGGTTGCATCAGGATGGGCATCCGGCGTAAAACATGTGCCAAATCACGATGCGGATCATAAGGATGATCCGCTGTGGCGACCCCGAACGAGAGCAGCCGAAAGAAGAAGATATATATATATATATATATATATATATATATATATATATATATATATATATATATATATATATATATATATATATATATATATATATATATATATATATACATATACATATACATATATATATACATATACATATATATATATATATATATATATATATATACATATACATATACATATATATATATACATATATATATATATATATATATATATATATATATATATATATATATATATATATATATATATATATATATATATATATATATGAAGACCACAAGGGGAAAACGAGAGATGTCAGGATAAGTCAATTTTGAAGAAACTGAAAAACAAAGTTTCAAGACTTTGGTGGACTGTTTAATAACTGTCATATAGATTTCTTTTCCAGTAAAAGGAAGAGTGATCATTGGCCGATCAAATTAAGCATGCAGCATTTGCCAAGCTTCTGTGTTATTTAATTTAAGAGCAAAGAACGAATTATTGTTGCGAACTGACATCACTGGTTATTCCCTTGTTTAATAATTGCCATGCAATTTTAACCCAGGATGTGAAGCAAATTCATGCTTCTTGGTTATTAGCATACATTACATGACTTTGGTGATCACAGATTATTTTTTTCAACATTCAACGGTCATTGTTTTTTGTTTGATTGGTGTTCAACGCCATACTCAAGGGTATTTCGCTTATATGACGACGGATTCTCCATTTCTTACTCCGTACTACTGAATATGATGGAAAACCGGGAGGAAACCAAGGATAAACCACCCCCGCGAGAGCAGAAGTCACCTCAGGTGACTCCCTCATATACCTAAGCAGGTTGATTGGGCGGTGGGTACATCGAATGAGGATGGGTACTCAGACGCGCGAACCATTAAGCCACGGCGTGGGTCCCATAAAAGTCACAATAAAGGTTTGACCAGGCTTGAACCACAATATGCACCAACTACGGAGCCCATGATATAACCAAATAGGCCATTGTCGTGCTCAGAGTTTATGCTGTGTAAGTTTTACAACCTTTCATTTTTTAGTTTCTCAACTGAATATTATGGTGGAACATTTAACATGAATGAAAGGGAGATAACCAGGAGTAAAGTACTGACAACTCTGGGTTTCTACTTGTTCAGCTTTGACAACACTTGTTTTTTTCATTGCACGGCTAAACTTTATACCATATAAATTTTGTGACACCCCCGGTTATTTGTTAAAGTAATATTGTGAAAGGAAACCTTGTGTTGCCAACTATTGGCAGGTGCAATAACCCTGGAATTTAGAAAAAGTGACATCTCTGGTTTTCCCCTTGTGGTCTTCATGTGTGTGTGTGTGTGTGTATATATATATATATATATATATATATATATATATATATATATATATATATATATATATATATATATATATATATATATATATATATATATATATATATATATATATATATATATTTTGTAGATATTTGTAGATATGTATTTGTGTTTATATATATGTATATATGTATATATGTATATATATATATATATATATATATATATATATATATATATATATATATATATATATATATATATATATATATATATATACACATACATATATATGTATGTGTATATATATATGTAAATATGTATATATTTATATATGTATGTGTATATAATATATGTATATACTTATATATATGAATGTATATATACATGTATATATATATGTATATATATATG
Organism: Eptatretus burgeri; assembly: GCF_056783735.1. Taxonomy (NCBI): domain Eukaryota; kingdom Metazoa; phylum Chordata; class Myxini; order Myxiniformes; family Myxinidae; genus Eptatretus; species Eptatretus burgeri. The sequence goes on from NC_140962.1 coordinate 34,300,666, forward strand.
TATATATATATATATATATATATATATATATATATATATATATATATATATATATATATATATATATGAAGTTATTTTTATATTTGTATGTGTATATATCTGTATATATGTATATACTTATAAATATGTATGTGTATATATGTATTGATATATATATATATATATATGCATATATTTTTTATATATGTATGTGTATATATGTATATATATTGTTGCGGATCCGCGCCCGCCGGCGTGCGAACGGCCACGTAACTCGAATCGCGGCACGTCGCCCCACCGGACGGACAATCCAGTCGTGACCCTCTCGGACTAACGCCGGGAACTAGTCACGGGTGGACCTTTCGGCCTCACCACGATCGTGCCAATCGGCCCCCCGCGTGGGATAGGGTTGCTCGCCAAATTCGACCTACCTAAGTACCCACACAGAGGGTAGACCGGGCGATCGCACCTCGCCGCAGGTCGACTTCGGACACGGGCCACTTTAAGCGACCCGTTCCGTACTATCGGGATAACCGAGCGGTATTATCGTCGGCCTCGACGGTTCGATTAATTATCGGGCGTTTTAGCCCACGACCAACCCTTTACGTGAAGTAAGATGGAGATTCAATAGAGGAAAAGACGAAGCGAAACGGGAAAACAGTTCAACATAAAGCGCATTTATTTCGCGATGAACGGAAAGCACACATATACAATTACACCAAAAGCAAATGTAAAAGAAGAAGAAACACAATAATACACAAAAAGCAAATGCAACAATGCAGATCTAACCGACTACCGAGCACACGGCAACACTTATACAGTTTTACTTCACAGACGGCGCCGACAACACATACACTCAAAGCAAAAGAAAAGGACCACCCTCAAGGATGAGGGGGTAGGCGGGCCTGGGGCCGAGACCGCGTCGGGCCTACCCGTCTGATGATGAGCCGCAAGATGGCGGTGGCGCCCTGACTCCGCGGGCCTCGCGGACAGTGTCTGGTAGGGGGTGGGAACGGGGCCCCCTTCTCGCACTATCTCAGCGCGGGGGGAAACAGGAGGGGGTTGTTGATGCTCGGGGGAAGGAGGATATCTCCCTGTCTCGGGTCCCGCGACGAGCGTCTCCACCACGACCTCGGTCGCGCCGCCGGCCTCTCCCTCCGCAGCTCCCCGACTCCGACACGAGCACCCCCTCGACCGCCTTCGCCGCCGCCACCTCTCCACAGCTCCGTCCAACCGCCTTCTCCGACTCCTCTCTTGACTCATCCCAACTCTTCACTGACTCCGAACTCTTAACTGACTACTACTGCTTCTTCTTCCCAACTCCACCGACTCCGAACTCTTAACTGCCTCCGAACTCTTAACTCTCTCCCCTCCGAACTCTTCACTGCCTTGACTGACGAACGCAGCCCCTTATATGCCCCGTGGCCTCGCTCCTTCACCTTCGACCCTTTACCTCCGACCCTTCACCTCTAACTGGCTCACCATTAGACCGAGGAAAAGTGGGCGTGAATGCTTTTTGATCCATGAATTTGCATGTAGCGATATTACTCCAACGCACCTGGAGGTGGGGCCAAATCGCCCCACGCTCGCCGATAGGACGGAACAGAAGTGGGCGTGAGTCGTTTTTGATCCGTTTTCTTCGGAAAGGCCGGCGCTTTTGCACCCCTGCTCGGTGCGCGCCCTGCACAAGTCCAGTATCGGTGCCCACAAGCGGCGTGGGAATGACGGTGATGCGATGGTTGCGAGGGCGAGTTGTGACGGTAAAGGTCGTGGCTGTTGTTGTGAAGCGGCGTTGCGGTTGGTGGTTGTTGTGTGATGGCTGTTGAGACGTGGTTGGTGGTGGTAGTAATGGCGGCTGGTCCAAAATAAAGATAGTAAAGAAAAACGGCTATCCTGAAGGGTCGCAGCCCGCATGAATGACATTTATTCCCTCTAAACAACGGGTTTGGGCCTAACTACACATATACTTACAGAGATGTCTCACCTAAGGGACCTGAATGGTGGTTTGCGAATTTCGTCAACCACAACACTACCCCCTCCCCTTTTTACAGACTCGTCCCGATTCGTCAAATTTTCGTGTGCCATCATGTGTAGTTTTCCCCTAGTACATTTTACCTACGGATCCCTGAGTGCGACATTCATGGTATTCGTGTCCCCAAAATAAATAACCTGAGGGCTGAGTAACTACCTAAACAAACTCACTCACACGGACGACTTAAATAAAATTGCCGGCGCTAAGACAGACATGCCGGGGGCGCACTCATATTTACAGTACATCTTAACCTTAACTTACAAATTTTACACTAAACCATGGCCCAGGATCAATGGACTCTGCAAAAAGAAAGCAGTTAGCAGGGAGCCAGGCTGCTCGCATGCAGTCTCTGGCTCAAACAATGCAGGTGATGGGGAACGTGGCCGGCTGCTCACACGCAGTCCAAGGCCTTCCCTTTTGAACTGAACGCAGTGAACCACAACGGTGCATGGGCTGCACAAACGCAGTCTCCGTGCCAGCTCAAGTGGCACACGCAATGAGCACAACGAATGGATGGATGAATGGATGCACGCAAACACGGTGCACGGGCCGCCACTGCAGGCCCGTGTTGTAGCTGCCAACAGGGCAGTTCTTGCAGCTTGCAAACTGTTGCTTTTACGATGATCCCGGCGCGCATGGAAATGAACAGGGGGGGGGGCAAAGCAAAATTGAACGGGGCTGGTGAACGTGGGCAGTGGGCATGGCATGGCAAAGGCAGCAGGCAAACACAGCCCGCAGAAGAAGGCCGCTGCAGGCAAACCCAGCCGGCAGATGAACTGGCCGGCACAGGCCTTGAAGCACAGCAGCTGCAGACGATCGAGCCGGCACAGGCCTTGAAGCACAGCAGCTGCAGACGATCCAGCCGGCACAGGCCTTGCAGCAAAACAACAGCTACCGATGAAGCTGGCCAGCCTTCGCCGTTCAGTGGAGGTTGGTGGAGGGAGTGCGGTGGTGCTGGCCACTCAGAAGGCGGGCTCGGACCTACCCTATGGTCTCCCTCCCAACCTATCACCTCTGCCTGTCATTGCCGATACCCACTTCCTTAATTTGTCAAACCCCAATTTAGCCCCAACTTATTTTTTTATTTTTACTTCCCCACTATAAATCGTCCCCTAACCCCCTGTACTGTCCTTGTTCGGCGAACCTATCCTGTCACCTTGCTTACTCCCAACCCCTACGTTCCCTTCCCGGAGGGGAATAAGGGAGAGCTAGCGTCCTGTGTCGAGGCCCAATTCAAGCCTCAGGATGGCCTCCCCAGACTTCAGCGATCTATAACACAAAGTGGGTCCAGCGGCCCACAACGAGAGCGAGGGGATGGATGGTGCGGAGGGGTACACTTCCTAATCTACCCTATCCATTTAACTGTTAAACTACCCCGGGGCTTTCAACAAGCGCCTCTCGCTTAAACTATTGGTTCTAACAACCCAGATTCCCGTCGCCTGTGTTGGTGTCCTCACAATTTCGGGCCTCGCCCCCCAATTTTCTCTCCGTGCCCTCACACGGTCTCATGGCTGGGACACATGGCTCCCTTCGGCAGGCACGACCCTCTGCCGAATCTCCCGCTATGGCACCCCTGGGCACTACACTGCCTCCGAGCCTACCAGCTCCCGAACACCGGGGAGTGCCCCCCATGGCACCTCCCCTGAAACGCACACGTGGCAGGCTGGCTTCCCAGGCCCCTTTCCGAGGGTCACCCGTGCCCACAACACTGCCCACGCGGCTAATGGCGCCCCGGGCCCCCGCACCAAGCAGGCGCACCCGTGCCCACTACGCTATCCCGGCCCCCCATGGGCCCTTGGCCTACCACGGCCGACTAGCCTGGTGCCCGGGGTACCCACTCAGCGATACTCACCTTTCGCCGCCACGCTCCCAGCCCGTCAACAGGGCTCCTGCACCCCTCCAAACGGGTTTCGAGCATACTTCCCCACCAACAACAAAACGACTTCCATATTTGTTAATTTGACTAACCCACCAACTCAGTCTACACTGACCCCGGGGTCCCTTGGGCGGGAGTCACTCCTCCCCCCAATCACTCATCGCACCATGCATTCCCCATTCGCTCCACTCACACAGACCCGCTGGCCTCACTCACTCATCATGTACTCACCTCACAACTCTCAACTCTTCAACACACTCACCACTGAACTCTGCCATCCTTCTAACTACATCCCCTAACTAACTCGTGCTCCCACGTCGTCCCTTAAACTAGTAGCACGTTCCTTTTAACACTACGTAGCTAAACTACGTCAACTCTACACATTCACAAGTCTGTCACTGTCCTCAAATGTCCCAAAAATCAATTTCCCAACCTAAATCTGATTACAATCCCTCTAACTAATCGATTCCACGGGCCCCATGAGGACTTACCCCTGCCCCATGGAGCCGGTCTAGCTTAGCTAACCCTTCCCCCTAACTAGTTTCCATCCTGTGCCCTGGGTCAAGGGGGTCTTCCACCCCTTGCCCAGGAATCCTGTGCACCCGAAAGTGAGGCTTACTGTTTTTTTTTTTTCCATGCGCATCACCAGCGCGGCAACTCACAGCTCGCGCACTTTGCACCTGCCCGTGACGTCATGCAGCTGCACGTGTACCTCGTCCCTCCTTGGACGGTACCATCCGGCAGGGATACCCCTCCTGCCAGATTCCAACCCCACTTGCAGCCATGGCGTCACCGTGCGCATAAAAAAAAACACAAGCCCCACGTCTCGAGGGGCTCCCCACGCGAACACATGTGCTCTGCCCGTTGGAGCGTAACACACACGCCCGCGTGGAGAACCCTTCCGGTCCAAATCCATAATCCTGCCTAAACTTTGTCCGTCCGCGGGATCGGCAAATCCACCGCGTGCGTTTCCGGACCGGGACTTCACTCTCGCAAGCGAGCACGTGGGGGCCTCGTGCGTTGCACAGCACGGACCTCGTGCTCACTGCTGGGTGAACCCGGCACGGTCCCCGAAACAACTACAGCCGCTACTCGGCTTTCTTTCCTCTCATGTCGCCGTCGTCGCCATTCGACACCCGCACTCCCGCGTGTTACGACGCTCACACTCCATTCCATTACATTCACCCCGGGAGACGCGGCTGCATGTTCACACATGCCCACCGACATCTCCCTTACATACCGCTCTCTCACACACACGGTCTCCCTTGCACTCGGCCGTTCACTCACGCATGCTACCTCCCTCACACACGTGGCTCCACTCACTCGCGGCCTTCCACTCACTCGTGCCATTTCCCTCACACAAACCACACCACTCACACACGCGGGGGCACTCATCCGCGGTGCCTCACTCATACACCGTGCCTCACTCACACACGTGGGGACACTCATCCGCGGTGCCTCACTCATACACCGTGCCTCACTCACACACGCGGGGGCACTCATCCGCAGTTCCTCATCCACACACGGCGTGCTGGGAAGCACGCCCTTCTGCACACTTACCACCACACCACTCACACACGGGGTCGCTTCCACACACGGGGTCTTTGTCACCCACCTGGTCGCTCTCACACACGCCCTTGCACCCACGCTATGCGTGCGTTGCAGCACGCATTTCGCCACACTCGTGAACACACACCTCGACACCACACACACCGGGACAACCACACTGGGGATTCGTGTCCCCACAAGGGTCTCCGGGGCCTCTATACCCCCCAAGCTCGGCGTGCACCCGTCCACAGCACTCCTCCCCTCGAACTCGCAAAGCACGACCGAACTCACCTGGTCGTGACTCGCCTCAAGGGGGCATACTCCCTCCCCTCGTTCCTGGAGGAGGCCATCCAGCTGCTCGCACTGGGTCTCTACCCAGTCCGCCAGCTCACCCCCATTATCCTCCACCACCTCCGTGTGTGTGTGTGTGCGTCACTAACCTTGTCCAATTCACCCTCTATCTCCCGTGTCTCTATACATTTTATTCTTTCTGTCGTCTCCTCGTGTCTATTGGTCTCTGCTTCTTTCTGTCGTCTTTCCCTTATCTTTATGTAGGTCAACCTTGCTTTCTCCTGAAGTCGCTCCCGTCCTTCCCTGTTTTTCACTCCTTGCTCTTTCACGATCTCCGTGTACCTCATCCTTGCTTTCCGTATTAATTGTTCTTTTCTCTCCCTCCCAATTACTTTCACCTCGTCTCTTGTCTCCCGAATTATTTTCTCCTTACCCGCCTCCACCGCGGGCCCGACAGCCGTTGCACTCCCTCCCAGCTCATTCGCTCCCACACGTGGCGTCGCCATTTTGAGTTCCCTGGGCCACTGCCTTCATGCCCGCCTGCAGGCTTTGGCCCATGTTCTGCGTCTTACCCCGCAGCTTTTTCATTTCGAGTGCGTTTGTTTCCATTTTCGTTTTCATTTCGTTCATTTGCTTGTTCATGCCTTTTATTTCGTTTTTCATTTCATTTGTGTTTGTATCCATCCTCGCTGTCATTGCCGCCAGCATGGCGCATAGCTGGGCCATGTCGGGTGCGCTTGGGTGAGCCGATTCGGCCAGGATCGGGAGGTTTTGGCGGAGGGGGGGGTGGGGAGGTGTCATACACCGCGGCCGCCGCCGCACCTACCTCGGGCTCTGGGTTCAGTTGGACGAGTTCGTGTTCCTGCACAACCAACATTTCCTGCACGGGGATTTCATCCTGGACCATGGATCCTACATTACTACACATATACATTTCTAATACCCCCGGCTCCCGCTCGCCTTGAGACGCCATCTTGCTTCTCGTAAAGGGTTAATTTAGCTCGCTCGTAATTTGGAGGGAATCGGGGGTCGCTCCTCTCACCCCTGGACCGATTCCCGTGAATTTAGCTGGAGACGGGAGAGCCCGTTTTCCCGTTCTCCGATACCAGTGCCGTGAGGAGGGCGATGAGTTTATATCGCACGACCTGACACCAGTGTTGCGGATTCGCGCCCGCCAGCGTGCTGACGGCCACGTAACTCGAATCGCGGCACATCGCCCACCGGACGGACAATCCAGTCGTGACCCTCTCGGACTAACGCCGGGAACCAGTCACGGGTGGACCTTCCGGTCTCACCGCGATCGAGCCAATCAGCCCCCTCGTGGGATAGGGTTGCTCGCCAAATTCGACCTACCTAAGTACCCACACGGAGGGTAGACCAGGCGATCGCACCTCGCCGCAGGTCGACTTCGGACACGGGCCACTTAAGCGACCCGTTCCGTGCTATCGGGATAACCGAGCGGTGTTATCGTCGGCCTCGACGGTTCGATTAATTATCGGGCGTATTCAGCCCACTACCAACCCTTTACGTGAAGCAAGATGAGGATTCAATGAAAGAAATGACGAAGCGAAGCGGGAAACAGTTCAACACAAAGCACATTTATTCGCGATGAACAGAAAGCACACATATTCAATTCCACCAAAAGCACATAGAAAAGAGGAAGACAAAAAGAAACACAATGCAATTTTACACAAAAAGCAAATGCGACAATGCAGATCTAATACCGACTACGCGAGCACACGGCAACACTTATACAATTTTACTTCACAGACGGCGCCGACAACACATATCCAAAACCAAGAAAAAGAAAAGAGAACCCTCAAGGATGAGGCGGGCCTGAGGCCGAGACCGGGTCGGGCCTACCCGTCTGGTGATGAGACGCGGAGCGGCGATGGTGCCTCAACTCCGCGGGCCTCGCGGACAGTGTCTGGTAGGGGGTGGGAAAGGGGCCCCCTTGGTCGCACTATCTCAGCGCGGGGGGAAACAGGAGGGGGTTGCTGATGCTCGGGGGAAAGGAGGATTTCTAGTCTGCCTCGAGTCCCGCGACGAGCGTCTCCACCTCGACCAGGTCGCGCCGTCGGCCTCCCTGGTGTGCAGCTCCCGGCACGACGCGAGCACCCCCTCGTCTGCCCTCGCCGCCTCTCCACAGCTCCGTCCTCTTCGCTCCGACTCCAACGCACACGACGACGACGACGACCAACTCCTTCTTGCTTCTTCTTCCCAACTCCGCCGGCTGCGAAGTCTTAACTCCCTTGACTGACGAACGCGGTCGCTTATATAAGCCCCGTGGCTTCGCTCTCTCATCTTTGACCCCCTGCCTTCGACCTTTCACCTCGCTCCCCATTGGCCCGAGAAAAAGTGGGCGTGAATGCATTTTGATCCATAAATTTGCATATAGCGATCGCCCTCCAACGCCCTGGAGGCGGGGCCAAATCGCCCCTCGCTCACCGATTGGACGGAACAAAAGTGGGCGTGTGTCGTTTTTGATCCGTTTTTGGAGCTGAAAATCCGTGGTTTTGTACACGCTGTTCGGCGCGCGCCCTGCATGAGTCCAACACCGGTACCCACAAGCGGCGCAAGAACGGTGGCGATGCGACGGTTGCGAGGTGTGACGTGAAGCGGAGCCGCGGTGGGTGGTTGATGTTGTGGTTGGTGCTGGTAACAATGGCGGTTGGTCCAAATTAAAGACAGTAAAAGAAAAACGGCTATCCTGAAGAGTTGCAGCACGCATAAATGACATGTATTCCCACTAGACAACGGGTTTGGGCCTAACTACACATATACTTACCGAGATACCTCACCTAAGGGACCTGAATGGTGGTTTGCGAATTTGGTAACCACAACACTACCCCCTCCCCTTTTTACAGACTCGTCCCGAGTCGTCAAATTTTCGTGTGCCATCATGTGTAGTTTTCCCCCAGTACATTTTACCTACGGATCCCTGAGTGCGACATTCATGGTATTCGTGTCCCCAAAATAAATAACCTGAGGGCTGCGTAACTACCTCAACAAACTCACTCACACGGACGACTTAAATAAAATTGCCGGCGCTAAGACATACATGCCGGGGGCGCACTCATATGTACAGTACATCTTAACCTTAACTTACAAATTTTACACTAAACCATGGCCCAGGATCAATGAACTCTGCAAAAGAAAAGCAGTTAGCAGGGAGCCAGGCTGCTCGCATGCAGTCTCTGGCTCAAAACAATGCAGGTGACAGGGAACGTGGCTGGCTGCTCACACGCAGTCCAAGGCCTTCCTTTTTGAACTGAACGCAGTGAACCACAACGGTGCATGGGCTGCACAAATGCAGTCTCCGTGCCAGCTCAAGTGGCACACACAATGAGCACAACGAATGGATGGATGAACACAAACACGGTGCACGGGCCGCCACTGCAGGCCCGTGTTGTAGCTGCCAACAGGGCAGTTCTCGCAGCTTGCAAACTGTTGCCTTGATCCTGGCGCACATGGCAATGAACAGGGGGGGGGGGGGCAAAGCAAAAATTGAACGGGGCTGGTGAACATGGGCAGTGGGCATGGCATGGCAAAGGTAGCAGGCAAACACAGCCCGCAGAAGAAGGCCGCTGCAGGCAAACACAGCCGGCAGATGAACTGGCCGGCACAGGCCTTGAAGAAAACGGCCAGCCGGCAGATGAAGTGGGCCGGCACAGGCCTTGCAGTAACACAGCCAGCAGATGAAGCTGGCCAGCCTTTGCCGTTCAGTGGAGGTTGGTGGAGGGAGTGCGGTGGTGCTGGCCACTTGGAAGGCGGGCTCGGACCTACCTCCCTGTCTCCCTCCCAACCTATCGCCTTTGCCTGTCACTGTACATACCCACTCCCTTAATTTGTCCAAAACCAATTTAGCCCCCACTTTTTTTTTTAACTCCCCCACTATAAATCGTCCCCTAACCCCCTTTATCGTCCTTGTTCGGCCAACCTATCCTGTCACCTAGCCTACTCCCAACCCCTACGTTCCCTTCCTGGAGGGGAATAAGGGAGAGCTAACGTCTTGTGTCGAGGCCCAACGAAGCCTCAGAATGGCCTCCCCAGAGTTCGGCGATCTATAACCAAAGTGGGTCCAGCGGCCCACAACGAGAGCGAGGGGATGGATGGTGCGGAGGGGTACACTTCCTAATCTACCCTAACCATTAACTGTTAAACTACCCCGGGGCTTTCAACAAGCGCCTCGCGCTTAAACTATTGGTTCTAACAACCCAGATTCCCGTCGCCTGTGTTGGTGTCCTCACAATTTCGGGCCTCGCCCCCCAATTTTCTCTCCGTGCCCTCACACGGTCTCCTGGCTGGGACACGTGGCTCCCTTTGGCAGGCACGACCCTCTGCCGAATCTCCCGCTATGGCACCCCCGGGCACTACACTGCCTCCGAGCCTACCAGCTCCCTAACACCGGGGAGTGCCCCCCATGGCACCTCCCCTGAAACGCACACGTGGCAGGCTGGCTTCCCGGGCCCCTTTCCGAGGGTCACCCCTGCCCACAACACTGCCCACGTGGCTAATGGCGCCCCGGGCCCCCGCACCAAGCAGACGCACCCGTGCCCACTACGCTATCCCGGCCCCCCATGGGCCCTTGGCCTACCGCGGCCGACTAGCCTGGTGCCCGGGGTACCCACTCAGCGATACTCACCTTTCGCAGCCACGCTCCCAAGCCCGTCAACAGGGCTCCTGCACCCCTCCAAATGGGTCTCGAGCCTACTTTCCCACCAACAACAAAACGACCTCCATTTTTCAATTTGACTAACCCCCTAACTCACTTTATACTGACCCCGGGGTCCCTTGGGCGGGAGTCACTCCTCCCCCCAATCACTCTTCGCACCATGCATTCCCCATTCGCTCCATACACACAGACCCGCTGGCCTCACTCACTCACCAAGCACATGCTTCCACCTCATAACTCTTCAACACACACACCGCTGAACTCCGCCATCCTTCTAACTCCATCCCCTAACTAACTCGTGCTCCCACGTCGTCCCTTACACTAAAGCACGTTCCTTTTAACACTACGTAGCTAAACTACGTCCCCTCTACACATTCACAAGTCTGTCCATGTCCTCAAATTAATCCCATACTCCATTTTCCCAACCTAAAGCTCACTAAATCCCTCTAACTAATCCATTCCACGGACTCCATGAGGACTTACCCCTGCCCCATGAAGTCGGTCTAACTAAGCTAACCCTTCCCCCTAACTAGTTTCCATCCTGTGCCCCGGGTCAAGGGGGTCTTCCACCCCTTGCCCAGGAATCCTGTGCACCCGAAAGTGAGGCTTGTTTTTTTTTTTTTTTTTTTCCTTTACATGCGCAGCACCAGCGCGGCAACTCACGCACTTTGCACCTGCCCGTGACGTCATGCAGCTGCACGTGTTCCTCGTCCCTCCTTGGACGGTACCATCCGGCAGAGATACCCCTCCTGCCGGATTCCAACCCCACGTGCAGCCATGGCGTCACCGTGCGCATAAAAAAAACACAAGCCCCACGTCTCGAGGGGTTCCCCACGCGAACACATGTGCTTTGCCCGTTGGAGCTTCACACACACGATCGCGTGGAGAACCCGTCCGGTCCAAATCCATTTACCTGCCTAAACTTTGTCCGTCCGCGGGATCGGCAAATCCACCGCGTGCGTTTCCGGACCGGGACTTCACTCTCGCAAGCGAGCACGTGGTGGTCTCGTGCTCGCGGCTGGGTGAACCCGGCACGGTCCCCGAAATAGCTACAGCCGCTACTCGGCTTTCTTTACTCACATGTCGTCGTCGCCGCCTTTCCACACACGCACTCCCGCGTGTTACGACGCTCACAGTCCACACCATTACATTCACACCGGGAGACGCGGCTGCGTGCTCCCGCATGCCAACCGACATCTCCCTCACATACCGCTCTCTCACACACACGGTCTCCCTTGCATTCGGCCGTTCACCCATGCATGCCATTACCCTCACACAAACCACACCACTCACACACGCGGGGGCACTCACCCGCGGTGCCTCATCCACACACCGTCCCTCACTCACACACGCGGGGGCACTCACCCGCGGTGCCTCACTCATACACCGTGCCTCACTCACACGCGGGGGCACTCATCCGCGGTTCCTCACTCATACACCGTGCCTCATCCACACACGCGGGGGAACTCACCCGCGGTTCCTCACTCACACACGCGGGGGCACTCAACCGCGGTGTCTCATTCACACTGGCCGTTTCATCCACACACACGGCCTCACTCACACACACGGCCTCACCCACACACGCGGGGGCACTCACCCGCGGTTCCTCACCCACACACGGCCCCTCACTCACACACGCGGGGGCACTCACCCGCGGTGCCTCATCCACACACCGTGCCTCACTCACACACGGTGCCTCACCCACACACGCGGGGGCACTCACCCGCGGTGCCTCATCCACACACCGTGCCTCACTCACACACGCGGGGGCACTCACCCGCGGTGCCTCACTCACACACGCGGGGGCACTCACCCGCGGTGCCTCACTCATACACCGTGTCTCATCCACACACGGCGTGCTGGGAAGCACACACTCCGGCACCATCGCCACCACACCACTCACACACGGGGTCGCTTCCACACACGGGGCCGCACTCACACCTTGCACCACACACACAGGGACAACCACACTGGGGATTCGTGTCCCCACAAGGGTCTCCGGGGCCTCTATACCCCCCAAGCTCTCCGTGCACCCGTTCGCAGCACTCGTCCCCTCAACCTCGCAAAGCACGACCGAACTCACCTGGTCGTGACTCGCCTCAAGGGGGCATACTCCCTCCCCTCGTTCCTGGAGGAGGCCATCCAGGTGCTCGCACTGGGTCCCAACACAGTCCCCCAGCTCACCCCCATTATCCTCCACTACCTCCGTGTGTGTGTGTGCGTCACTTACCCCGTCTTCATCGTGTTGTCTCTCCTCTATTTTTTCTGTCTCCCGTGTCTCTATACATTTATAAGTTTCTGTCGTCGTCACCTCGTGTCTCGTCTCACACGTTTTGGTCTCCCCATTTAATTTTTCCCTTTTGGTCACCGTCGATTCCTCTGTCACGACCCTCGCCCAACACGCCCCCCGAATTATTTTTTTACCCGCCTCCACCGCGGGCCTGTCAGCCGTTGCACCCCCTTCCAGCTCGTTTGCTTCCACACGTGGAGTCGCCATTCCTATCTCCCTGGTCACGGCCTTCATGCCCGCCTGCAGGCATCGGCCCATGTTCTGCGTCTCACCCCGTAGCTCTTTCATTTCTTCCTTCATGTTTGCTTCCATTCCGTTTATTTGCTGTGTATTCGCATCCATCCTCGTTTTTACTTCATTTGTATTTGTATCCATCTTTTCGTTCATTTGTTGTGTATTCGCATCCATCTTTTCGTTCATGTTCGCATTTATCTTCGCTGTCATTTCCGCCAGCATGGCGAATAGCTGGGCCATGTCGGGTGCGCTTGGGTGAGTCGTTTCGGCAGGGATCGGGGAAGGGTTCTGGTGGTGAGGGGGAGGGGAGGTGTCATACACCGCGGCCACTGCCGCGCCTATTTCGGGCTCTGGGTTCAGTTGGACGAGTTCGTTTTCCTGTACAACCAACATTTCCTGCACGGGGATTCCATCCTGGACCATGGATTCTACACATTCTACATCCATTTCTAATACCCCCGGCTCCCGCTCGCCTTGAGACGCCATCTTGCTTCTCGTGAAGGGTTAATTTAGCTCGCTCGTAATTTGGAGGGAATCGGGGGTCGCTTCTCTCACCCCTGGACCGATTCCCGTGAATTTAGCTGGAGACAGGAGAGCCCGTTTTCCTGTTCTCCGATACCAGTGCCGCGAGGAGGGCGATGGATTTGTATCGCACGACCTGACACCAGTGTTACGGTGTCGCGCCCGCCGGCGTGCTGACGGCCACGTAGCTCGAATCGCGGCACGTCGCCCACCGGACGGACAATCCAGTCGTGACCCTCTCGGACTAACGCCGGGAACTAGTCACGGGTGGACCTTCCGGTCTCACCGCGATCGAGCCAATCAGCCCCCGCGTGGGATAGGGTTGCTCGCCAAATTCGACCTACCTAAGTACCCACACGGAGGGTAGACCGGGCGATCGCACCTCGCCGCAGGTCGACTTCGGACACGGGCCACTTAAGCGACCCGTTCCGTACTATCGGGATAACCGAGCGGTGTTATCGTCGGCCTCGACGGTTCGATTAATTATCGGGCGTATTCAGCCCACTACCAACCCTTTACGTGAAGCAAGATGAGGATTCAATGAAAGAAATGACGAAGCGAAGCGGGAAACAGTTCAACACAAAGCACATTTATTCGCGATGAACGGAAAGCACACATATTCAATTCCACCAAAAGCACATAGAAAAGAGGAAGACAAAAAGAAACACAATGCAATTTTACACAAAAAGCAAATGCGACAATGCAGATCTAATACCGACTACGCGAGCACACGGCAACACTTATACAATTTTACTTCACAGACGGCGCCGACAACACATATCCAAAACCAAGAAAAAGAAAAGAGAACCCTCAAGGATGAGGCGGGCCTGAGGCCGAGACCGGGTCGGGCCTACCCGTCTGGTGATGAGACGCGGAGCGGCGATGGTGCCTCAACTCCGCGGGCCTCGCGGACAGTGTCTGGTAGGGGGTGGGAAAGGGGCCCCCTTGGTCGCACTATCTCAGCGCGGGGGGAAACAGGAGGGGGTTGCTGATGCTCGGGGGAAAGGAGGATTTCTACTCTGCCTCAAGTCCTGCGACGAGCGTCTCCACCTCGACCAGGTCGCGCCGTCGGCCTCCCTGGTGTGCAGCTCCCGGCACGACGCGAGCACCCCCTCGTCTGCCCTCGCCGCCTCTCCACAGCTCCGTCCTCTTCGCTCCGACTCCAACGCACACGACGACGACGACGACCAACTCCTTCTTGCTTCTTCTTCCCAACTCCACCGGCTGCGAAGTCTTAACTCCCTTGACTGACGAACGCGGTCGCTTATATAAGCCCCGTGGCTTCGCTCTCTCATCTTTGACCCCCTGCCTTCGACCTTTCACCTCGCTCCCCATTGGCCCGAGAAAAAGTGGGCGTGAATGCATTTTGATCCATAAATTTGCATATAGCGATCGCCCTCCAACGCCCTGGAGGCGGGGTCAAATCGCCCCTCGCTCACCGATTGGACGGAACAAAAGTGGGCGTGTGTCGTTTTTGATCCGTTTTTGGAGCTGAAAATCCGTGGTTTTGTACACGCTGTTCGGCGCGCGCCCTGCACGAGTCCAACACCGGTACCCACAAGCGGCGCAAGAACGGTGGCGATGCGACGGTTGCAAGGTGTGACGTGAAGCAGCGCCGCGGTGGGTGGTTGATGTTGTGGTTGGTGGTGGTAACAATGGCGGTTGGTCCAAATTAAAGATAGTAAAAGAAAAACGGCTATCCTGAAGAGTCGCAGCACGCATAAATGACATGTATTCCCACTAGACAACGGGTTTGGGCCTAACTACACATATACTTACCGAGATACCTCATCTGAGGGACCTGAATGGTGGTTTGCGAATTTGGTAACCACAACAATATATATATATATATATATATATATATATATATATATATATATGTATATATTTATATATGTGTATATATATATATATATATATATATATAAATAAATATATATATATATATATATATATATATATATATGAATGTGTATCTTATATATTGTTGCGAATTCGCGCCCGCCGGCGTGCGATCGGCTGCTCAACTCGAATGGTGGCCGCCTCGCCCACCGGAACGGACAATTCTGTCGTGACCCTCTCGGAAAAACGCCGGGAGCTTGTCATGGGTGGGGGTTTAACCCCACCACGACCGTGCCAATTGCCCACCCGCGCAGGATAGGGTTGCTCGCCAAATTCGATCTACCTAAGTACCTGCGCGGATGGCCGACCGGGCGATCGTACCTCGCCGCAGGCCGACTCCAGACAAGAACCGCTTAAGCGGTCCGTTCCGTGCTATCGGGATAACCGAGCGGTGTTATCGTCGGCCTCGACGGTTCCGATTAATTATCGGGCGTTTTAAACCCACTACGAACCCTTTTACGTGAAGCAGGATGGAGGATCAATGAAGAAAAGACGAAGTGAAATGGGAATCAGTTCACACAATGCACATTTATTGCGCGACACACGGAAAGCACACATATACAGCAAAACAGTCAAAATGCACCTATATCAGGAAAATAAAAGAAACAATGATGCAGAGTTACTACCGAACACGCGTACACACGGCAACACTTATACAGTTCTACTTTACAAGACACGGCGCCGAAACACATTTACTCAAAAGTAAAGGAAAGAAGCCACCCTCATAGACAAGGGGGCAGACGGGCCTGTAGGCCAATATGTACGCGGGACCTGAAGGAGCGGCCAGGTCCGCGAGACCGGGTGGGTCCTACCCGCATCCTCGTGGCGCATTGGCGGACGAGCCGCAGGCGTGGCCGCGTGGCTGTGCCCCGACTCCGTGCTCCTTTGCGGGTTTCGTTGGCACGACGTGTGGAGTGGGGTGCGAACGGGGCCCCCTTTGTTGCACTATCTCAGCACGGGGGAAAACGGGGAATTGTTGATGCCTGGGGGAGGGAGAAAGGCTGGCTGGCTTAGTTCCCGCGGCGAGCGATCTCCCACCGCGACCTCGTCGCTGACCGCCGTCCTTCTCGCCTCGGACCCGAGCTCCTTGGCCTCTTCCCCCAACTCTCCTCAGCCGACTGCAGAATCCAACTCGGTGCCTTCGCCACCCGACTCCACTCTCTGCCACACTCTGCTCGATGAGTCTCTTACCAAAACTCTCTCTCTCTCTGCCAAAACTCTCTGCCACCAAAACTGACTCTGCCACGATTCGCCTTGCGCTCGGCGTTTTATAGGCCGGCAGGAGAAACAATATGCAAATTTCCAGATCAGGATGAGCTCGGGGGCGGAGCCACGCTCGCCCATTGGATGGAGGAAAAGTGGGTGTGAACCTCCCCTGATCCTAGAATTTGCATATTTCGATTTCACATGGACGCGCCTGGAGGCGGGGCCAAGCCGCTCCGCGCTTGCTGATTGGACGGATCAGAGGTGGGCATGCAGCATTCTTCATCTGAATTCTCCCTCGTAAAGGCCGCTATTTGCACTCGCGGCTCAGTGCGTATTTTGAACAAGCCCAAGACAGCCTGACGCTCAGTGTTCACAGGTGGTGCCGGAATGGCCGTAGAAGTAGAGAGGTGAGGATGGTGGAGGGTTTTTGGTGGTGGTTTGATGGTTATGGCGGTTCAAAATAAAGATAGAACAGAAAAACGGCTAACTCAAAGCGTCGCAGCCCGAATGAATCACATTTATTCCCTCTAAACAACGGGTTTGGGGCTAACTACACATTTACTTAGAGTTCTCTCACCTACGGGCCCTGAATGGTGGTTTGCGAATTTCCACAGCCATAACAATATATATATATATATATATATATATATATACATATATATATATATTGTTGCGAAATCGTGCCCGCCGTTGTGCGAGCGGCCACGTAACTCGAATCGCAGCACGTCGCCCACCGGACGGACAATTCCGTCGTGACCCTCTCAGACTAACGCCGGGAACTAGTCACGGGTGGGCCTTTCGGCCTCACCACGATCGTGCCAATCGGCCCCCCGCATGGGATAGGGTTGTTCGCCAAATTCGACCTACCTAAGTACCCACACGGAGGGTAGACCGGGGGACCGCACCTCGCCGCAGGTCGACCCCGGACACGGGCCACTTCAGCGACCTGTTCCGTACTATCGGGATAACCGAGCGGTGTTATCGTCAACCTCGACGGTTCCGATTAATTATCGGGCGTATTTAGCCCACTACCAACCCTTTACGTGAAGTAAGATGGAGATTCAATTAAAGAAAAAAACGAAGCGAAATGGGAAAAACAGTTCAACATAAGGCACATTTATTCCGCGGCAAACGGAGAGCACACATATACAATTACAACAATTATGCACCAAAAGCAAATGTAACAAAAGAAACACAACAATTATGCACCAAAAGCAATTGCAACAAAAGAAACACAATGCAGATCTACTACCGACTACGCGAGCACACGGCAACACTTACACAGTTGTACTTTACAGACAGCGCCGACAACACATATACTCAAAAGCAAAAGAAAAAGGGGCCACCCTCTACGACAAGGGGGCAGAAAGGCCTGGGGCCGAGACCGCGTGGAGCCTACCCATCTTGTGATGAGCCGCAAAATGGCGGCGGTGCCCCGACTCCGCGCTCCTCCGCAGGTTTCGTTGGCACTGCTTGGAATGGGGTGGGAACGGGGCCCCCTTTTCGCACTATCTCAGCGCGGGGGGAAACGGGGGGGTTGTTGATGCTCTGGGGAAAGAGGATAGCTGGCTTGCTTGGGTCCCGCGACGAACGATTCCACTGCGCCCTCGACCGCGTTCCCGGCTTCCCCTCTCTGCAGCTCCCCGACAGACTCCGAACCCCGACAGATCGACTCTCCTCCAGACCCGTCTTGACTGTTGCTGCCACACTTCGCCGCCGCCACACCTCTCCAACTCGCCCGAGCCCGAAACAGAAACTCTCTGCCGCTGCCACACTTCGCCGCCGCCACACCTCTCCAACTCGCCCGAGCCCGAAATAGAATCTCTCTGCCGCTGCCACACTTCGCCGCCGCCACACCTCTCCAACTCGCCCGAGCCCGAAACTGAAACTCTCTGAATTCGCCCCGCGCTCGGCGCTTTATAGTGCGGCAGGAGAACCCATATGCAGATTTCTGGATCAGGATGGGCTCGGGGGTGGAGCCACGCTCGCCCATTGGACGGAGGAAAAGTGGGCGTGAACCTCCCCTGATCCTCGAATCTGCATATACCGATTCTACTCCGACGCGCTTGGAGGCGGGGCCAAATCGCCCCGCGCTTAATGATTGGACGGATCATAAGTGGGCGTGTATCATTCCTGATCCGACTTCCCCTCGGAAAGGCCGCTCTTTGTACCCGCGGCTCAGCGCGCGTCCCGCATGAGGCCAGGACAGCCTGACTCTCGGCGTTCACAAGCGGCGCGGGAATGGCCGCAGAAGGAGGAGAGGTGAAGGTAGTGGAGGGCCTAAAGTGGCGGTGATGGCCATGGCGACGCTTGGAATGGCGGTGATACAATGTTTCCGGGAGCGAGCCGTGACGGTAAAGGTCGTGGGTGTTGGCGTTGTTGTTGTTGTGAAGCGGCGTTGCGGTTGGTGGTTGTTGTGTGATGGCGGTTGAGACGTGGTTGGTTCAAAATAAAGATAGAACAGAAAAACGGCTATCTTAAAGGGCCGCAGCCCGAATGAATCACATTTATTCCCTCTAAACAACGGGTTTGGGCTAACTACACATGTACTTACAGAGATATCTCACCTACGGGGCCTGAATGGTGGTTTGCGAATTTCCTCCATACAGCTCTGGAAAAAATTAAGAGACCACTGCAAAATTATCAGCTTTTTCTGGTTTTACTATTTATAGGTATGTGCTTGAGTAAAATGAACATTTTTGTTTTATTCTATAAACTACTGACAACATTTCTCCCAAATTCCGAATAAAAATATTGTCATTTAGAGCATTTTTTGCAGAAAATGACAACTGGTCAAAATAACAACAAATATTCAGTGTTTTCAGACCTCAAATAATACAAACAAAACAAGTTCATATTCATTTTTAATCAACACAATACTCATGTTTTAACTTCAGAAGAGTTCAGAAATCAATACTTTGTGGGATAACCCTGATTTTCAATCACAGCTTTCATGCGTTTTGGCAAGCTCTCCACCAGTCTGTCACATTGCTGTTGGGTGACTTTATGCCACTCCTGGCGCAAAAATTCAAGCAGCTCAGCTTTGATGGCTTGTGACCATCCATCTTCCTCTTGATCACATTCCAGAGGTTTTCAATGGGGGTCAGGTCTGGAGATTGGGCTGGCCATGACAGGGTCTTGATCTGATGGTCCTCCATCCACACCTTGATTGACCTGGCTGTGTGGCATGGAGCATTGTCCTGCTGGAAAAACCAATCCTCAGAGTTGGGGAACATTGTCAGAGCAGAAAGAAGAAAGTGTTCTTCCAGTACAACCTTGTACGTGGCTTGATTCATGAGTCCTTCACAAAGACAAATCTGCCCGATTCTAGCCTTGCTGAAGCACCCCCAGATCATCACCGATCCTCCACCAAATTTCACAGTGGGTGCGAGATACTGTGGCTTGTAAGCCTCTCCAGGTCTCCGTCTTACCATTAGATGACCAGGTGTTGGGCAAAGCTGAAAATTGGACTCATCAGAGAAGATGACCTTACTCCAGTCCTCTACGGTCCAATCCTTATGGTCTTTTGCAAATCTCAGCCTGGCTCTTCTTTGCTTCTCGTTGATGAAGGTCTTTTTTCTAGCTTTGCTCGACTTCAGCCCTGGCCCTCGGATCCTGTTTCGAACCGTCCTCACCATGCACTTCACCCCAGCTGCCGTTTGCCATTCTTTTTGTGGGTCACTTGATGTCATCCTATAGTTGTTGAGTGACATTCGAAAGAGTTGGCGGTCATGCCGGTCAGTGGAAAGTCGTTTTCGCCCTCTGCCAGTCTGCAGCTTTGTTGTCCCCAATGTCTGCTGCTTGACCTTGTTCTTATGAACTGCCGTCTTTGAAATTTTAAGGATGGAAGCAACGTGACGCTCACTGTGTTCCTCTGCCAGTAAAGCCAGAATTGAACCCTTCTTTTCCTCACTCAAAACTTTTCTATTCAACTCTTTTGGCATCGTCAATAGTTATTTTTTTGATTCCAATTACTTTTGAGGTACGACTAGCAATGTTTTTGCCATCCAGCTGGTCCTATTGCAAGAGGATAATGATAACCACAGCAATGGTTTTTATACTTTTCCTTGTTAAATATGATTCGGTTCAGGTGATCACCTAATCAGTACCTCACTCAGTAGAATGAGGTGTGCCTGTGTTGGAATTCAACAGACACTGGAATGGAATGGCTGCCATACATGTAGAGATGCTGATTTAATTTTTTTTTGGATTGGTCTCTTATTTTTTTCCAGAGCTGTATATATATATATATATATATATATATATATATATATATATATATATATATATATATATATATATATATATATATATATGTATATATATATGTGTGTGTGATGTTTTATATATATATATATATATATATATTTATATATATATATATATATATATATATATATATATATATATATATATATATGTGTGTGTGTATGTATATGTCGATGTCGATATCCATCCATATGGACCATACTCTATGCAGTGTGGTGCTGCGTCAGCAGTCTCCTTGGCTATTGGGCACAATATTGGACGGGTCGCCACTCCAACACAGGATACCAGCATGCTGGCACTCATTTTGCCGACTTCGGAAGGATGACAGGCTGAGTTAACCCCACCTGCTATTAATTAAACAGCTGAGCGGGATTTGAACTCAGGACCCTTGGATCCCAAGCCCACCACCCTCACTATGAAGCCAACACCAGGCATCGTGTGTGCATGTGCGTGTGCATGTGTGTGTGTTTTGTCTGGCTTTCTTCTTAGGACTACGGTGCAGTAATTGGTTTTTATTTTGATATTATTGACTTCGCTGAATAAATTTGTCATCTTCTCACAATGCCGTAACATATTCGTAATATGTAAACCACCTTTTTCATCTCTGTACAGTAGTTTTAAAGATGAACTAGAACTGCCACTTTACAACTGCTGGCAGTGATGACCGTGTACCCAGACCTCGGCCTTTGATACAACATGAGACAGATACATGAGAGGACAAAAAAATTTATATTCTGCTTTCAACTGTGTAGTGGAACATGTCTGTGAAGTTTAGTGTTAATCGGAAAAGGTGCGTTTTTCTATCCAAGATGGCCACCAAACTATGTGACTTGTGACATCATAATTTTTACCATGTATGCAGAATTCATGGAAGATGGCATTTGCAGATTTTCGCTTCGATAGGTTAAGCGGTTCCAGAGAAAACATTATTTAATATTTTTCTTAAATCCAACATGGCTGCCAAACGATGTGATCTATCAATTAGAAATTAAAAACAACTTGTATTCCCTACTCATGTGCAATAGGTATGTGAAGTTTCCCCTTGATCAGATCAGTCGTTCTGGAGAAGATGATGTTTGAAGGTTTTCGGGTAAATTCAAGATAGCTGCTAAACCATGTGACTTGTGACGTCATAATTTTTACCATGTATGCAGACATCATGGAGGATAACAGAAGCAAATATTCAGTTCGATAGGTTGAGCAGTTCCAGAGAAAACATTATTTAATATTTTTCTTAAATCCAACATGGCTGCCAAACGATGTGACCTATCAATTAGAAATTAACAAACTTGTATTCCCTACTCATGTGCAACAGGTGTGTGAAGTTTCCCCTTGATCAGGTCAGCCGTTCTGGAGAAGATGATGTTTGAAGG
This sequence comes from Eptatretus burgeri, assembly GCF_056783735.1. NCBI lineage: Eukaryota > Metazoa > Chordata > Myxini > Myxiniformes > Myxinidae > Eptatretus > Eptatretus burgeri. The sequence continues at coordinate 34,322,863 of NC_140962.1, forward strand.
TTTTAGGGTAAATTCAAGATGGCCACCAAACCATGTGACCGATCAAGAAGAAATTAACAAACTTGAGAAAGGACCTCATGGGGAATATATCTGTGAAGTTTCGTCTTAATCTGTCTTGCCCTTCTGGAGAAGAAGATTTTAAAATTTATTCATTTTCAATCCAAGATGGCTGCCAAACCATGTGACCTATGACATCATAAATTTAAATTCTTCTTTCCATCGTCGACCCTAACAAGTCTGTGAAGTTTCGTGTAAATCGGATGAGGTGTATTTTTCTATCCAAGATGGCCGCCAAACCATGTGACTTCTGAGGTAAAATATTTTTGGCATGTATGCAGACTTGATGTGAGAAGGCAGTTAAAAATTTTCGCTTCGATGGCTGAAGGAATTCCAGAGAAAACATTATTTAATATATTTTTTAAATCCAACATGGCGGCCAAACCATGTGACCTCTCAATTCGAAATTAACAAACTTATATCGCATATATGTCCCAAATATAGTTGTGAAATCATGCCTTCATTTGCCCAGCGCTTCTGGAGATGTTTGAAGGTTTTAGGGTTTTTTCAAGATGGCTGCCAAACCATGTGACCAATCAAGAAGAAATTAACAAACTTGAAAGAGGACCTCTTGGGGAATCTACCTGTAAAGTTTCGCCTCAATCTGTCCAGCCCTTCTGGAGAAGAAGATTAAAAAAAAAAACACTACAAAACAAGATGGCGGCCGAATTACGTCATCGATGACATCAAGAAAAACATTTTTGACGATGAATTTAGGTGTAGATGACGCTCAAAAATTTTCAGATTTTTCCCATACGGCGTTCTACTTGACGAATTTTCACCGGTATATTGCTTCACCTATGACGTCACGAAAATCACACGTGTTCCCCATAGGGAGCTTAGTAAAATGTATCAAACGAAAAAATTTTCCATTGCATGGATTCCGAGATACAGAGGTCCAAAGTTTATCGTTTTTTTTAAATATGGCGCCCGCACCACGTTACCAATGACGTCATAATTATAACGTGATTGTGCTATCAAAAAAGATACATACTATGGTGAAAATTTCTTGTCGATCGGACTTAGTGTCCCAGAGAAAATGGTTTTTAAAGCGAAAAAGGGTGCAAAATGCTGGCGGAAAAAGAATAATAATAATGTATAATGCGTACCTAGAACTGCCACTTTATAACTGCTAGCAGTGATGACCGGGTACCCACACATCCGCCTTTGATACAACATGGGACTTTCTGCAGATGACAGTCACAAAGTTTCGCTTTGATCGGGTAAGTGGTTCCAGAGAAAGCAATATTTAATATTGTTCTTGAATCAAACATGGCTGCCAAACCATGTGACCTATCAATTAGAAATTAACAAACTTATATTCCCTACTCGTGGGCAATACGTTTGTGAAGTTTCCCCTTGATCTGATGAGCCGTTTTGGAGAAGAAGATGTTTGAAGGTTTAGGGTAAATTGAAGATGGCCACCAAATCGTATGACCGATCAATAAGAAATTAACAAACTCAATAAAGGACCTCATGGGGAATGTGTGTGTAAAGTTTCGCCTCGATATGTTTGGCCGTTCTGGAGAAGAAGATTTTTTAAAAAAAAATTCCCAAAACAAGATGGCTGCCGAACCAAGTGACCTATGACGTCATAATATATTTTTTCTATGGTGAATTGTTGTGCAGATGAGGCTCAAGAAATTTCAGATTTTTCCGATGCAGCGTTGTACCTAACAAATTTTGACCGGCACACCTCTTGACCGATGACCTCACAAAAAATCACCCCTGTTCCCATTGAGGAGCTTATTCAAATGTATGAAGCAAAAACATTTTTACCCTCGAAAGTTTCAGAGATACAGAGGTCCAAAGTGTTTTGGTTTTTTTAAAGATGGCGCCCATACCACGTGACCTATGACGTCACAATTACCATTTAAGTTTGCTATCAAAAAAGATACATACTATGGTGAAAATTTCGTGTCGATCGGACTTACCGTTCCTGAGAAAATGATTTTTAAAGCGAAAGAACCTGCAAAATTGCCGGCGGAAAAATATAAATAATAAAAAATAAAATATAAGGAAATAAACAGAAGAAAAACAATCGGGTTCCCTGTCAGAATGACAGGGTGCCCTAATAATGCGTAATAATAATAATAAACAGAAGAAAAACAATTGGGTACCCTGTACTCACAGGGTACCCTAATTATCATTTAATACCGATTATGGCAGGATTGGTGGAGCCATCCCAAGTTTATTGTTTGGTTAAAGTTAGCTCTGAATTTCATTACTTTTGGTTTTGTAATTATAATGTATTTGGCATTTCATTGTCAAGATCTCTATGGATCTATCTCATCATGCAAGATAGACATTATCATCATTTTTAATTTATTTATTTATTTATTTTGGATGATGAGGTTGAACAAACAGTTTAGAGAGCTGTCC
>NC_140962.1:34332801-34540301 GCF_056783735.1 Eptatretus burgeri
AGGGACCTGAATGGTGGTTTGCGAATTTGGTAACCACAACAATATATCTCACGGAAATATTTATTTCCCAAACTTCTATGTGTCTCCTAGTTATTGTTTCCTTTGCTCTGACAGGTCTGATTCCCAGACTGGTGGTGGTGTTGCTGCCTATGTTTATTCCTCCCTTACCCACAACTACTGTCCCCTAATTCGTCACCCCTTATGCAGTACAATTGGCATTGTTCACCTCACAATAACAACTTGAAGTTTATTTGTGACTCCATATATGTGGCATTCTGCTCTCTGCTCACACCTATTTGCTCTTCCTCATCATTAGGGACTTTAATTTCCGCCATGCCAACTGGCTTCTTGTTGGTTCACATATTGCAGTACATGGCCAAGCAGTTGATATTTTAAATGACTGGACTTACTTCGTCTGGTCCTTTTCCAAAATATCTCCTCCAAATGGCAACCAATCATCACTGGACCTGGTCATGTCAAACTATTCCTCAAACTTATCCTGCTCCTTTCAGCTCTTTTGACCATGTGCTGGTAAAAGTGTACATCTCTTTTGACAGTTAATTGAGAACCCCAAAAGTGCCGATGTGTATGGCATCTTTGTCAAGCTAATTGGGCTGAGCTGCCAGGTTAGCCAAGAGGTATGCAAACTTGCCTCAGGACTCAACTACCCTGGGTTTGAATCTCGGCTCAGCCGCATCATCTTGGTGTTTTGCAGACAGGACGTTTCACCAATGTTTGTGCCATCCCTTGGATAGACGTTAAACTGAGTGTCCCATCTGTTGGCATAAGTTGGAGAAATTAAAGATCCCATGGTGTTCTTCATGATTCAAGAGTAGGCAATACAGAACCAGCACCCTGGCCAAATTCCAAATTCCCACACACTCATAAAAAAAATGAATAGTCCTAAGGGTTCAGGTGATAGGTGGGGGAGGAGCACTCAAATTCTCTCTGTGTAAATGTGTATCTTATAGCACCACTCCTGGTGGTATCCTAGGTCATACCATCTGTAATTTTAGGGATATTAACCCATCCGTAATACTGGGGGAATTAACCCATCCATCAGGACATGTTCTTTACCAGTGAATGAAAGAAAACCAATCCCACTGGGAAAATGGTGGCTACCTTGTGCAATGTGCATTCACTCAGGACTGGAAAGGAGAACTCACATGTTCTGTGGAGGTCCATTCAGAGAGCTCTCGGTGGCATTTTCTTGACACACCACCCTCCATTCCTGACTGTCACCTCTCTCAAAGCTTAAATAGTTGTCTTCTTCTTGTCTCTCCTCTTTCCTCGTTCAACCTTAACTTGTCTCCTTCCTGGCTTGACTGATGTCTTCTGGGCCCTTGCCTCACCTTTTTATGGGCGGGCGGAAGCACACCTCACCCAGCCAAACATTCCTATATTGCACGTGTCCTTCCATGTTCCCTGGGCAGTGAGTTCAATGCCCTGGTGGCAAGGAACCCGGGGAAAAATAATTAAATGATAAACAGGAGGTGGGGAAAAGGCAAAACTGCACCTGTCATACATGTAGCCGGCTACTCTGTTCCCATTTTACATTTGGCCCATGTGTACCGATCCACATTGGATCTGTACGAGGACATTGGCAGCATGTACTGTACATTAACACAATGAAACAAACGATGGCGTGGAAGGTGGGAGCAAGGTGGGGGGGGGGGGTATTACCACTGCTTTCGATGCTTGCTTCACTATTTTACCTGTGCAGGAAAATATAAAAAAGTCTCTACTGGTAAATATATTTGCTTTGCATTAAATAAAAAAACACCCCATTACTAAATATTGTTGTGAAAATTGCTTTGAGGGGTGATATTAAGATTGTATAGTTCCGAAATATTTATTCACTTAGTACATGTATTAGCATAGGAGTGAGGTAATTCAGTTTTGATTAAGGATTATGCTTCAATATTTGTATAGCAAGCTGTCTGTCTTCCCTCCCTAATGTTTGTGTCTAAAACTGCTTCTCCCTTGAAACCGTTTTTAATCTTCTATCCTTTGTAATCCATCATATTTGCGCTTTATAAAGGAATCTGGCATTATATCACCAAGAAGGCACTAGTTTTGGCTTGAATGCGCGGGCCTCAAACATTCAGAAAGAGTCGAGAGGCTCAGGGAAGAGATTTCCCTGAGATTTACGGCCAAACCAATCGGTGCAGTGCAGACAGGGCAGGGTGACAATCACAAGGCGGGGCACCCGGGATGTCCGTACAAGGCCTGCGCCCCCTTGGTGAGGGCCGGTGTATGGCAGAGGTCACGTCCCAGTCAGGTTATCCAGCAGTCACATCGCTGTTCTGTGAGAGTGTAAACCAGTACGGGCGCTGAGGAGAACCAAGCTGCGGGACTGGTGCGATCGTTTTTTCCACCTCCCGCCTGCATGATAATGGGGATGCCCATTGGTGCAGCATGCACTGAACACCGTTGACTGGGCTGTTAACTCTATAAAGAACCTCACAGTGCCCGTATGAGCTGTAACTGGTATTTCCATCTTGTCCTTCTCCTTGTCCATCTACTGTGGTGTGTTTGAGGGCCTGTTAAGGATTAGTTTATGTAAGGCTCTTCTGTGCGTATGAAACCTAGGACATGTATTTTGGCATATGTTCATAAGTTTGTAAAAAAATGTTTGCATGTTCCCTGTTCTTCCTCCCCATTCTCCTGAATACACACATGAATGAACTGGGTCTCGTGTGAGTTTTTCGAATCACCATGATTGCAAAGCCATACAGGCTTGTAAGTTTGATAGAGGACAGATTTGGCAGGACGATTCGCGTTCAAGACCAAATCCCTCACCCATCAAGGGCGATGAACGGCTCTAAGTTGTCATGTTGAGTGGCTCAGTGGGATTTTTGAATCTGGCACATCACTCGATCAACCTTAGACAAACTAAATTGAGCTCGGTAAAGGTGCGATTAGGTCCTCGATCTGCAAAAAGAAATGCCCATTGGCCTGTCCCACTGTGCTGGTCCATACTCCTCATCCCCTCCAGCCTCGTGACATTGTCTTTTAGAATTATTGTGGTATTGATAAAGTGCTGGCACGGTGGACCAAATGGCCTCCTCCTGTGTCCAAATTCCTATCATGTATATCCATACCTCATCAGAAAATCATTAGGGAGCGACTTGTTTTATCAACTTATCAACAATAAACTTGTTTTATCAACTTGTCCTAATAAGTTATAAAGACAAGAAACTCATCTTAACAATACACAATTTTATTGCTGCGAGTACCGTTTCTGATGAGGCAGCACTCACAGCAATAAAATGGCAGCTTTTTAATATTTATACATCAGCAAATTATGGCACGTGGGTCATGAAGTACAGCATATTGATTTATATCTCATGAAAGAGAATGACTTACGAGAATCTTCAAATATTAAGGTTGGTTTTGTACACAGAATCCAATTGACATGTCTTTTGGAAGCTTTTTACTTTTACTGTCAAAATGGTTTAAAGTCTTAAATATCTGATTTACTTCAGACATAGTGAACAGAAAGAGTAAAAATGATTGTATAATTTGGAAACATTTTGATGATAATTTTGTCACATGGTACATTGTTAAGATAATTGTTTCCAGCTGTCATGTCCTCGGATAATGCAGCGCTTGATGTGATGCTTATTCTCTGTGTGGATGCTGACGTTGTACAGTAATGCAATATTGTCTGTTCATTTTTATATTAAGATTGCAATTTTGATGGGTGTCTCGCATTATGCATTCTGTCCATCTGCTGACATTTGTTATTATCGGTATAAAACCATTGGACTTGTTTCACACTAATTTTGAAAGTAATGAATTCCATCTGACACAAACGAAGAGTTTAAAGACACTTGTGAATGTGGAAAAAAATAAATAATGCTTAGAAAATGATAAAGAAAGGGGTTGTTCCTAGTCTGACTTATTTAATATTCGACTAATTTTGCAAACTTCATAACCTAAAATGATCTTCAACAGCTAAATATAATGATGCATATGTCAGCTTGAAGTTATCTGGATGTTTTCAACGAAAAGGTGTTTTTATTTATATTTTTATTAATTCAGTTATATGAATGATGATGATGGTTACCGGGAAGTGGAATCAAAATGAAAGACATTTTTAAAAACACAAAACTAGAATGGCACTCAGTAGAGCGCATACCTCCGCCAGGCTAAACAGTTTGTTTTGTATCCCACTGATAGGCCGAATATGGATCTGGACCTGAACCAAAATCGAATTGGCTTGTTCTTGTCACTTACCCAACTCACCCACCAAGTTTTGTCATAGTCTGTCCAAAACCTTTTGAAATGTCATGCTAAGTATCATTTTTGGCCCCATCTCTGGTACTTCAAAATTTTAAGGAGTGAAGAAGTGAAGAATCACTTCAAAAAAAATCTTAACCAACATCGAATCAATTCTTCCTTGATGCACACCCAACCTGTTCACCAAATTTCGTCTGAACTTTTTGAGATATCCTCCACAACTTTTTGAGATATCCTGCTCATAGACAAACAGACAGGCAAACACACAAACAGACAGGGTAGCACAAGAGCATTACCTGGATAACAATTAAAACTACAATTAAAATGTTGAAAACTGATTATTTTTTCCCCAAGAAATTTGCTTTAAAGGTCTACCTAACACCATGGATGGGGTAAAGTTCCCCCCAAAATCCACTCAGATTCCAAGATGATCACCGTCGCACTTCAGGAATATCAGGAAAACACTAAGAGCCATAACTTTGTTATTACTTATCATATGATGATGGTTTTGGGGTCTCGACCCAAGTTTTGGGGTCTGAGGAATTCAAAGGAACTCTGAATGGAGTCCGAAGGAGATTGGGATCTGCATCAATCACCTCCATGCTGTTATGTACACAAGATGCTTCTCACCAGTGAGTGTTCCACCAAGTTTCGTCCGAACCCGTCCATAGATTTTGGTGAGATCTTGGTGCTCAAACTGCAATGATAATTGCAGCAGATGATAAAACCAGACCTGTTGTAGTCGTAGCCAGTGACACTAATTTGTTGGTCATGCTTACTGCACAGGCCACAGCTGATCTGGACCTGCATATACTCTTCAGACTTAACCCAATATCTGTGTACAGCATTCAGGAAATCCAGCAATCCATCAGTTCCACAGTCAAGGCCCATCTTGTGTTCATACATGCCATTACTGGTTGCAACACTGTTTCAGCCCCATACAACAGGGGGGAAAAGCAATGGCCATTTTGATAGTGGAGAGGATGACTTGGGGAGTGGGGGGTGCTGAATTCATTTTTTCAGCCAGGCTGGACTTACAAATAAGTTACATGCGAAGGTGAGCTATTTCTCCTTGGGTTATAGAGGGCAGTTCCGTGTACCTCTCGAGACAAGCATCGTTACATTTTGGTACATGAGGTCAGCAGAACCTCAATCTCCTCAGGCGGATTCCAATTGGAAAGCTTGCCCCAACTTCAGCGGCTGCAAAGTACCACTCCTCCAGAGCATACTTAACAGTGCAACAATGGTCGGGCAACGAGTTGTCTCCTACTGAGTGGGGATGGAAATTTAGAGATGGGATAGTATTTCCAGGGGACACTGACCGACCATTGGCACCTGATAACTTACTAAAATATAGTGTTATGCGGGTACAAGAGGGGCTGTGGGCAGAAATGCAATTGCTACAAGGCTGGCCTATTCTCCACCCCCATGTGTTGTACGTGCATTGGGCAAACGTACACCGATGCCTGTCCCATTGATGATTCTGAAAACGATTCTGCTGATCTTTGGTATTTGTACGTTACACCTTCCAGGAGTGTTAGTATTGTTGCGGGCTCGGAACTGCATGCATCCAACAGATAGTGGTCCCAAGACAGTTATTCTATTAATATACGTGTAGATAGTCCCTTCGCTTTTGTCTAGCGGGCCAACAGGGGCTGCGTTGCGATGATCTCATAGCTATATTTGCTTACGTCATTTCTTCTTAATTTCATTTCTACTCTTCTTTTCTGATTATTCCTGAGATAAATCTGAACCATGTGTGCCCTGCGCTGTGAGATGGGTCCTCAGCAAATGCCAAGCAGGCACTACACCCACAACCCTCCGTACAAAACACAGCCTGCCAAATGCACTCGCAGCGGTAATTTCCACCCGATGGTGTTTTCCTGTGGCTGCTGGTTGCATCATTGGTTGGGACGCGGCGATGCCACTGTTGCAGTGTCCCCCTTAGCAGTACACTGGTACTCATTTTGCTGACCTCGGAAGGATGACAGGCTGAGTCAACCTCCTGGTGTATTAATTCAGTGGCCAACGGGGCTTGAACTCAGGACCCAAGGATCCCAAGCGCCACCCTAACCACAAAGCCAACACCAGGCTACACACCCAGCATGACGCCCACACTGCACGGAACGCGTACCAAGGCCGATAATGGAAAAGCAACCCCACGCCACGTTGCGCTGGATGCGAGTGTGTGCAAGGCGCAAGTGGCGCGTTCCTTTCAACCCATTTCTGGACTAATTATATCGATCGGGTTTCGCCCCGCGCACACGATAGCAGAATCTGGCAAACGCGAGCTCTGGCCACGTGCACAATGGCGCATCCACGTGCACTGCACGGAACGTGCTCGAAGGCAGACCCATGCACCGCTCGCGACACTTTGTTATCATATAGAGCAGGGCACAAATGGACACGTCTTACTGTCTGTTCATGGGTTCACCATAACATCGTACCTCCGGTCCTCGCGGATGGCAAACGTCCCCTCGCCTCTATGGCCAGCATGGTCCGAATGGTCTTCCATTGATCCAGCATGGTCCGAATCCTAGCTTAGCTGGGACTTTATTCCCTACAATCCGTTCCTTTTAGCTGGTACGTCCTTGGCAGTGTCGCTCGGCTGCATCTGATCCAGTAAAGTGATCCGGTCCGGTAGAGTGATCTGGTTCGGACAAGGCATACCGAGGGCGTGTTCCCCGGTAATTAAATCACGTGGTCATTTTTAGGTAACTGGATTAACGAGACGGAGGACCCTAAGTCACGTAGTTGAGTTATTGGCATCCACGGTCGGTTAAGCGACCCTCCGCGTCACGGAATTATCAGTGTGTGACGGCCTACAATTCCGGGGAGTCTGATGGGAGCCGAGATAGCCCCTCCCCCCCCCTAGTGGTCTTCTCACGTGACCCCCGGCCCGCAACAGTATGTTACACCTTCCATTTTCTGTGTCGAGCATAATTGAAGATATTTTGTTTGAATTTACAAATTATACTACAAATAGAAATTCTGAGGGTTCCTTTTTTTTTGTATACCTTGTAGAGGCTCGAATGAGAACTAACACACAACGCACAGCAAGGGCTCATGAGGCAAGAGGGGTGGGAGTGGGAAGGACAAAACAGTGGGGAACAGAGACATTAGGAGATCTGTGGGAGGGAGAGGGATGGGGTGGGGAACATGGGGAATATAAGATGGACATTACAGGGACTTTCAGGAAGGAAAGCAGAGAATTTGAAGGAGGTGGGCTTGGGTGGATTATCGGGAGGAGATAAGATCGAGGATTTGGATGGGGGGTGATAAGTGGTGGTGGTGAACAGCTGTTTTGAAGACCTGGAGGGAAGAATAAGATTGAATAGAGTGAGGGAGTTTGTTCCAAAGGCGGAAAAAAGAGGAATGAAAGAGTGAAGGTGAGCAGTGATTCATGATTTTGGTAGTTTTACCAGAAGGGGGTTGTTGGCGGACCTTGAGCGCCCTGCGGAAATGTGATGGGGACAAATCGCAGAGATTGCAGAGGGGACGAGACTGGAGAGGAGACGGTAGAAGACAGAAAGACCACCGACATGCCTGCGGTGAGAGAGTGAGAGGCCCAAAGACTCAGCCTCATCGCGGGAGATGCCAATGATACGAAATGCCTTGGTTTCTACAGCGTGAAGCCGAGAAAGGTGGGAAGCAGGAGCACCAGCCCAGAGGGGAGAGCATTACTCCATCAGGCTGCGGACAAAAGCTTTGTAAGTGGTCAGGAGCTCAGGTGGGCTGAGGAAGGACTTTGCACGACGGAGGATTCCCAGTCGGCGACTGGCTTTGGAGGCCAGGTTTGAAATGTGGCTTTCCCAAGAAAGATCATGGCAGATACTGAGACCCAGAATTTTCCAGAGAGTCGGAGGGATCACTGATGAAAACCAGAAAAAGAACAGGGCCCAGAACACTACCTTGAGGAACTCCAGCCTGGACAGGAACTGAAAGAACTCCATTTAGGGCCACACGTTGACTGCGACTGGAGAGGAAGTCTGTGAGCCATGAGTGGAGATGGCCTTGGATACCATTGGAAGAGAGTTTGGTGAGCAGGGCAGGGTGCCAGACCGTGTCAAAAGCAAGTGATATGTCTAGGGATATATCTCTGATTTCATGTCCGGCAATGAGGCCCTCCATCCATTGTTGGGAGAGCAGAAGCAGAATATTCAGGGGAGAGTGACCTGGTCTGAAACCAAATTGATGATCATAAATCAAGCCATTGGAAAAGAGGAAGGATTTAATGTCTGAAGTGATGATGGATTCCATAACCTTGCTGATGATTGGCAGAAGGCTGATTGGTCTGTAGTTGCAGGGATCTGTTTTTGCACCTTTTTTTGCAGGGCAGTAATGTTTGCTGATTTCCAAGCAGATGGCAGATGACCTTGAGCAAATGAGAGGGTGAATAAAACAGAGAGAGGGTGAGCAAGAGCAGAGGAGCAGGTTTTTAGCACACGTGGGCTGATGTGCTCTGGACCGGTTGCAGAATCTGAGTCGAGCTTTGACAGCAAGCTCTCCACCTTGTCAGGAGAAAAGGATACAGAGTCCAGGGACAGTTGGGTGCAACTGGATAAGGTGGGGAGAGAAAGCAATGGGGTTTGGACACAAGATTTCAATGCAAACACCGAGTTTAGGCATTCAGCCTGTTTAGGCATTTCACGTGCGGTATCAGCAGTGCGGCCATTTGAGGTAAGGGAGGGGATGGAGGGGGAACATACACCAGAAACAGACTTGATGAGACGCCACGAGGATTTGGAGGAGGGAGAGTTCTGAAAGTTCAGACTTGAGCTTCGAAAGATGTTGTTTTTTGGCTCTCCTGAGGGTAGATACACACTTGTTCCGAGCTTTATGGAAGGAACTGAGATTTACCTCAGTTGGGTTTGCTTTCCATGAGGCAAAGGCAAGTTGTTTTAGGACACAGGGCACGTTGCAAGCTTCATGAACTATGGACGGGAGGAAGGGTAGGACAACTGAAGACGAGAGGGGATAAATCTGTGTATGAGGGAGAGCAAGTTTGTTTGAAAGAATTCCCAAGATGAGTTGATGTTGGAGAAAGTAGTGATAGGAGACCAGTCTATAAGTTTGATGGCTGCTTGGAGACCCTGCCAGTCAGCTTGAGTGAAATGCCAGACTCGACGGCGGTGAGGTGGTTCTCTGATAACAACCAGAGAGATGTCCACTTTGACAAGGATGTGGTCAGAAGAACCGATTTGAACGGAGGAAGGGCAGCAGATATTTTCAGGGAAATTTACCAAAATCAGATTCAGAAGACATTGAGTACCATTGGTTGAGATCGGGTCAGGAAATTGACCGATTGAGTCAGTCCCAATGAGTCGCAGAAAGCTTTTGCTGAAGTGCCATGACAGGTGAGAGAGCTACCCACACCTAGCCAACTGGCAAGGTGACAATTGAAGTCGCCACATAAGAGGAAGAGAGAGTTTGGATGAGAAGATAGAAGTTGGTCCATGTTTTCGGATAGTGAGGTGTAAATGGAGTTATCACTGTTTGGTGGACGGTGCAATAAACATGAGGTGGGAGTGGAGGGAAGCCATAGCCAGAGGTATTCCTGGGGGTGTGGGGGAGTGAGGGCAGTGCATGGGGAGTGAGGAATAGAGTCCTTGATGAAGAGAGCAACTCCTCCACCAGGACGAGGCTCAGGTCTGTCATACCGAAGGAGAGGATAACCAGGGAGAGATACTTGGGAGTCAGACACGTCTTGGGGGAGGAAAGTTTCTGTTAGGCAGATTTTGTCTGGTTTGTCAGTGGCAACCTGAATGGAAAAATCTGAAAGGTTTGAGCGAAGACCCTGGATATTTGAGGTCCACACTGTTAATGAAGAGGGAGGGAGGAGGTTTTGGGTGCAGTGGTGGGAGGGGAGGGGGAGGGTAGGATAAGGAGGAGGGGGGAGGTAAGGAGGGTTGTTGACAGTGTGGGGGATTGCAGAATAGCTTGGGGAGGGGGCCGGATGAGGAGGAGAAAAGGCTCAGTGGTGCTGGAGGCGAGGGGGACATGAGAGCAGTCAGAAGTCAGTTGAGGATTTGTGGAGGTGGAGTGATGAGATGGAGGTGAGAGTGGAGTGGAAGGAGGCAGCTTTGTGGATGAGAGGGGGCAACTTTAAGAAGGGTGAGTGAGGGGGTGAATGGTGGGAGAAGGGTGAGTGGGAAGAGTTGAGGGAGAAAGGTGAGGGGGGAGTTTTTGAGAGAGGTGAGAGGGAGGCTTGGAGGGAAAAGAGTGTGATGGTTGCTTTGAGAGGGAGGGGTGAGAGGGGTGAGTTGGCACTGAAGTTTGAAAAAAATAATAGTTGATGGAAAGTGAACACATAGCAAACCGTGTTTTTGTTAAGTTTTTGGTCAGAGATGCAATTGAACACATTTCTTGATTGATGCAATAAAGGTAAATTCAGAGAATGGAGAGAATAAACACTGTAACATTTGGATTTTTTGCCAAGGTATGAAGGAGAGGTCGAATTGAGAGCAGTCTGTTGAAATAGAAGAGTAGTGCATTATAATACAGTAAAGAGAACCACACGTGTTAAAGAGGAAGATGAAACATTATAAGAGATCGTTTTTATTGTTATTATTATTGTTATTATTATTATTATTGTTTGAGAGAGTTTTCATCAGATTCGGTAATGGAAATGTTGTATAAACCAGAGTTGGTGTCAAAGCCACCTAACGCTCGCCTGTTTATACATTTATCGTTTTTAAAAGACGAGTCTAATAATTAATATTTTTTACAATTCTCTAATAATTTTTTTTGGGGGTGGGGGGGTTGGAAATCACTTAAAACATGTGGAAATGCAAAAAAAAAAAAAAAATTTTCTCCAACAATTTTTTTTTGGGGGGGGACCAAGTCCAAAATCTAATGGCATGATCCTTGGACCATACCTCACCCCCCCCACCAAGTTTAGTCGAAATCCTAATCATTTAAAACATGTAGAAATGCAAAAAAAGAAATCTAAATTTTGTTGAAAAAAAGTTGCAAAAACATTTTTTTTCTCTAACAATTTTTTTTGGGGGGGGGTTGGAAATCACTTAAAACATGTAGAAATGCAAAAAAAATTCTCGAACAATTTTTTTTTGGGGGGGGGGGTTGGACATCACTGAAAACATGTAGAAATGCAAAAAAAAGAAATAGAAATTTTGTTGAAAAAAAAGTTGCAAAAAATTTTTTTCTCTCACAATTTATTTTGGTGGGGGGGTTGGAAATCACTTAAAACATGTAGAAATGCAAAAAAAAAATTCTGCAAATTTTTTTTGGGGGGGGTTGGAAATCACTTAAAACATGGAGAAATGCAAAAAAAAAAATTCTCTAACAATTTTTTTTTTGTGGGGGGGGGAGCAAGTCCAAAATCTAATGGCATGATTCTTTGACCATACCTAACCTCCCCCCCCCCACCCCACCAAGTTTCGTCGAAATCCGTCGAGAAGTTTTTCCGTAATACAAAAAAATTTAACATTTTCACGCTCACGCTCACGCCAGGGGTATCGCTATAGCTCTCTGTTCTTTGAACAGGCGAGTTAAAAATCGGTGAGGTGAATGGTGAATTTGGATCAGTAAACGCAGGGGTTGGAAACAGATCACGTGGTTACGGGAGAAGCACGTGGCTATGGGAGGTGTATAGTCAAAAGTGAATTTATTTATTTTAAATAAGGATTGCGTAACATTCAGAAAAGGGAAGGTTGAAGTAAAATCGTGGAAGTATATGGTGAATTTGTAACTATAAACGCAGAGTGAAGCAGCTGAGGCGATGAAAAGTTCCAGGAAGAGTGGAGAGACACGTGGTTACAGGAGGTGTATAGATCGAAAGGATATAGGAAAGGTTATTGATTTTTGAAGAACAGGTAAGATTTGAGAATGGAAGGTTGTTGGAAGAAATCGTGAAGGTAATGGCGAGAGAGGGTCAGCTCAGTGGAATAAACATGGTGTGCCGGCAGGAGGAAGAAGAAGAAGAGAATGAAGAAGAAGACGAAGTGAAGAAGAAGAAGAAGAAGAAGAAGAAGAAGAAGAAGAAGAAGAAGAAAGTTCGGGCCTTGTGAGTATGCAAGGAGAAAGGATTTTTTGGGGAGGGAAGATTTAAGACAAGAAACAGAGTGTTTAATTGGGAGGAATGGGGGACGTGGGGGAAATAGGAATTGAAGGTAATCGGGAGATAATACAAATAAACATGATCGTACACCGATAGGGGAAGGATGGGTAGGCCTCAAGGAACCCGGTAAGACAAGGTCAACGAAAACTCACAACATAGCACGATTTTTGAAACAAAACCGAACTAGGAACATACAGAAGCATGTAGGTGAGAAAATATGCAGTTAAAGCGGGACAAATAACGACCGGAAACTTAACTTTGAGAAAGTCGGCAGAGAGCCCTTAGAGAGACCTGCTGACGCTCCAAACCCAGAACCGGAAGCGAAGTTTGAATTCCTCATACCCCCAAACCTGGGTCTAGACCCCAAAATCATCTTCCTGTGGCAAGTAATAACCAGGTTATAGCTCTCTTGGTGTTTTCCTGATATTCACGAATTGCGACGTTGACCATCTTGGATTCTGAGTTTTCCTCAAGTGGGATTGTTGGGTATTTTACACCAAAGTGTGAGATGAACATCAAAGCAACTTTCCTGACAATAATCAGCTTTCAACATTTTTGTTTTCTCGGTTTAAACTCATGCTCCTGCTTGGGGTGAAAACATAGCCTCTGTCCACCTTCAGTGGCAGAGCTAATTATTGTGTTCTGGAGGATTTCTGTCCATTTGACATTCACAACATTTTATGGAAGACCCAGTAAAAAGAGCCTTTATTCCTCAAGGCCCAGTCACACCTTGACGTTTTAGCCAGCTTATGCCGATTTTTGGAAAATTTGTGTAAAACGCTGGTACACGTCGAATACGTTCTGGGTACGTTTTGTATATGTTAAGACCACGCTGAAAAACACTGCCATAAGTGGTAGTACGCTGGCTTTAAACGTTGAACTTTTGGGTTTTCCTCAAATTTTTTCATGCTTGAAATTTTACGACGTATGTCGGCGTGTGACTCACACATTCCGCTACGCTGGCCATAAGTTGTAGGCACGTTATGCGATCGTTGACACACGTTGAAACACGTTACTTGTAAGTTACTCATAAGTCGAAACACGTCGAGGTAATGTTTAGCGTACCCGAAAATTATTTCTAACCTATGAGTAACGTTTTGTAAGCATGCTACACGAACGTTGTTCACACTTTGCAACACGTTACTTGAAAGTACTACTGCGACTACTACTACCAACATCGACATCACTAAATTCTCTCGAACTACTACTACTGCTACTACTACTACTACCATCGACATCACTAAATTTTCTCGAACTACTACTACTACTACTAATAACATCGACATCATTAAATTCTCTCGAACTACTACTACTACTATTACTACTAACATCGACATCACTAAATTCTCTCGAACTACTACTATTGCTACTACTACTACTACTACTACTAATAACATTGACATCACTAAATTCTCTCGAACTACTACTACTACTACTACTAATAACATCGACATAACTAAATTCTCTTGAACTACTACTACTACTACTACTACTACTACTACTACTGCCACTGCTACTGCCACTGCTACTGACATTGACATCTACTCAACATGGAGTCTGGAACACTGACGGGTTCCTCTTGTGAAGCCCATTTGTATATACCAATTCCCCTAAACGCTGCCAATACGCCATTATACGGTAGCTGCAAGTTAGAAACACGTTCAGTAAGTTCTGTGGTCGTCCAGAAGACGTCAATCAAATTCGTCTACAAACGCCAATGTGCGTTTGAGATACGTTACACATAGGTTCAAAGCACGCTACTAATAGGTTCAAAGCACGTTACTCGAAGGTTAAAAATTAAGTTTCGGGTATGCTAAACATTACCTCAACGTGTTTCGACTTATGAGTAACTTACAAGTAACGTGTGGCTGACGTGTGTAAACGATTGCGGAGCGTGCCGAGAACTTATGCTAGCGTATGCGGAACTTATGAGCCATACGTCGAGTACGTCGTAAAATTTTCAGCATGCTTGAAATTTCACGACGTACTAGACGTACCACATAATATGCCAGCGTACTTCATTGTTTTTCATCGTGCTCCTAACGTATACACAACTTACCCATACCGTATTCGACGTGTCCCAGCGTTTTAGACACATTTTTCATAGGTCGGCATACGCTGGCTAAATCGTCAAGGTGTGACTGCGATGTTGACACTTCCAATTCTCAGGCGGTTATGATTTAAATCTGCGTGTGGCAGGTTTTTAACAGAGAACGCCACGAGTTCGTCGGCGATACGTGCAGCGCACTATGACTAAGTTAAACTATGGTTGGGCATAGGTTGTGAACGCCGACAACAGGCTATGCATTCGTTGGTATAAGTTATCTTTAACACAACGAAACGTTCTGTGCCCGTTACTAATACGTTATACATATGACCAACACGTTATGAATACGACCAAAACTTAAAAAAAAAAACCTCAAAACTTCAGCATACGCCAACGTTTTACATGCATTTTTATACGTTGCCATTCCTGGCTAAAACGTCAAGGTGTGACTGGGCCTTTAGATGCATTTAAGTTTTGGCAGTTTGTTCCTAGCTTGGGGGATTCTACATATAGTGTGGATATATCGATATTAATTTATATTATTGCTTCATATTGTTGCTGTATGAGATTATAGCATCCATTTGTTTTCTTTTCTGTATCGTTTTTTTTGTCTGAATATTACGATGCAAAAACTAAAAGATAAGTAAATGTGGAATGCAGGGAATTACAATTCTTGTTGCTAACTTCTGGATGTTGTTCATGGGAGACTAAATCTCGCACATTATATGGCGACTCGGTGCGCACCACATGATTCATCATTATCAATGAGTTTTTCTTTAAAACATCAAGGCTCATGGAAGAGTGTAGTGACAGAGAATATCAACTGATACTGCGTTAGTGGGACAACAGTTGAACACAATCGGCAAGAGAATGAATGAACAGGAAAGAGGCGAGAAAGTAGGGGAGGAAATACAGTAATTTGCAAGTACGAGTCTAATAGTGTCAGTGAGGGTAATAAACATTGTGTGTACAGACGAGGAGTGACATGAGATGGCAGTGCGCCACCTTCTTGAAATGAACCCCTGGAGGGAAGAGTGGGATAGATCGGCCTCATTAAGCCAGTTCCACGTACAAACGAAGCGAGGAACAAGCGGTGCGGTGTGCAGTCAGCCTAGATTTTGGAAGTTTAACCAGGAGGGGGTTGCTGGAAGAACTTTATGAAAGCACTGGGGAGGTGGAGGAGGGCAGCACAACCACTGACAATTTATCACGTTGGGTAAATATTTGCTTCGCCAATGGCACAGTTATGTTGTTGGCAAGTGGCAACAACCAAATGTTCGTACAGCATTCATTGATGATGAAATCGTATCAGATGATTGAGTCATATATGTCAAGAGTCATAGAACAATTGGCATCGATGTGACATCCTTGCGAGCAGTCCAGGAAGTCTATCGCCAGCACAGAGGCTAAATTCCAAATTCCTGCACACTCAGTCAAGTATCCTCCATCAGAGTGACAACCCATCCAGGATTGTAACCCAATCCAAATAAACTGTTTCAGTAGAACCAACACTTTGTAGAGATCATGGTGCACAAGACAAGAGCAGTTCAACCATCCAGAGCTGAACCCAGGAGAGATCATGATGGAAATTGGGTCAATCTTGAATCCTTGAGCAGGTTTCCACTATGACATGGCTCAAGGAGCACAGCAAGGGGAAGGCCATTGCCAGAACCAAGATTATTGTCACTATGTTTCATCAAATAAACCATGGCATTCATTACCTTTCCCTGAGTTCAGCGCAGCCTACAGTATATACATTGATTTAAAAATCTCCCAGACTGCCAGCTCGGTGGAGGTGAAAAAATTTAATATTCATTGTGAGTTCTGAAAGTTAACTTTTGTGTGTCTTTTTCTATTTGTGTCATCTGCGTTCTGTTTATATTTCTCTGTGCAGAGATTGAGAAAATGTAAATATTTTGACCATAAATTATTTATCAGAGTTAAGGGTTTAAATTCTCTTTGTGATTCATGTTTTTTTGGGGTTTTTTTTGGATCAACAGATTATTTATTATTAATCCGTGCCTGTGTGTATGACTATACCATTCAAAATACCTTTTTAAAAAACCAGCAAATGCAAAGTGAAGAGTAATTAAACTAAAATGCCATTTTTTTCATCGTAATATTCATACGTTATGTTCTCTACACCAACCCCATTCATACAATGAATCTGAACCGAACAATATCCATCTCACACATTTCACGCATCAGCTAGGGTCATTCAAGTTGCTTCTATGTCCCCTCTACCAGCCCTCATCAGCATCACTCAACTCGTTCTGAATTTACTTATTAGCATTCAGTGAATTCCTCATCACAGTCTCTGAATGTGATTACACTTGAACTTACACTTTGGGGAGGATGGAGGAGTTCATAGATGAAACCTACATTGTAACAACAACTATGATTCACTTTTGTATAAGAACATTTAGTTTGGGAAAATGCAAGCTTTAAATCATGCTTAATTAGGATTTAAAGAAATGTATTGTAATATGTATGAAACCGTGAAGTGGTCTCATATGTGTCCTTGGGTATGACCAATGACTACTTTTATAGTATGTGGGGGAGGGAAGGGTAAGAGGGGCAAGTGCATGATGCATAATACAGTGTGGCTGGTGAAGGTTAAAATGTTCTCCATTTTTCTTGTCTTTTAGGAAGAGGTGAGTTATTGCCGGCACCCTGAACAAATTCAAAATTTATGCCAAATTTCATGTCAGGCCTGGCCAACTGGTTTGTGAAAGAAATGGGTGAACCTTTCCGCTTGGCCCATGTCACAAATTCTTTATGAGTGGCTTAGATGGTGCATTGGTACAATGCAATGTTCATGCTTTTACGCCTGCAATTCAACATGGAACCAATTGCTTGTTATATATGGCTATGTAATGTTTGGTGAGGTATGATGTTTATACTAAAAGTTGAGTATATATATATATATATATTGAAAATATATATATATATTGACAAGTTCTAATATTGTCATTAGGCGTTAAGCTTTGTGTAATGATTGCCAGAGTTTGGAAGATTTCTCGTTATTTCTGGATATCATAATAATTAATAACAATAATAAATGTGAATATATTGTGCCTTTTGCTTCTGGATACACTTGTGAATGGGCAGGGATGTATAATCGTTGAGTAATTACAAGTAGTTTTCTCGAGGGCTTTCACAAGGTTTCTTGCTCCGAGTATATGTGAATGGGGAAACAGAACAAAAGAGGGCAAAGAGAAGAAAACCCAGTCAACAGTTGCTTAGCCGTGGACAGCGCCATGCTGGAGTGCTGTGTGTGTATCGCTTACGCTTTATCTGTTTAAAAAAAACGTAAGTTTATACTTCACCCGCTTACCATGAGTTGGATATTTATTGATTAAACTACGTTAGGGTTTTGTGACAGGCCACCACACAAGATGGTGGGATTAATTGTGGCCAGTAATGATGTACGAGTCTTATATTTGTGTACTCCTTCAATATATGGCCCCTAACAGTGAAGGATGCCATTCAAAAAGTTATGGGTAAAACACCCCTAGATGTATTTTTGATTGTGACTGCGATG
This sequence comes from Eptatretus burgeri, assembly GCF_056783735.1. Classification (NCBI taxonomy): domain Eukaryota; kingdom Metazoa; phylum Chordata; class Myxini; order Myxiniformes; family Myxinidae; genus Eptatretus; species Eptatretus burgeri. Next base: position 34,350,718 of record NC_140962.1, read on the forward strand.
GTGATTTTGATTTGAAACTTCCAGCTGATTTGTATGTGTTGCTTTTGGGTCTTTCAGAGTCATGCATTTTGACTTGCGTTGACATTTAATCTTTACATGAAGCTTTTATCTCAGGGAGGAGAACGCAGCTTGATGTCCTTTTTAACCGTATGACAAAAGGTTGAACCAGTTTTTTTATTTTTTTCCAGCAGTGGGGCATATTCTGAAGATTGTCAAAATTAGTCGAATTATGAAGAGGTGAAAGTACCACTTAGCCACAGCAGATAAACAATGCAAAAATGAAATTTATATACATATCAACAATGCAAAATGACCTTCATGATGACACACCTAAAAGCACATTTGAGTTTTATTGAAAGAAGAATGAGATGCAGATTCAACCAGAATTGTAATTGCAAATCTACGACAACAAGTATGGCCTCAATTATTCCAACCTACAGCCAAAAGCTTGTGGCCCAAGTCTTTTATGAACCAGCTGGTCAGCCTTGATATTCCATTGAAGACACTTTGGGCAGGGATTTGGAATTTGTTCAGAGTACCGGCGCGAACTCATCTATACTCTTCGTGAGAGACACTGTGACATCATTAACATTCACCAGCTCATGGTAGCGGACAGGATAACCAGCGTGATGTCCTTTCAAAGGACGGTGCACTCATTGACACAAACGACCTGCCTGTCAAGCAGCACAATCCCACAATTTATTGTTGGGTGAAGAATCAAGCCCAGACTATACACAAAAGCAAGTGCGCTACTTCTGTAACCACCATCGGACCAATTGTAATCGCAAATACAATCACATTTGTACTCAAGCGCAATTGCAAATGCAATAGCAAATGTAGATGCTCTCCCATGAGCCTTAATTCTGTTTAAAAGACATTGCAAGAGGAAATGCAATCATGTGACTTTTACACCAAAATTTGTCTGTTGTCAACATTTGTTTTTTTTTTTCTGTAATGGATATGCAATCTCCTTCATGAGTCATGAGAAACTAAGAAAGTTGATCATCATTGTGATGATGGAAGTTGCAGGATTTACTGCCGGGGTAGTGGGTGACAGGTGAACATGCATGCATGCGGGTGGATGAAAACTGGGCATGAGGGGCATTATTATTCAGTCACGCCAGTGAAGTGGTGTTACACTTGACAAACAATGGTAATAACCTCTACGAATTTATTTAAGGTAACACTAGTGTCAGGTCACTGTAACTTGAAAATGAGTTTACAGCTCATTAACAATGTTGTTCACGTGATCATGCAATATAAACAATATAAACATATGGATGCATTTGATGATACCAAAACACATTAAAAAGGTGACACTTTTTTAATATTTCATCTGAATGTGCAGGTCGTGCAAACACTCACCTGCCTTCCCTCAAATATTATTGAAATTTCCTGCATTGAGGCTGAAGCTCAAATTCTGTTGCTCTCATCTCATAGGCAGGTTGGTGGCCTCTCCAGGATGCAAGTGTTCTTCCAGTATCCCCTTCCTGGTTAAACTTTCACAATACAAGTCTTTCACCCACCTCCACTTTTATGTTCCTCTTTTCTCCTGTTTGTGGAACCACCTTCCTGAAGCTGTTCTTCCCCACTTTTCTTCCATAGCTTGAAGCGGGTGGTGCACCATCATCTCATGTCATCCCCCATCCACACCAAAATATTTTCTACCCCCATTAACAATTTCTATCCCAACCCACTTCGGTGCTGATTACTCTGATTCCTAATCTCCTCTCTGTCTCTGCAACCATCGTCATATTATACCAATTCCTCATACATTCCTGCTTTTTTCACCCCCTTTTCTGTTTCACTTATTTCACTTTCCACTGTGTTCTTATTCTTCTGTTATGTCCGGGTCGTTCGGTGTTCTCACACTTCCACAAGCCTTGATTTTGTACACAAAAACAACGAGAATGGTTTTCTTCCTTGTTACCATGGTTGTGCTGTTAAAGAGGGTTTATGACCTTTTGTTTTGTTAATTATATTAATGTTTTCATTTCTGTACTTAACGACCTCTTTTCCTATTGCTCTTCGTGTAACAAAACATTTGGCTTTCCTGTTCGGAATTCCTGCATTTGAACCTATGGAATCAGCGATTCAAATCCCATACTCGTATTCCGTCGTACGTATATTTGCGTATTTTTTTTATTAGATTCGATTCCAAAACGAATTGACGTGAATTGATTTCCATCTGAAGCAGTGGGCTGGCTTTGTCAAAAAAGGCTTCCAAAGCCAATGTAGGATGAGTGATTCTGTGGGTATCAAACACTGCTTTTAGCAGTGGACAGTTTTCTCTCTCTTTCACAGACTGCAACAAAAGCTTGAAGTTCAATTTTAACTGCAATATCTTATTTCTAATATGTTATTTCCAGCACAAATGCAAAATCAGGTGGACATTGGCTCAACCATTTTTGCTGTGATTTTCAGACTTTCACACACACATACAGAGAATTTCCTTGTGACGGTGGGGGAGGGGAGGGGGTATTTTTTGTGCTCTTGACCTGACCCCGGGTACCCCCAGCACATATTCATCTGCCAGCAGATATTGGGGTGCATCTTTCTATGTGCAGACATAATATCAGCTCGATGTATTTGATGAAGTAGATCGTGATGGAGCTTTTTATTGGTGATGAAGTGAATTGTGATTGCATTCTGCAAGCGGCTAAATAAATCAAGTAAATTAAGAATGAGTGAAGCATAATGAGCTCTTTATTTAACAGTTAACAGGTGTAATTTTTCATGGACAAAAATTAAAAAAGATTATAAAATAAAACGATTGTTTACCCTCTATTGGGTTGCTCTGCAACCTCTTCTTTGGCAGTGCAGGTATACTAGTATTTTTAGTGGGAGGTGTATTTCGCCACCAGGGCAATGCAGAAACACAGGAAATAATAAAATTAGTTTCTTGAGATGTTTTTGATTTTTTTTTTTGGTAATCATCTATAATTTCATGATTTACTAGCAGAGGGCCTTGTGCTTGCATTTGACTTGCTGGGACAAAGCGATCATTTCACTTGCAGGGACAAAGCATACTAAAAGTATATTAACAACAACGAGCTGTCACATTTTTTTTCGGGTGATGTAATAATCGCATCATTACATCCCCTCAACATTAAAGTTTTAAAGTAATCGGTAAATTGTAGTGTCCATGTTTTTGTTCAATCAGATTCCCATTTGTATATCGCATACATTGTACGTGACTCTGACATTGAAGGTGTATGCCAGTGCATAGGTCTAGTTTGTCTGATGAAAACCAGTCATTATAGAACAGACGTTAAATCACGGATACTCAAATAAACATTGACTTCATTGTTTGTCAATATTAACATGCTTAGGCAAGTTCCATGTCATTTCATAGCCTTACAGATCGATATGACTCTCCAGAAAATACTGTAATAGTGCTGTAAATAGCAGATAAACCAGATAGACAATGTCTTCATTTAACGTACTCAACAACTCTGAAAAAGCCGATACCCTAGTACAATAACGATGAGAGTATAGGAACAAGGAATGGATTGAGAATGACTTGTCTGTCACCATGAGATTTTACTCTATTCTTCAATTAATTGTATTTTGTGGCCAATGTGTGTGTGGGGGAAGGGATATATCACAAAAAGGCAGGGAATGATGATAGAATAAACGTTATGGCATTATAGGGGAAGTAGGAGGAGGAGGGAAAGAAGTTTGGAGGTGAAATGAGTAAGGAGAGAATTGCAGAAGGGGAGGAAATAACAGAAGGGGCATTTATGGAGCATGGTGAGGGAGTCAAAAAAAATTCTGCCATATTTGCATTTGTAATCAGTCGATGGTCTTTTTCATGATGTAAGAGATTTTGAATTTATCAGGATTTTCCGAATGTTTAATAAGCGTCAATAATTCCTCATATTTTTGTATATGCATGGACGGCATACACCAGCGGGGGTGGGTGGGGGGGGGGGCTCGCAAGCAGAGTGATGCAGAGTGATGCATCGTAAAGTGCATTACCCCTCAGATTATCATGAAGCTGGGTACCCATCTGCTAACGTTAGTTGGACGTTGAAGATATCTTTATACAAATAGTACGCAAGTTATCGCCAGCATCCTGGTGGTGATTTCTAAAAAATCCCTACCCAATCTACAGGAAGAACTGCATCAGTCGCACAGCAGCACTCCTTAAGGCCCGGTCACACCTTGACGTTTTAGCCAGCGATGGCAACGTATTAAAATGTATCTAAAACGCTGGCTTACGTTGAACTTTTGATGTTTTTTTTTAAAGATTCGGACGTATTCATAGCGACTTGGTCTTATGTATAACGCATTGGTAACGGACACAGAACGTTTCGTTGTGTTATAGATAACTTATACCAACGAATGCTGAACCTGTTGTCGGCCTACACAACCGATGCCCAATGATAGTCTAACTTAGGCATAGCGCGTTGCACGCATCGCCGACGATGTCGTGACGTAGCCTATTAAAAGGCTGACGCACAACGATTCGAATCATAACTGCCGTAGAAATGGAAGTGTCAACATCGCGGTCACACCTTGGCGATCTTGTCAGCGTATGCCGACCTAAGAAAAATGTGTCTAAAACGTTGGGGCACGTCAAATACGGTATGAGTAAGTTTGGTATACGTGAGTAGAACGCTAAAGTACGCTATCATACGTCGTAGTAAGTATAGTACGTCAAGAAATTTTAAACATGTTCAAAATTTTACGACGTACTCGGCGTATGACACTCGTTCCGCATGCGATGGGGATAAGTTTTACACACGATATGTGGACGCTTACACACGTCCACAAACGCTACTTATAAGCTACTCATAAGTCGAAACACGTCGCGGTAATGTCTTTTTTATGCGAAACTTATTTCTAACTTATGTTTGACGTGCTTTGAACCAATTCTTTACGTAGTCCCAACACACATCGACGTATGTAGACGTATTCCAATGACGTCTTCCGGTCGACAAAAAAAATAAATGAACGTGTTTCTAGCTTACAACTGCCATATAAAGACGTGTTCCGAGCGGTTTTGGGAATTGGTATATAAAAATGCTGCTCATAAAAGGGGAACCCAACAGTGTTTTCGAGTCCTTTTTGAGTCGATGTCCATGTCAGCAGTAACAGTATTAGTATTAGTATTAGTATTAGTAGTAGTTTGTTCATGTTGGCAGTAGTAGGTGAGTGTGAGGGGAGGGTGTGGGTTATGATGGATCGTCCTTGCGTTTAACGATTTAACGATTTAATTGGCTGCATCTCCACTATTGAAAGAAGACGCTTGCGCTCAACAATTGGATTTTTTTTACACTCAACGACTTTTAAACGGTACCACTCAGCTATTTTCATTGTTTACAATGAACGATTTTAATTGATGTCACTCGCCTTTGTTTTTTGACGCTGGGGTTTGGAAATTTGAAGCGTTTCTTCTGAACGTGTTAAAACGCTCAAACTCGACTATTTTAAATAGACGCTGCCGATGGACAATTGGAATCGTAGCCAAGCTAGACATTGAAGTGTGAACATCCTCGTCATGCCGAAGAAAAGTTTGAAGAATGCTGCAAATAAGTGTCCTGGCCGTGGCCGTGGACGCTGACGCAAGGACGATCCATTATACCGACGTCTTTCGGCCTATGAGTAACTTAAAAGTAACGTCTGTCGATGTGTGGCAACGATCACGTAACGTGCCAACAACACGTTAATCATAGGTTAGAAATAAGTTTCGGGTACGCTAAACATTACCTCGGCGTGTCTCAACTTATGATTAACTTACAAGTAGCATGTGTTGACGTCTGTCAACGATCGCAGACCGTGCATACAACCTGTGGCCAGAGTAGCGGAACGTGTGAGTCATACGCCGGCATACGTCGTGAAATTTCAAGCATGAAAAAATTTGAGGACAACCAAAAAGTACAACGTTTAAAGCCAACGTACAACGACGTATGGCAGTGTTTTTCAGCGTGCTCTTAATGTTATCAAAACTTACCCATAACGTATTCAACGTGTGCCAGCGTTTTAGAAAAAAATTTCAAAAACGTCAAGGTGTGACCGGGCCTTTAGCAATGGTGCTACCAACAGCCATGTGCTCCATATGAGAGAAGAAGTGAATTTGGTTGAAGTTGAGGAGTTTATCTAACCACTGGATGCAGATTGTTTTTATGTTGTTGACAAAAACTAATTCCTTACAGACAGCAGTATGGCAATGTACAGGTAGTGGAAAAAATGGAAACGCATGGATAAACGAGGGACACCAAGTATATTGAAAGCAACAGTTTCCACACAGGTGTGGCCCATGTGTTAAGCAAATAACATCCCAGCATAATTTGGGTCATGTTTTATAAATGCTGCACAGACTTGGTTGCCCATAATTATGGCTAGCATGGCTGCAAGAGGAGACCTCAGTGACTTTGAAAGAGGGGTGATTGTTGGGGCGAGTTTGGCAGGAGCCTCAGTGACAAAGACAGGTCAACTTGCTGACGTTTCATGAGCAACAGTGTCTAAGGTGATGTCGGCATGGAGCTCCGAGGGAAAGACATCAGAAAAGGGCAACGGTGGGCGGAAGCGCACACTCCAGGATCGTGGTATCCATGCATTAATTTGAGGTGCAAGGCAAAACAGGCGAGAAACTGCAGATCAATTGACTGTAGATTTCAACCTGGGGCACGAGCTGCCAGTGTGATCAAAAATGGTGCACCGAGAATTCCAGAGAGCAGGACACCATAGTCGGGTTCTAGTGCACAGACCGCTCATCACACCTCGCAATGTACATTTGTGATTCCAGTGGTGCAAAGAGCACAGAAATGGACTACCGAGCAGTGGAGAAATGTAAAAAGGTCAGGTGAATCATCCCTCACCATGTTCTCAACAAAGGGACAAGTGCACGTGTGGCACCAACTTAAAGAACTCCACAACTCTGAGTGCTTGGTTCCACCAGTGAACTGTTCTGGTGGTTCTGTAATATTGTGGGGCACATTATCCTGGCATGGTTTGGATGCAGTCATTTCTTTGGAAGGCACGGTCAATGCCAATCACTACTTAATGGTACTGAGTGATCATCTTCACCCCATGTTGCAGCATTTCTTTCCTGGCAGAAGAGGTATCTTCCAGGATGATAATGTCCCCATCCACATAGCACATGTGGCCTCCACAATGGTTTGATGAGCATGACACTGGTGTTATCCATAAGTGATGGCCTTCTCAGTCAACAGATCTGAACCCAATCAAGCATTTATGGGATATTATGGAATGACACCTGCGACAGCATTTTCCACCTTCATCAAATCGGAATGAGATGATTGACTTTCTCATGGAAGAATGGTGCCACATCCCTCCTGTAGAATTCCAGATGCTAGTGGACTCTATGCCATGGTGCATACAGGCTGTATTGGGCACACCTGGTGACCCAACACCCCATTAAGTGACTTTCTATTGGTGTTTACATTTTTTTTTGTCCACGACCTGTACGTTGCCATGCTAGAAGAAATAATGATGCTCATAATACCCCCTCTTGTATCAAGGCCCAGTGATGTACAAAATGTCACAAGGAGACACCTTTATGAAGTACATCCCACTTGGCAATTTGGGAAAAAAATATACAAATACAAGTAGGCAGAGTTTCTACGAGGAGTTAGTGAGGGGATAGTGAGGGAGGGGGGGGGGATTTACATTATGGAGTGTGATTTTTTTTTTCTTTTTTTTAAAAGAATTTACATGTAGAATGGGCATCTGTGTACCATATTCTTGACAGAGCATCAATTCTGCAAAAACAGTCTCTTGTCAAGGGATATGCCGGATGATATGGTGTTGTCTTCAAAACAGTTAGTCAATGCAGGAATTTGTAATTTGTTCAGCATACCAGCAGTAATCAAATGGAGGACCAATTACGACAATGAAGTCATCAAAAGGAACACCAAAAGAGCAAAGATTGAGTCATCAGGAGGAACCTGGATAGGATTCTGGTTTAGCTGCAAATCCTCTACCCTCAAACCCATCCAGGTGCAGCTGAGTGAGCCTAACAAAAAATATATATATTTGTAAGAATTCGCTCCTCCCGAGACAGATAGATGATGAAAGAGGTAAATGAAGGGTAAACGAGAGGGTTTTGAACAAAAAGAAAACAAAAAGCAAGATTTTGAATGAATAAAGAGAAATGTGAAAAAGTAAAAAGAAGTGTGAGAGGACCATATATCAAAGATGCTGGGAAGAATCCGGATAGCTAGATTTCATCAGTTACCCCAAGGCTCAAATACAGCAACAAGTGGGATCTTACTCAAGTACTCTTCATAAAAGACATCGTGGGATCTTTAACGTCCATCAACGACCCGTTCTAGCAGACAAGTCCTCTTAACTTACAGTTCTTCTTATAGATGGTACACATTGATGAATCACCCTGCCTGCAATACATCATGATTCATGACAACTTATAGCTGGACCGACAATCAAACATAGGCTAGACAGCTCAGAAATGAGACAGCTCAGAATGAGAGCCCACACTATAATTATTATTTTAAAGTATTGGGGAGTATGGTAACAACTGAATGTTAGTACTGCACTGTGGTTTCATTTATTTTTCAACTAGCAGGGGTCCCTCTTCCCACCCCACCCCTTCCCCTGCTTCCTCCCACCCCCCCTCCCCCAAATGCATCAATATGACTGAAATAATGATGCCATAGATGTTTATTGTCATCACCATGTCATGAATCTGGGGTGTATTCAGTTACCAAGTTTCTTGTAGAGCGCTTGCCAAGTGTCTTAAGCACTCAAGCAAGCACTCCATTAGAAACCATTGGTGGTGGTCGTATGGCAGCTTAGCTGCCGGGGCAGCTATCATTTATTGAAGCGCGACTGGGTTGCTGATGCAGTGCCCCTCTACCAGTACACACACTGGAACTGGTACTCATTTCACCGACCTCGGAAGGATGACAGGCTGAGTCAACCCCCTGGTGTATTAATTCAGCAGCTGACGGGGCTTGAACTCAGGAACCTAGGATCCCAAGCCGCCACCCTAACCACTTAGCCAACACCAGGCTAGAAACCATTGATAAGGAATGGCTGGCTTGGCAAGCGCTAGCTAGCTGCTTGGTAACAACACACCACTGGACATCTCAACAGCATACAGTACACAAGTATTTTCGTCTTAAAAACAATCTGAGGCCTTTAAAAAAAATCTGATCTACGTGGAGAGAAAAAGATGGTGGCGATTTATGGACGGCTGGAGGGTGTGGCCTGTAGAATGGGCGGCGCTTATGACGCACAGACAGACACAGACCTACAGACAGATCCACAGACATGAACTCAGCTTTATATAGTAGATAAAACACTGCAATTGTCCAATGTGTGAAGTCACGTCTGCTCAAGTAAATTTCTGTTTTGACTGAAGAAGACTTTGTAGATACTCAAAAGCCATGACTTTTGTCCACATTGATGCAGTCAAAGAGCAGCAGCCACTATTGGTCTCCAATTATATTACACTATTCACTTTCAACTGTCAATTCATGATGTTGACACCTTTTCACCAACGTCATTGGGGTGTAGTAGGATCTAAATTCAGAAGACAAAATTTCATTGCATGTTGTATAAAATTAAATATAATCAAATTTTACTGAAAGATCGTACAACTTGAAGTTCTGGATTATTGTGAGGCATGAAGCTAAAGGATGTGTTTATTTTTCATGGTCGTGATTTTGTTGTACTATCCAAGTAAGTTTGCTGTTAGTGTGAACATTTATCTTTGATGTAATTTTTGCTAAGAACATTGTTGGCTTTTCCCTTACTTTTATATCAACTTGTAATTGTGGGCTGATATACTACTACAAAGGCAACTGCACAGTTTTGATAGGGAGGGAGGGGAGGAGGAGGAGGAGGAGTGAGTGTTCACTTGTCTTAGAAGAAAGTAAAAACATTAAAATGGCCAACACTATAAGTGCAGAATGATAATATAACATCCCCACTCGTCATAATTTGCACACCAACACATTAAAACTAGATATCGTCGATCACAAAGTGATCCAGAAGGATAAGCCATCCCCGGCACCCACAATCCAATGATGGCATATTTTTTTCGGACTGCCATATGACCTTGACGTTCAACATTTAGGGACAGTGTAAAATAAGAAAATGTGTCCCCATCTACAATCAATCCATAAAACTTAACATTTTGAAAATCGGAGGAAACTTCTTCAAGTTGTGATCAAAAATGTGTTTTTAGTTAATTAGGTCACAATCCGAAAAACGGAGGTTAAGGACACATAAAATATCAGGTGCGCAACTTCAGTGCAGGTACACTATTTTGATGCAAGGACATCTTGGAAGACCAAGCATCTTTGATTCCGCATTGGCAAAATTGAGTGATGACAAAAAAATGCATTTTTTTTTTCAGACCACCATTTGACCTTTACCTTTACCTTGGAAGGGTATGATGTCAATGAAGCACAAATATGCCTTGCTCTAGGTTATCGAGAGAAGGCAATTTCTTTCTTATCAGACAAATCTTAGTTGAGTTACGGTGAAAAACGTAAAATTTTCTATAATTATGTCATGAACTTAAAAGTTCGTTCAACCAGTATACTTTTTATTCCCATTATTGATGCAAAAATTCATTCCAAATGTCCCAGCCGGATCTAAGATACAGCATTGTCAGAAAAAAAAAGGAAGAGAAACAAAAAAAAGGACCACTGGACCTGTAGCTTATCTGGGCCCTGGCCTAATATTGCATCCAAATTTGGTAGCATTCTGACTGGTGAGTCTGGAGAGCAAGGTTTTTGAAGAAATTTATGCGATTTTTTCCCCAAAAAATGACGAAGACGGCCATTTTGACACACTTCCGGTCACATGATCAGCATGGCTTTGGTAAATTAGCATCCCTACGCTGGCCTCATGTTGTAACCCAAATTTGGCCAAATTCTAACTGATGGGTCAGGAGAAGATTTTGGAAGGAATTTGCATAACCGCCATTTTGATACACTTCCGGTCATGTGATCGGCATGGCCTCCACAATTTAACATCAGGACCGTGTCTAATGTTGTACCCCAAATTTGGTTGCATTCTGTTTGGTGGGTCTGGAGAAGAAGATCTTTTAAGGAATTTACAGATTTTTCCAAAAAATTGGCTAAAGCAGCCATTTTGACACACTTCCGGTCATGTGATTGGCATGACCTCTGAAATTTAACATCTCTACCCGAGCCTAATGTTGTAACCCAAATTTGATAGCATTCTGACTGGTGGATCTAGAGAAGGTTTTTGAAGAAATTTATTGTCAGCCATTTTGACCTACTTAAAGTCAAGTGACTGGAATGAGGTTTGCAATCCTTGTTACCAGTCAGGAGAGGAATGTTGCTGCCAAATTTCAGCCGGATCGGTCCACCGGTTTGGCCGGAAAAGTCAAAAAGGAGACAGATGGATGGTGTGCGATGACAATACCTTATCTGGAATATAAATTCCAGACAAACTAAAAACCTAAATGGTGGTTAGTACTCGTGGGTGTCAAAGAAACTCTGGGGTACAATTAGCAATTGGGGCACTAATTGTATAAGCAACCCTACAACAGCTAAAAGCCTTCCCTTGTCCTATAGTGGGAAGGTTAATCATTTTTAAAATGAAGATGAAATATAATAGTTGAATGAAAATCTTGTCATGGATCTGGGGTCTGGAGTTATCACAAGGGAGCTCCTCACACCTTTACCCAACCTCTGGTCCTGAGTCCACTGGTGACATATAACTCTGCAGTCCGACTGCTTACTAGGCAACCTTGCCCACCGATTAGAACCACCTAGATTAGCAGGGTTTTCGCTCCTTGGTTACGTGTTACCTTACCGTTGGCAGACAACCCTCATAAGGGGCCATGCCTTAAACAGCCACCCATCTATTTATTATATATGGCCGAATGGACCGTTGATGGCTGTTGGCTCATCACGGTGCCAATCAGGGGGGGAAAACTTCCCGTCTAACTAAACTTAGATACAATGTCAGACCAATGGAGGAAAGGACAAAAGCGAGCAGGTCAGAAATGTTTAACAGTTCAACCATTACATTTATTCAACAAGCACAACAAGGTTTACTCAATCAATAATGGTAGGTATTTATGATAGCAATCATGAGCATGTATTTATAATGGATGGACATAAATCACAATGAAAAGGCACAAGAGAACAATAATTGTTCTAAACACTTATGAAGCCCACTTATACGGTCTTAACATTATCTGCACACAAGATATGGGGCACCATCAATTATTCCAGGGAAACGTAGATAGAAAGAGTGCAGAGTGGAGTATGGATACAGGTACAGCTCCTGCCTCACCTCACACAGATGCTTGTAAGTTTGTGTCATGTGCAGACTCATGCAGCGAGCAATCCCCCCCTTTGTGGCTCTCATGGTCTGGACAGGCGGTGAAGCTCGTGCAATGTGCAAGCATCCCCTTGGTGAACAGTCAGATGTGAGTGTGCAGGCTTGGCCGAAGGACTCGTGGTAAGGAGAGCTTGATGGACGAGAGCGAGACAAATGAAAAGTCCCACGAAGCGCTTGGTAGATCGAGACTTGTGATGGATCAGACGCTTGGTTCACGAGAGTGCTTGCCGATATACATGGAAAGTCCTCGTAAGCAGAGCTGAGATCTCCGTGGAAAAGGTGCCCGGAATTTCTTGAGTGTGAAGAGTTCTCGCCTTTTACCATCAACTTCATCCGCTCATGCTCTCAAATATCACGAACTTCATTCAGAGGTTTCCACATCCACTCTCTATGGAGGTCAAACGGACCTGCTCTCACAACCAACTTGATTCACTCGTTTTCACATTCGCTTTCTACGGAGGTCAAAGGAGGTCAAACCATTTCTGTTCTTCTGACTACTGAGAATGGGTGTGGTTGTGCTGAACACACAATGAAGTCAGCTGCAGCTGTTGGTATCTGTTGAACCATGATGATGTCAGCTGCAGCTGTTGTTGATCCTGCAACTCTTATGATGGCCTTTATTGTGTCTTCAATGGAAGTTTTGCAGGAAATTAAAATAAAGGTTTATTCAATTCCACAGTATGCAAGCACTCAATTAAGAATCGTTTGTGTCAGTTAATTAAGAATCCCCCCAACTTCCAAGACCACCGGCAAAGATCAAAACACCTCTGTACACTAATTGGGGTCATGTTGATCCTATGTCGCAAGACTGGATGTAATCGGCCCAGAACTCGAGGAGTAGCACGATAAACAAACACACACACACCGGTCCGTGAATCATAGTAAGGATTCCTGCTTGAGTTTTTATTATTATTTCATTCAGTTAGGACTGTTAGTTAGTTAGGACTGTTAGTTAGTTAGGACTGTGGGCAACACTGCATTTGCATTGACCTCTCATTTGAGCACCAAGCCCAAATGTCCCTAAGGTCATTAAAATCGACCTCAGTGTTTGTACTGGCATCACATGCAGACCAGACAATGCTGGCCAATGCCCTTCAGGGAAGGGGTAAGGTACCATGTGGTGCAGACAGATTAACCACTCTCTGAAGGTCATTTTTGAGTCAGTTTTGTTTATAGTGACAATGTGGCCATGGTAATTCTCCTGAGAGTAACTTGTTTCAGAAACTTTCAATTCAAATCTTTAGTCCTGTTGCCTTCAGTTGGATTTCTACTCAGAGCCTATACTTCTTTCTCTTTCATATGTAGCACATGGCTGTGAGTCGGTGGCATCATTTACTGTGAGCGTGGCTGTGCTGCTGATGCAATGCCCCCTGTAGGTTTGAGCAGGAATTTGGAATATGGTCAGGGTGCCGGCAATAGCTCACCTACTCTTCGCAACCATGGGATATTTAATGTCCACCAACTAATGCTGGCAGAAGGGATGCCCAGTTTAACGTCCAACCGATAGGTGGCCCACACATTGATGAATCACCCTACCCACAAGACATCTGCAACATATATTGTTGAGGGTGTGTCACGTGAGAAGGTGCAGTATCGGGGAGAAGAAGAGACAGCCGATTACGGCTATGGACGATGTCGATTGACGCTGTGTTCGATGGTGATCAATAAAACCTCCATCTCCTAAACGGTGACTCATGGTCCTCTTGTTACAATGTACAAGTGTGGTGTGTAAGACTGCTTCAGTAGCACTAAACTTCCGTTTTTTGTTTTATTATCGTGTTTTAAAATCATTATGTTATTAAAATTGAAGTACAGTTTCTACTTGATCACTGTGCGGAATATAGTGTTCTTCGAACTCTCGAGTTATAGTATGCTTCTCATACCTGGATTCTACAATTAGTGCAAATTGAAATAAAACTCTCTTTGGTTTATTTATTTTTCATTACAGGAGCAAGGCTCATGGAAGAGCAAGGTAGAACTTACAATGGGACAAAAAATCAAGGGAATGAACAAACAGGGAAAGAGGAGAGGGAGGAGGTGAAGAAACTGAAACTAGCACATAGGTTGTTGAGTTTATTTGATTTGATTTTGATGGAGCAGACTCTTTACAGAGCATGGGTGCTACCAAGGCAGTTTCTTAGCAAGGGTTATACTGGGTGGTTGGCCATTGCCTTCCCACCATTGTTTGTCCTTTCGCTATCCTTCTAAATGCTGAGTGTCAAGCAAGGAAACAGTACGTACTGTGTTTAAAATACTTGGTATGACTTAGACGGGGTTTGAACCACTAACCTCCCAGACTCATAGCAGGCACTCGAACCATTATGCCACCGAGCCTGGTTATGGTTGAGTTTGGAAAGGTTAATGGGGGTAATAAAGATCATGCATCGGAATTATGGATGACAAGAGATTGTGATGCAATGCTTGCTTGAAGTAAAGAGCAAGCAAGATTGCTTGCTTGCTTTTGAAAGTTATGTTACCGATGGCATAATCTTTCAAGAGTGAGAGGTAAATTATGGATTTCATATATAGGATTGAAGGAGCGATAGTAAATATGCAAGTGAAATGCAACATGTCTGAACAAACGGTGTTTGTGGTCTTTGACAGATGTTTTCCCAACTACTGTGAACATGGAGGCCAGTGCAGTCAAACCTGGAATTCATTTTCCTGTCACTGCCAAGGAACAGGCTACAGCGGACAGACCTGCCATGACCGTACGTTCTCCACCCACGCATCACCCAGCCTATGGTCATGCCACACCTCATCACTTAGCTTCATCTCGGCAGACCCTGCCTCCTAATCTTCCAGCGTCTCACTTGGCCTTCGTTAATTATGCAGACTCTTATTAGTCATCTCTCACGAATCATTACTTCATTACCCAATCCTTCAAATGGACTAATTTCATCACCCAAACCCTTCATAATTGCACTCACTTAACCAACCAACCTCTCACTGTTGGTATCAGTTCATTACATCCCTTGTCACTTTTCCACTGTTCAAGCTACAGCTGTCCAACACACAGCTGATTTCATCCTTAATGTGCAGGCTGTCGTTTTGTTTTATTCTGACGATGAACTTTAACTGTCCTATGTTGGGAGCTCGATTGTTTCAATCGCAAGTATGCAACAGAAAAGGTGTTGTTAGATGTGCACAGTAAAGTGTCAATAAATAAAGAAATAGTTACCTCCGCTACCGAAGGTGGGTAGAGGTTGTTCTCACCCGTGTCTGTCTGTCTGTTTGTCTGTCTGTGAGCACGATATCTCAAATAGTTCTGGAGGGATTCTGACGAAATTTGGTAGACAGGTTAGGAGTGTGACAAGGACAAATTGATTCGATTTTGGTGATTATCTGGATGCAGATCCAGCCTATCAGTGTGATACGAAATGTAAACTGTTCAGCCTGGCGGAGGTGTGCACACTACTCACTGCTGCTCCAGTTATCTATGTAAGTTGCAACATATTTTGGGCCAACCTGTACTCGAGCAATATACCAGTGCCGAGTCAATGAATGAAATCAACAGTACGTTTATTGAGGTACGCCACTTGCCACGGCCATGGGAAACAAGTAGAAGTTGATAAACAAATTCCATGCAATTCCATCGCCTTACAGATCGATCCCTGGAAAATACTGTAATGATTCTGTGAACAGCTAATAAACCAGGGAGACAACGTCTTCGTTTAACATACTCAACAACTCTGGAAAAAAAGCTGACACTCCCATACAATAATGAAGACAGCTCATGTCTTCTCAGGAATTCATTGAGAATGACTTGCTTCGGGTGTGAGTTAACCCTTTGTGAAGCAAAAAAAAAAAAATCACTGAATACTGTATATTGATGGACTTGAACAAAGTTCAGGGCTACTTGCCTGCGTTGGCCACGTGTTGTTCTGTAGTGCAACAGGCGGTGGCTGGCTTGCTGAAAATGTGAAATTTTATTTTCCATGATGTTTCCCCTTTTTGTTCCTCCATTATCCGACCCGTCACTTCAACAGAGATAAATACACATAAAGATTAAACGTTTCACTTTTAATAGTTTTTTTTTTTTTTTTCAACCGTTTTGCGGAGTGCTTGGTGAAAGCACTTGGTGTGCGTTCTTCTAGTTTCAATGGCGACACTGCGCTTCTATCCTGGAAGTAGGAAGATAAAATAAATTACATGATTACAATGAGAAAAAAAAATTTCAGTTATGAAATAATGAATCGCCACACCACGGCGGAAAAGCCAGGAGGTACGCATGCTCACTCTGTGTCGCCTGGATTCAAATCTCGACCCAGCTATAAACTGTCATCCTGGTGTTTCACAGGCAGGGTGATTCATCAATGTGTGTGCCGTCTCTTGGATGGACGATAAACTGGGCGTCACATCTGCCGGAATCTCTCACCCATCTCCCTCCCAACCCTACCCCCCCTCCCTCTTTCTGACACCGACCCCTCTCCCTCTTTCTGACACCAACCCCTCTCTCTTTTTCTCTCTCACTCTCTCTTCAACCCCTCCCCCCCCCACTTTCCTCTTCCCTCCCTCTGTTGAGGGAATAGCATGTACGAATCAGATTCAGAGTGAGCAAACTGGTGGGGTGCAAAGGTTGCTGCATGTACGAGCATGCATGCATGCAGGCAGACCTTTGCCAAGAAGGTAGCATGGATATTAAATGCTCCCGCCCCAGGTCTCAATGTGTTTGTGCGTGTGCATGTACGTGTACGTTGCTGCTGTTGCCTGCTATCTTCACATGTGGTGGGTGGGTTTCAGGAGATGAAAAAGAGACCTACCATGTCTGTGTGTGTGTGTGTGATTTTTTTTTTTTTTTTGTGGAGTTCAACTGGAGCTTTCTGATATGGAATGTGATACACCAAAATGATCATAATGACATCTTGAGTTGATTCGGCTAATTAACTACAAAGAACCTGGAAGAATTCCCATGTTTTAAACACAGACCATGTTAAGGGGTATGGAGTCCAGAATCAAAATCCAGAAACTACCTAAATCCAGAACCACTGCTCACCTCCATTTATTTTTTCCTCTTTTTTTCCTGCCTGTGGAATCACCTTCCACATTCTCTTCAATCTCATTCTTCTCTCCAGGTCTTCAAGAAAGCTGTTCACCACCATCTCAATCCATCTTTTCCACCCCATTTGCGTTCTCCCTCACCCACCATTGTTACCCACATCCCTTTTTGTCCATCTCCATCTGCTGTCTCCCTCTGCCCTGCTGTTTGTGTTTCCCCTTTCTCCTGCTGTTCCCTTTATTATGTTGCGTCCTGATCTGTTCTGTGTCCTAGCTCTTCCACAAGCCTCGACCTTGTATTAAAAAAAAAAACAAAGCAGCTTAACCGGTCCTTGCAGTATGGCATTCTGTTGACAAAAAAAAACAACAAAAAGAATAATAACTTTGTAACAAACCATATATAAATTAATACTAATAATATTAACAACAATAATAATAGTAGTATCATGTGACAATAAGCCTGGTGTTGGCTTAGTGGTTAGGATGGCTGGCTTGGGATCCTTGGGTCCTGAGTTTGAGCCCTGTTGGCTGCTGAATTAACCCCAGGTGGGGTTGACTCAGCCCGTCCTCCTCCTGAGGTTGGCAAAATGAGTACCATGTACTAGTAAAATGGGCACAGCATCAGCAGCACAGCTGTGCTCCAATAAATGGTTGGAGTGGCAACCTGTCCAGGATTGTGCCAAATAGCCAAGGAAAAACTGCTATGGAATTTCCAATGCTCTGTTCAAGAGTACGATCCACTGGACTGGATCACGTGACAATAATAATAACGAACGTATAATCCCTGCCCTGGCCCAAGCACATCTGGGCTTCGTGAAAAGGTAAGGTGATGCTCCCAGCAGTACAGTAGGTAGGTATGCTACAAGGCATGAAGACCAATGAAAATTTGGAGAAAATTTGGACCAATGGGCCTGGGCCCACTAGTTAATCAAACTATAGGTAAGATAGTGCTTGAAGTTCCAGACCACTTGTTCTTAATGGTTATTTCGCTCAAGAAATTAGACCTCAAGTTGGAAGGCACTTCGTTCCAGAGATGGAGTTATCGTTTTGAAAGTGCGGACGTGCTAATTTTAGGGGGTGTAAAAATCTAAATGCATAAGGATTATTGCTTTGATTCTCTTTTTTCATTACTCTTTGCTTTCCCAAAATGCCATGCCAGCGGTGTATGAGCGATCGTGTGAGGCATACAAGCACGCAGGGAGGACCTCACGACCCTACCTCATCGATGTGGATGGCAGTGGACCTCTAGCTCCTGTACCAGTGTACTGCAACATGACAGGTAAGCGACTTCAATATAACAGACAAAAATGACTTCCACTTGAGCCTGCTTGGTGAGATTATAGGACTTGTATCATTGCCAATATTCTTTCAATTTTGTATCTTGCTTGGACCTCCACAGCCACTGTGGTTCAAAAGTTAGAAGTGTCAGTTTGTCCCATATAATATCGAGAGAGGAAATGATGATAAAGCTCGACCTGGGATAGACTGTTTTGTTGGACTGTTTTGAGTTGTGCTGTATTTTGCTGGATCATCTTCAGTCCCGTTGGTGGGAGTTTATATCATTTTATTGTTTGGCGATGGAGTCTGTTCGTTAGCCCTCATGGATCTGGGTTCAATATTCAACTTGCAAAAGTAATACCTTCCATTCTGTCATAGTACCAGCATGGGGTGCTACATCTTGGAGCATTCTGCCCTTCAATTGATTGCATTAAAGCTGGCAGCCTCGACTACATTAGGTTGTGGATATTCTCGATCCTGCAGTTTAATTTTCATTCCTCCCTTCCACTCCCATACTGTTTCTCCATGGTTTATGTCAGAGCATTGCTTGCTTATATTGAGGATTAGACCAAACAATTTCTTTCCACAAACAGAGAAACCAAGTTGGTTGTTAACTTTCAGAAAATTTCATGGAAAATGACCAGAAATTAAACAATAGAAAACTGTTAGATCACTAGCCTGTCTGCGGTGGGAAAGTAACAGACCTTTAATCTCAGCTTCCGGTTGAGTTACTCCAATTAGCCTCAAGACCTTGGATTCTATCACTTACAAGGAGGGGCACAAAGTGAGATCTGGCTGCAGGGCCCGCAGAGGACATCCATACTCCATGGCACTGTACATCAAGGCTTTGTACACTTGTTGGAAGCTGAGTGCAGCCTTGGAATTACTTAGTACTGTGGAGGCTTCCAAAGCACCTTTCTTCCCTGGAGACCAGCTTGGATATGTGATCAGATCAAGAAAATTCATGGCAGATTCTTGATCCAAGCAGCTAAAAAGACAGTGCATTTGTGCCATCGATTGGCTGCAAAAGTCAGCTTGGATGATTTTCCATACTCTCATCATTTAGAGGCAATAAGTATGCTGGACTTGGAAGCATTAAACATTTTGAGACTGGGATATTCCAGATGATTGATCAGCTTCATATTTTCTCCACATCAAATGGACAAGGCTGCAGCTGCAGCCTGCCCATCATTGGTGTGAAACACTTTCTAGCAAATAGTGGAGTTGCTGATGTTAGACAGGTTGCTGATGAAGAATCAATTTTGCAAATGAGCTCACTTGCTCCAGAAAGATGCTTGGACTATGAGGAAGATATGGAACAGGGAGAGGAGGATTGGGAACCAGGCCTTTTTAGCAAAGACACGATTCAAGCATTCCCCCTTTGAGCTGTGTTCATCATGACCCCTCCCTTGTTGAGTGAAGAGACGTGGAAAGAGCATGTTCCTGAAACAGATTTAACCATTTACTACCAGGCATTTGAAAATTGAGAAAGGACTGGATGGTCTGATCTCAGTTTAATGTGGTGTTGTGTTTGTTGTGTTCTTGCTCTTCTGAGGACAGATACACACCTGTTGTGGGTCTTGTGATTTCCTTTCTTGTTTGTTTATTCCCTTGATAGTTGTCCTATTGTTAGTTATGCCTCTCCCTTACTTGAGCCACGTTCCTGTAAAGAAAACAAAAGTGAGGCATCTGCAGAGTCCAAATAGTAGGATTCCCCTTCTTAACAGACAAGGCAGATGCTTCCTTGCTATTGTCTCACCATAAGCTTCTTCATACCATGTTGGACAGCAGAGATGGAGGCATGAGGGAAAGATTTCATGTATGAGAAAGGGGAAGGCCCTTGTTCAGAGTTCCAGGCACTATCAATACATGAAGCTAAGAAGATGCAAGACCAGCCTCAGATATCTCAAGAGCATGTTGTAGACCAGGCCAGTCCTCTTTGTTGAACTCCCAGATGTGACTACGTCCGCATGGCGGTTCAGAGAAGACAATCAATCAAATTGGACAGCTTCACCTGCAAGTGATGTGAGGAGCCAAGACATACAAGATGTATTACCAGGAAAGTTGACATTACCTGGTCAAGCTGAGAGAGCAAAGCTGTTGATGAGATCTGGGTTGGAAAGTTGACTGACTGATGTAGGGCCGAGTATAACCCCACCTGTTGTGCATGGGTTACTCTGTGATGTAATAGGTCGAGCTCGATTTCTTCTGCTTTGCCTGCTTCCACATGTACTGACTGCATTTTGTGAGTGGAAATAAATGACTTGCAGTTTATTTGTGTCTCGCCACGATTTACGAACATAACATGGCGTAGTCAGCTTTATACTTTCGTGAACAACCACAGCACAGCATAGACCAGGATGCCGAAGAAAACTGGTGAGCAACCTACAACAACTTGCGAGTGGGCTGGGGCGAATCAGATGTAGTTCCATTGTGGCAGCTTTCTTCGACATGGAAGCAGCACAACAGTGCCACCATGGCAGAAATACGTCTGTTGCGTGAGTCGTTGCTATCATTTCCTCAACCACCTCAACCCTCATCTAAGAGTTCAATACCTCACCGACCCATGCTCAATGAAAACATTTCATTGTGAGAGTTCAACTCCTGGAGGGAGCAATGGAATGACTATGCACTTGTCGTCTGATTGACGGACATGGAAATGGAACTCGCCACCCTCAGAAACTTTTTAAGCATCCAAATGAGATCCGTGCGGAAGAATGCTGTGGAATTGACTGGCGATACCACTGTTGAGGAAGTGATCACCGCCATCCAGAATATTTGCATGCACAGTGTCATCAGATTCATGATCTGGTGGAGTTTTAGGAGCGCAAGCAAGAAGAAAGTGAGACTTTCGAATCATTCCGATGTGCACCCTCGGAAATTGCAGTGAACTGTGATCTTGACAAGATGATGGCCGATCACCATTTCATCATCCAGATTATCACCGGAATTCCCGATCTGGATATCTGTCGGAAGCTGCTTGCAAAGCTGGACCTCGACCTCAAAACTTCAATTGTGACATGCCGACGACAAGAAGCAGGTAAAAAGGTCAACGTGATGATTTCTGGAACTCACAGCACTAACCTGAAATATATTGCCAAGACAGCACCATGACTCAGCAAGCCGACACATGACAACCATCATTGTGACAGGTGTGATGGCAATCCACACTCTGACATGTCCAAGCATCCTGGAAAAGGTAAGAAGTGTCATAAATGTGGTATTTTTGGACATTTTGGAAAAGTGTACTAGAAATTCAAAGCCACCGAGACAAAAATGTCAAATTCAGCCGTTTGTCACATGGTGCTGGTAGTAGGTACCACACAGCTTAACCTGGCCCGCACACCTCAAACGTATGAAGACACGGCCCCGTCAGCTCGTGTACTGGTCGAACATCAACAACAATATCGTCAACATCACAACATATTGGTTCAGATCCATCAGAGCGTAATCTCACAGGAACACCGAGATCTGCGAAGAAACTGCGTAAAGCATGAATGAGCAACTGTGTTGTGCCATGCGTGTTAAACAGGTACACCCAAAGCCAGACAGACATTCAATTGCTGTACACATGATAATCAAGCCCAGCATGTGTGAATAAATCAGCAGATATATCCCCAAACACACATGTCAATGATGGATCCCTCATCAAAGGTTCCCCATTGCTGTGAGGGCTGCCTCTCCTGGCATTTGGTGAAAAAAACGGGTGATGTTGATGATGTCATTGCTCATGTTCGACTAGTACACGAGCTGATGAGACAGTGTCTTCGTACAGTCGATTCCTTAGTGTGAAGCATGCAAACGATTGAGCACATCTCTGCAGGCTGATACAGGCACAACGATGTGACAAGACCGTCACCCGCTGATAGATCTTTGAGAATATTGTAGAATTCCTTAACATGAGGAGCAATTGCTCCTTTGTTGGAGGGGAAACGGTCGGTGACAGTTTGGAGGAGAAGGTGATAGGTAACGTCGTTGCATGCAGCGTCGCATAGCTTCTCAAGGATGGGATCCCGAAAAGGGTCTCCTAATGGATGATCGTTTATTTGTCATGTAGCGGAGTTGGCAATGTGATGAATGCAAAAATTCCATTTCGGCTAGTGGATCCAAGGTTTGTGGTTCATCCACTGCATGACGTAAAAGTGCTTCCAGAAGCGTGAGATCAATAGGATGCTTCAGAGCAAAAAGGGACAAAGTTGAAAGCAGTAGTATGACAAAATACCACTGCACCACAACACAAGATGGAGTCAACATCAAATTGAAATAAACACTTTTAAATTATTCAAACAATTTGGGGAAAGTGCTGCAAGCAAAATGTTGACTTATTTCAGTTTAAATTAAACGAGAAAAAATTTTTCTGCAATTATTTCTTCAAAAATATCATTATAAAAAATTTTAATCCACGATATTAGACTTGTAATTGAAGGTAAATGTCTTTTATTAATCTATCTGCACAACTTGCTGTATCACCCACCATAACCCAGAGGATGGTGTTTGGACGGAGCTGGCCCACAATGGCTCTCACAGGGATATTGAGGTACATGGCTCAAGCCGCGAACAACCTTTCACAGCATACTTCTCATACGGAGCGAGTGCAGCCCAGCTTGCTGCCCTGCTCACGGCAGCACAGAGCTGCCAGCAGATCCTCATCTACCGATGCAGACATTCAAGATTGCTTAACACTCCCGGTACCTTTCGAACTTCTGACATGCATTGAAGATCTGCGAACAATGCCTTGATTACAACGATGCTATCCAGATTGCCTTTTTTTAAAGAGGCATTATAATCCTGAATTGCTCTCATCATACTATAATTTGAGAAGTTCCTTTTTTTTTGTGTTTGTTTGACATATGCATTCCTCAACAGCTTGGCAGAATGGGGTGAAAACTGCTGGTTGTACCCAGGGTGTGTAAGCGAAGGTTTTATGCGGTAAAGAAATACATAGCCCCTGGGGTTCAGATTGGGGGTAGACCCCCAACTCTCTCTTTGTAAATGTGTTTCATATAGTGCGGTTCCTGCTTGGAGGGGGTATTACAAGTCATACTAAAATGCACCAATAAAAATTCAAGGTAACTAATTTGACATCAACTAGCAATTCAAAAACAAAAAAAAAATCTCAGGAATGATGATGGCAAGAGATGAGGCGATTATTCTGTTTGTAATTCTGGGAGAATTTACCCATTCTTAAGAACGGCTCTTCGCTGGTATTATAAATATGTACAAGGATATAGAGTAAGGCAGAGCAGAATGCCCCTGGCAGGAAAGGTCGAAAAGACCCCCACCCTACCCCATGTATCTTTACATTCTCTTGCGCCTCAGTCTTTTTGGCCATGATAATGAACATTTTACATTTTAGATTGTCTGGCAGAGCATCAGCCAGAACCTTCTGGTGTAGACGTTCTGGATACCAAACATATCATCACGGCCGAGGATGTTACTCGATGGGTGGGGGGGGGTGGGAAGCCCCACCTCATTCTACTTCTCTTATTCGTCGATATCCTTCTGTGTTTTGTGAAATGGATGGCGACCTATCCATTTCTCTTTTAAGCCAAGTTACTTCTTCCTGTACTTTTTATGTAAAGTTGTCCAACTTGAAAATTTAAGAATTAAAAATCTTTGCCCAATTATTAACAGTAATCTCAGACTTATGGATGAACTTGTACATGTATTACGTGCATTACAAACCCTCTGATCTACTTTCTTAACAATCTACTTGAAGAAATTCAGTCACTCAAACTCCTGGCTCTCACTATCAGCCATGATCTTTCTTGAGCAAACCACATTTCTAAGTTTGCCTCCAAAGTTAGTCACCGACGAGGAATCCTTCGTGCAAAGTCCTTCCTTTGCACAACTGAACACTTATACACCGACAAAGCCTTCATCCACAGCTTGATGAAATACTGTTCTCCCCTCTGGGCTGACACCCCAGCCTGACACCTTCCTTACCTTGATGCCATGGAAGCCAAGGCCTTCTAGATCATTGGAATTTTGTGCAATGAAGCTGTCTTATTGGAATTTGACTTTCCCATGTCAGACAGGTCGTTGGTCTCTCTGTCTTCCACTGCCTCCTTTGTGGTCCTGCACCCTCCACTCTTTCCATGCTTCCCCCACCCCTTCCTAATGTTTCTGTGGGGTGTATACGGTCCACCATCAAGTCTCTTCTCATGAAATTCCCAAAATTCAGGATCACTGCTGACCTTCACTCGTCTGTTCCTCATTTTTACCACCTTGGGAACCAACTTTCACACCCTCTTCAATCTCATTCTTCCCTTCAGGTCTTCAAGACAGCTGTTCATCATGATCTCAGATTTATCTGCACAACTTGCTTATGATCCTCCATCCAAAATCATGATCTTTTCCACCCTTATGAACTCCATACAAAACCTCCATTCCCACCTTTTTCCAAATTTCGAGTCTTTCCTTCCAAAGAGTTTGCTTCTGTTAGTCAGGAGGCCCAATGCAGAATAGTGTACGACCCTGCTGATTCCGTGTTAGAATAGTGCAACAGGTGTAAATTGACTGTCCAGACACACAGAAACGTGAATCAACTTGTTGCCAACTCTGGATATGGATAGTATGGCCACCATGACAGTTTACAAAATGGTCGCCATTAAATATACTTTTCGTCATATTTCAGCCGCAAATTGACATGGAATTACAAAATTAGGGTCGATTTCCATGTTTTTGAGCATGCCTGAGCTGATGGGAGTATAGAAAAAAAACATTGCTCCATCCATTTTCTAAAAATAATATGACTTGTTTTTCACTATATTATTTTTAAAGAAATGTTCAGGCTCGAATTAGAATGTCTGATTATACAAACTACAATCAATGAATTTTACAACTTTGCTATAAAATGAACCTAAACTACATAACTGTGTGTTTTTCTGTTACCCAGGACTAACTGAAAAATGACAGCCGCAAGATTTCTCACAGGGGGTTCAAGGGATCGAGAAGAAGAAGAGCATGTAGACTGGAATAAACGCTTTATTTGCCAGGACAGTTCAAAAACTAGCAAGTCAACGCCACTTCAAAAGACTACAGTCGTTGGTGTGAAAACTGTAGCTGAATGTTGCAAAGAAAGAGAGAAATATAATGACGCTAAATATGTTGACTCATTCTCAAGAATCAGAAAATATTCTGTACCGGAGCACGTCGAAAAGATTCAATGGCACAAATTCTGCTATAGTGACTTTACTCACGCACAAAAAATAGACAGACTGAAGTCAAGGATTCAGCCACAATCTGTGACTTACGCATAAGAGATACCCACAACATCAGGTTCCTCAGAGAAATACCATGTCCCAAAGTCACTAAGATCCGCGCACAGCGCTATGGATTGGTCAAAATGCGCTTTCTGCCAGACTGACATTCCTGGAAAAGCTGGTGTCCTGACAAATGTTGAATTTGATCACACATCATCCAGGATGCTTAGTTTGGCCCAATTTGACCCCACCATGCGTCACAGGTTTGCAGGTGTTTCAGACTTGATGGCAGCTGAAGGTAAATATCACCTCAAGTGTTATGTTTCTTTTCGCAGAAAGTATAAAAAGGAGAGTGGAGAGAAAAACCAGTCTCCTGAAAGCATCTGTTTCAGAAATGTGATGAACCAGCTTGAGAAAGAGCTGCAGAAGGGACATGTGTTTACTCTGAAAAACATCTGGGAACACTACAGCATGCTGTTATTGAATGATTTTGGAATTGAGGCTGGAGCCTACAAAAGCTACAATTTCAAGCAGAAAGTGGAGGTTCACTTTGGTAGTGACAAGGTGACATTCGTGCAGCCATTGGATGTCACAAAACCCCTCATAGTTGCGTCCTCAACTGTGACAAAGTTTGCCATGAGAACCGCCGTGAATGATTTATCTGAAGAAGGTGAAAGTTCTGAAGAAGATGAATTGGCCCCATGCAGTCTGCCTCATCATGAGAACGAAATCCTTAGCTGGATCTTCAGAGTGGGCATAAAGATTTACAGTGACGTAAAACACTCTCCAGGGCATAGCATTATCGGTGGACTGAACACAGAAAATGCAGAGCGAATTGTACCTGAAACCCTGTACATGCTTGTAAAGCTTCTTTGTGGTGGTGACAGCACTGACAAGATGGACAATGAAGAAGCAGATGAGACAGATACCAAGAACAAAGTTCTGAGCATCTGCCAAGACATTATTCATGTGGCTTCAGGACACTGATGTCCTCATTCTCCTTGTTGCCTATCAGCCGCATCTCAGTCCCTTTCTCTGGATGAATGCAGGGACACCCAAAAAGCAACACTACATTCCCATTGACTCCATCAATATCCCAGATTCGCAGAGGGTCACTTCTGGCATTTCATGCAGTGACAGGTTCAGACAGCACAAGCCAGTTTGCTGGAATTGCGAAGCGCTCTGCATGGGCTGTCTTTCAAAACAACTCCCACCTGTTGAATAACCTAGGCAAAGAGGAAATTCCTGATGAGAGTGTGATTGCAGATGCTGAGTCATTTGTCTGCAGGCTTTATGACCCTCATGGCCAAGATAACTCAATTCAGCGAGTAAGATGTGATCTGTTTCTCAGTCTGACCAAAGCTATTGAGAATCTGCCTCCAACTCGCGATGCTCTGATTCTACACATGAAGCGAGCGCACTACCAGACTTTTGTGTGGAGAAGAGCCTTGGAATCTGAACCACATCTACCTGCACCTGAGAACGGTGGGTGGGAACAGGTCGTCAAAGATGGCAACGAGACATTTCAGCCGCGACTCATGACTGCACAGCCTATTACTGCTTACTGTGTAGAACTGACGACATGCAAATGCCGTGGGTCATGCTCAACTCGACGGTGCAAATGTACACGGAATGGACTGCCTTGCACGAAAGCATGTGGATGCAAAGCCCTTTGTAGGAACCTGTTCAGTGCACAAGCCGATCAATAGCTCTGAAAATTGTACTTGGGTGTTCTCACAACACTTTTCTCTTCTGCAAAGCAACGTAATTTTGTGTTAGAAAGAATCTGACAGCTGTTGAAATAACCTTTGACTGACTGTAAACCCATCTCCATCAATAGTGCTAAACATTTTCTTTTTCACATTTGTTGCTCGTATGTGCATTTTCAATTTCGTCTTTAAGTTCTCAGTTATGTGAAAAGTTGTGATCCAGTACAAAAATAAAGCACAAAATAGTGTTCCTCGTGTCAGATTACATAGTATTTCACAATCATGACAAATTTCTGGCTAGTACAATTTGCAGTAAGAAAAAGACTAAATCTGATGGCGGCCATTTTGATTACTGTCATGGCGGCCATAATATTCAGATGCAGACTTGGCAACAAGTGGAACTAGACTTGGTCATGCCTAGACTCTTCAAAAACACCAGTTGCACCATTCTAACATAAAATCAGCAGCGAACCTATTTTCTAGGCTAGCTACAGATTTTGGCTTCTAGACTATGTAGCCATCTTGTCCACCTTGTGTGTCCTCCCCTTACCCCTTTTTCCTCCCCACATCCCTTATTTATCCAATTCTCTTTGGGTTTTGTCCTTCTCCCACCTGTTTTTGTCATGTTGTTCGTGTTAGTGTTAGTGTTGGTGTATAAATCTTGTTAGTGTTAGTGTTCGGCTGGTTTTGTCCTGTTGTTATTTTTTCTCCCCTCTTTTTGCTGTTCCTTTTGTTATGTTGCATCGAATCCATTCTGTGTTCTCGCTCTTCCACAAACCTTGACTTGCACACAAAGAAATGACATGTCGGAGAAGACATTCGGAGACAACAGCCTTCCTCTACATTAATTATAAGGACAATGGACAAATCAACAGTATATGGGATTTGAACCTGGGATCCAGGAAGATATGTTGACCTCTCAAGGTTCCTGATCAGGGAAAGAATATATTATACTTGAGAAGTTGATAGAAGTGCTCGGAGAATTAATTAATACAAAGGAATTAATAAAGTAGATTCGGGTATATATTTTGAACTAATGGAGGTTGATTGTAATAAAAGGGCAGAGGTTGAAGAAAAGTCATATTATGAGCCATGTGCTCATATTGGAATACTAAACAGGCTAAGTCATCCTTGTTCTTGCTCTCAAAATTTTCCTTCAACATCTGCCCTCTGATTATAACCATCATCAATTAGTTCAAAGTATCTTCCCGAGTCTACTTTATTCATTCCTGAAAATTAATCATCTTTTCAAATAAACTTCTTGATTCCAAAATAAAAAGTTGTGTATTTTCAAAACTTGCTTCATAATTAAAATTTATTTAGCCTTGCAACTATTATACAGGAAGTCCAGTTTCCAGTTTCTGAATGCTGAAACATTTTTGGTTTTCATCTCATGATTGAGACTCCTCATTGGAAAGGTCAACTCACTGCTGAATCTTTGATGTTGCAGATGTTTAAATTATTTGATAAAGTGATTAGAGCTGAGCATGGTATTCTGGAGGATGACTCATG
Organism: Eptatretus burgeri; assembly: GCF_056783735.1. Lineage (NCBI taxonomy): Eukaryota > Metazoa > Chordata > Myxini > Myxiniformes > Myxinidae > Eptatretus > Eptatretus burgeri. The sequence continues at coordinate 34,379,738 of NC_140962.1, forward strand.
AAGTTGCTATCCTATTCATGTTCCTCCTGACGACTCAATCTTTGATCTGCTTATTCAGGTTCCTTCTGATGACTCCAATGCAATATTTGGTTTTCCATTTGATTATGTTTGTACCATATCTTGATGCTGTGTGGACTGTGCTTCCCCGCTGACAGACCTTCGGTCGTTTACACCTGTTGCTGCGTTTGAGCCTGGGCAGTAACTGCTAAAATCTTTCTATCGGGGTTCTTCCCAACATCTTTCATCTTTGGTCCTTTCTCTTTCACATCTCTTCAGTCTTTCAAACTTCTTTTAACATATTCACATTTCTCTTTATTCGTTCTAATTGTTGAGTTTTCTTTTCTTTTTGTTAATTTCCCACTCGTTTATCCCTCTCATACTCTTAATTTCCTCTTTCTTTATCGATCTGTGTTGGGAGAAGTGAATTCTTATAAAAAAAATTTTTTAGGGGCACACATCTGGATGAGTTTGAGGATCGTGGAGTAGCAGCTGAAACCCAAATCCTCTCCAGGTTCCTCCTGATGACTCCATCTTTGCTCTTTTGGTGTTCCTTTTGATGACTTCAATGCAGTATTTGGTCTTTAATTTGATGAAATTCTTGTATATCTCGAGGCCATTCATCTTACCCCTCAGCCCAATGTCATCTGCAGATTTAGATAATGTCCTGTATTTAACACTCCCAAATTTAGATAATTTGCTTATATAAAGAAGATGGTTCCAAATCCGACTTTATCAACACCACTCTGCTAAATTATGCTTCTATACTGATCGATATGAAATCTTACAACAGATAGGGTACCTCTTATCCATCCACTAGGGCCAGACTCCAGACAGGGTGTCGGTGCTGCCGAAGCAGTCTCTTGGGCTATTGAGCACAATCCTGGATGGGTCACCACTCTGACGCAGGATACTCAGATGGATGACTCATTCCAGCAAGCTGGTACTCATTTTGCCAACCTCAGAAGGATGACAGGCTGAGTCAACCCCACCTGGTATTAATTCAACAGCCAAGCAGGATTTGAACTCAGGACCCGAGGATCCGAAGCCCACCACCCTAACCATTCAGCCAACACCAGGCATACTCCTTATCTGGCAACTCAAAAACGAGAAAGACCTGAAAACTGCAAAATTTTGAAACCCAGCTGTCCTGCAATTTCTTTTAACCCTTTTATTGCACAAGTCCTCTGAAAAGTTAATCATCCCATGTGCAAAAATTTGGCAAGAGAAACGTATCGCGACGGAAGTGACATTGTGCAATCACCATAGACAAGCCTGGGAAGTAGCAGATACGTAACATCACCACGATGTACTCCATAGTTTTGTGCACATATTTGTGTTTGTGCAATACCCTCTGATTCACAATCATTTCGAAAAGGCCTTCATCATCGAGACATGCCAGTGGTGCTTCAAAAACGAAGCATTTATCACTCAGTATCAAGCAAAAAGTGGAGTTGCGGAAGCATGATGTGGGTGTTTTAGTGAAATGCCTGAGTGAGGAGATGGCATTGGTACGTCGACGGTCTACGATCTAAAGAAACAAAAGGAACAGATATATAATATATATATATATATATATATATATATATATATATATATATATATATATATATATATATATATATCTTCTTCTTCTTCTTTCGGCTGCTCCCGTTAGGGGTCGCCACAGCGGATCATCCGTATGATCTGCATTGTGATTTGGCACATGTTTTACGTCGGATGCCCTTCCTGACGCAACCCTGGTCACCTCTTATGACACAGGGATATGGTACACCTATTTTAACCGGGGTATACACCGGCCCAGTACACTGGTACTCATTTCGCCGACCTCGGAAGGATGACAGGCTGAGTGAACCTCCTGGTGTATTAATTCAATGGCTCAACGGGGTTTGAACTCAGGACCTTTTGGATCCCAAGCCGCTGCCCTAACCACTGCGCCAACACCAGGCAATATATATATATATATATACATATATATATATATATATATATATATATATATATATATATATATATATATATATATATATATATATATATATATATATATATATATATATATATATATATATATATATATATATATATATATATATATATATATATATATATATATATATATATATATATATATATATATATATATATATATATATATATGTATATGTATATGTATATGTATATGTATGTATATATGTATATATATGTGTGTGCATATATATATATATATATATATATATATATATATATATATATATATATATTTACGGATTTGGAAGCCTCTTGCACACAGTCAGCAGTCTCAAAGTTTAGTTATTTTGTTAAGTGTATGTATATAGTTAGAATCCATCCCGTGTGTCTAATGGGAATTTCATGTGTGCACTGCGAGTTATTTTGTCGTTAGTTTTTTATATTCCCCAACAACAACATCCTGCTTCGTTCCGCCACCCAACCAAACCTTCACGCACTGACTCCATTATCCATGTGTTTTTGGCTGAAAGCGTGGACGGAGCCTCCATCGCCTCAGATCGAGGCTCCGCTCCAAAGAAGGGCAGGGAGTGTTTCCTCCAGCCAATGGACGAAGAGCGAGCAAAGCCGAGACGCTCCAGCTAATGGGAAGCCAGAAGGCCAGAAACAACTACAGAGCCTCTTTGGGGGGTGAGCCACCAACACGCCACCCGTCCAATGGGAGGTAGAGTTATCACAGGATGGATCCCTCCCACCTCGCAGGAGGGGTTGAAGAATTGTCGGTGCGATCCATCTGGGTCGTCTCGTCTGGTCTGCTGGCCATCTTCAGTCTTGGTGCTGGCTGGCGTCAGCCGCTTCGTTTTGGTTCCTTGGCGCTTGGTGCGAGGTTGTCCATGTGGTTTCGAGTCCCACCGTGGTGGTTGGAGCGTCCGATCTTCCCGAGCTCCACAAGGGCAGGTTGGCAAGCCGTGCGAACGTGGCCAGGTACCAGCAGAACTCTGACTTCCAGCCTGTCTATCCCCTTGGCTGCGAGGGTCAAAATAAAGACAATCTGGGTCCATTTTCTTTTGGTGTGTGTGTCTGTGGTGGCACCGTCCAATAAGTAGAAATTGTATAAGTGTTGATTGCTCATTGTACATTTTCCTGCATATTCGTGATTAACTCTGCTCTGTATCTCCCTCCCTATTATATATAAACCCCCTGTTAAATGTACCGGCTCGTGCCTGTCGTTTCTATCATTGACCCAGCACGGTGCAGGCTTGAGAAATAGTGAGGCCGTTGGTGCCGCAAGTTGTTATTTGGACCGGTGCGGCTTTGGTAACTCCCGCTCGGTTACGCCGGATCCGAGTCGGGAACAGCGACTCGGTTCGGACAAAGCCGGCCGAGGGTGTGGCTTCCCCGGTAGTTAGATGGCGTGAGTACTTAGGAAAATTGGAATAGACAAGTGGACCCGACCTCACGCCATCAAAATATTGGCGACCACGGTCCTTTAAGTGACCAGTCGACTCCGGAGTTATCTGGGGTGATGACCTTCCAATTCCGGTGTTCGGTGGGAGAGGGCCCAACTGCTTCGTCCAGCGGTCGTCCTCGCCACCGAACCCGGCACCACAACAATATATATATATATATATATATATATATATATATATATATATATATATATATATATATATATATATACATTGTTGTGGTTGACGAAATTCACAAACCACCATTCAGGTCCCTTGGGTGAGATATCTCGGTAAGTATATGTGTAGTTAGGCCCAAACCCGTTGTCTAGAGGGAATAAATGTCATTCATGCGGGCTGCGACTCTTCAGGATAGCCGTTTTTCTTTTACTATCTTTATTTTGGACCAGCCGCCATTATTACCACCACCAACCACGTCTCAACAGCCATCACACAACAACCACCAACCACAACGCCGCTTCACAACAACAACCACCAACCACAACGCCGCTTCACACCAACCGCCACGACCTTTACCATCACAACTCGCCACCGTCGCATCCACACCATCTCGCGCCACTCGTGGGCACCGATACTGGACTTGTGCAGGGCGCGCACCGAGCAGCGTATTCAAAAACATCACGGACTTTCCGCAGAAAACGGATCAAAAACGACTCACGCCCACTTTTGTTCCGTCCAATCGGAGAGCGTGGGCGATTTGGCCCCGCCTCCAGGGCGTTGGAGTGAGGACGCTATATGCAAATTCATGGATCAAAAAGCATTCACGCCCACTTTTCCTCGGTCCAATGGGGAGCCAGTTCGAGAGGTGAAGGGTCGGAGGCAGAGGGTCAAGGGTGAAAGAGCGAAGCCACGGGGCTTATATAAACGGCTGCGTTCGTCAGTAAGAGCAGTTGTGCGGAGTTCAAGAGAGTCGTCGGTGGAGCTGGAAAGAAGTGGGAGAAGTCAAGAGTGAAGAGTTGGGACGAGCCAAGAGAGGAGACGGAGAGGGCGAGTAGACGGAGCTGTGGAGAGGTGATGGCGGCGAAGGCGGACGAGGGGGTGCTCGCGTCGGTGCCGGGAGCTGCACAGGGAGAGGCCAGCAACGCGACCGAGGTCGAGGAGGAGACGCTCGCCGCGGGACCCGAGACAGGGTGATATCCTCCTTCCCCCGAGCATCAGCAACCCCCTCCTGTTTCCCCCCGCGCTGAGATAGTGCGACAAAGGGGGCCCCTCTCCCACCCCCTACCAGACACTGTCCGCGAGGCCCGCGGAGTTGAGGCACCACCGCCACTTCGCGTCTCATCATCAGACGGGTAGGCCCGACCCGGTCTCGGCCCCAGGCCCGCCTCATCCTTGAGGGTGGTTCTTTTTCTTTTGCTTTGGGAATATGTGTTGTCGGCGCCGTCTGTGAAGTAAAATTGTATAAGTGTTGCCGTGTGCCCGGTAGTCGGTTAGATCTGCATTGTTGCATTTGCTTTTTGTGTAATATTGCATTGTCTTCTTCTTTTACATGTGCTTTTGGTGTAATTGTAAATGTGTGCTTCCCGTTCATCGCGAAATAAATGTGCTTATTGTTGAACTGTTTTCCCGCTTCGCTTCGTCTTTTCCTCTATTGAATCTCCATCTTGCTTCACGTAAAGGGTTGGTCGTGGGCTAAAACGCCCGATAATTAATCGAACCGTCGAGGCCGACGAATAACACCGCTCGGTTATCCCGATAGTACGGAACGGGTCGCTTAAAGTGGCCCGTGTCCGAAGTCGACCTGCGGCGAGGTGCGATCGCCCGGTCTACCCTCCGTGTGGGTACTTAGGTAGGTCGAATTTGGCGAGCAACCCTATCCCACGCGGGGGCCGATTGGCACGATCGTGGTGAGACCGAAAGGTCCACCCGTGACTGGTTCCCGGTGTTAGTCCGAGAGGGTCACGACTGGATTGTCCGTCCGGTGGGCGACGTGCCGCGATTCGAGTTACGTGGCCGTCCGCACGCCGGCGGGCGCGAATCCGCAACACTGGTGTCAGGAGTGAGATATAAACCCATTGCCCTCCTCGGGCACTGGAGAACGGGAAAACGGGCTCTCCTGTCTCCGGCTAAATTCACGGGAATCGGTCCAGGGGTGAGAGGAGCGACCCCCGATTCCCTCCAAATTACGAGCGAGCGAAATTAACCCTTTAAGAGAAGCAAGATGGCGTCTCAAGGCGAGCGGGAGCCGGGGGTATTAGAAATGGATGTAGAATGTGTAGAATCCATGGCTCAGGATGAAATCCCCGTGCAGGAAATGTTGGTTGTACAGGAAAACGAACTCGCCCAACTGAACCCAGAGCCCGAAATGGGTGCGGCAGCGGCCGCGGTGTATGACACCTCCCCTCCCCCTCTCCACCAAAACCCTTCCCCAACCCCTGCCGAAACGGCTCACCCAAGCGCACCCGACATGGCCCAGCTATTCACCATGCTGGCAAAAATGAATGCGGAAATGACAGCGAAGATGGATGCGAATGCACAAAAGATGAATGCGGAAATGACAGCGAAGATAAATGCGAACATGAACGAAAAGATGGATACAAATACAAATGAAATGAAAAACGAAATGAAAAAAGAAATGAAAGAGCTGCGGGGTGAGACGCAGAACATGGGCCGATGCCTGCAGGCGGGCATGAAGGCCGTTTAGCAGGGAGCTAAAAATGGCGACTCCACGTGTGGGAGCGAACGAGCTGGGAGGGGGTGCAGCGGCTGGCGGGCCCGCGGTGGAGACGGGTAACAAAATAATTCGGGGGACGTGTTGGGCGAGGGTCGTGACAATGACCGAAAGGGAAAAATTAAATGGGGAGACAAGACACGAGGTGACGACAAAGGAAATAAAAATAGTTGAGACAAGGGAGGTAAAGGGTGAAGAGGTGACTGAGTTGGCAGTGACGGTAGCCGGGAAGGGAACGATAGAGGGAAGACTACACGATGAAGACGGGGTAAGTGACGCACACACACACACGGAGGTAGTGTAGGACGATGAGGGTGAGCTCACGGAGCGTGTAGGTACCCAGTGCGAGCAGCTGGATGGCCTTCTCCAGGAACGAGGGGAGGGAGTATGCCCCCTTGAGGCGAGTCACGACCAGGTGGGTTCGGTCGTGCTTTGCGAGGTTGAGGGGATGGGTGCTGTGGACAGGTGCACGGAGAGCTTGGGGGGTATAGAGGCCCCGGAGACCCTTGTGGGGACACGAATCCCCAGTGTGGTTGTCCCTGTGTGTGTGGTGCAAGGTGTGAGTGCGTCCCCGTGTGTGGAAGCGACCCCGTGTGTGAGTGGTGTGGTGGCAAGTGTGCCAAAGGGAGTGCTTCCCAGCATGCCGTGTGTGGATGAGGCACCGTGTGTGAGTGTCGCCGTGTGTGTGAGTGAGGCACGGTGTATGAGTGAAACACCGCGGTTGAGTGCCCCCGTGTGTGTGAGTGAGGGACGGTGTGTGGATGAAGCACCGCGGTTGAGTGCCCCCGCGTGTGTGAGTGAGGCACGGTGTATGAGTGAGGCACGAGTGAGTGGAAGGCCGCGAGTGAATGGAGCACCACGTGTGAGTGGTATGGTTTATGCAAGGGAGACCGTGTGTGTGAGAGAGCGGTATGTGAGGGAGATGTCGGTTGGCATGCGGGAGCACGCAGCCGCGTCTCCCGGTGTGAATGTAATGGTGAGGTGTGTTAGTGTCGTAACACGCAGGTGTGCGTGGGTCGAATGGCGACGACGGCGACATGTGAGGAAAGAAAGCCGAGTAGCGGCTGTAGTTGTTTCGGGGACCGTGCCGGGTTCACCCAGCAGTGAGCACGAGGTCCGTGCTGTGCAACGCACGAGGCCCCCACGTGCTCGCTTGCGAGAGTGAAGTCCCGGTCAGGAAACGCACGCGGTGGATTTGCCGATCCCACGGACGGACAAAGTTTAGGCAGGATTACGGATTTGGACCGGACGGGTTCTCCACGCGATCGTGTGTGTTAAGCTCCAACGGGCAAAGCACATGTGTTCGCGTGGGGAACCCCTCGAAACGTGGGGCTTGTGTTTTTTTTTTTATGCGCACGGTGACGTCATGGCTGCACGTGGGGTTGGAATCCGGCAGGAGGGGTATCCCTGCCGGATAGTACCGTCCAAGGAGGGACGAGGAACACGTGCAGCTGCATGACGTCACGGGCAGGTGCAAAGTGCGCGAGTTGCCGCGCTGGTGCTGCGCAGGTAAAGAAAAGAAAAAAAAAAAGCAAGCCTCTCTTTCGGGTGCACAGGATTCCTGGGCAAGGGGTGGAAGACCCCCTTGACCAGGGCACAGGATGGAAACTAGTTAGGGGGAAGGGTTAGCTTCGTTAGACAGGCTCCATGGGGCAGGGGTAAGTCCTCATGGGGCCCGTGGAATGGATTAGGTAGAGGGATTTAGTGAGCTTTAGGTTGGGAAATAAAATTATTTATTTGGGGACAGTGACAGACTTGTGAGCGTGTAGAGTTGACGTAGTTTAGCTACGTAGTGTTAAAACGAACGTGCTACTAGTTTAAGGGACGACGTGGGAGCACGAGTTAGTTAGGGGATGTAGTTAGGAGGATGGCAGAGTTCAGCGGTGTGTGTGTTGAAGAGTTGGTGAGTTGTGAGGTGAGTACTTGTTGAGTGAGTGAGGCCAGCGGGTCTGTGTGAGTGGAGCGAATGGGGAATGCATGGTGCGATGAGTGATTGGGGGGAGGAGTGACTCCCGCCCAAGGGACCCCCGGGGTCAGTATAAAGTGAGTTAGCTGGGTTAGTCAAATTTACAAAATGGAGGTCGTTTTGTTGTTGGTGGGAGTGTAGGCTCGAAACCCGTTCGGAGGGGTGCAGGAGCCCTGTTGACGGGCTGGGAGCGTGGCTGCGAAAGGTGAGTATCGCTGAGTGGGTACCCCGGGCACCAGGCTAGTCGGCCGTGGTAGGCCAAGAGCCCATGGGGGGCCGGGATAGCGTAGTGGGCACGGGTGCGCCTGCTTGGTGCGGGGGCCCGGGGCGCCATTAGCCGCGTGGGCAGTTGTGGGCACGGGTGACCCTCGGAAAGGGGCCCGGGAAGCCAGCCTGCCACGTGTGCGTTTCAGGGGAGGTGCCATGGGGGGCACTCCCCGGTGTTTAGGGAGCTGGTAGGCTCGGAGGCAGTGTAGTGCCCGGGGGTGCCATCGTCGGAGAATCGGCAGAGGGTCGTGCCTGCCAAAGGGAGCCACGTGTCCCAGCCATGAGACCGTGTGAGGGCACGGAGAGAAAATTGGGGGGCGAGGCCCGAAATTGTGAGGACACCAACACAGGCGACGGGAATCTGGGTTGTTAGAACCAATAGCTTAAGCGAGAGGCGCTTGTTGAAGCCCCGGGGTAGTTTAACAGTTAAATGGTTAGGGTAGATTAGGAAGTGTACCCCTCCGCACCATCCATCCCCTCGCTCTCGTTGTGGGCCGCTGGACCCACTTTGGTTATAGATCGCCGAACTCTGGGGAGGCCATCCTGAGGCTTCGTTGGGCCTCGACACAGGACGTTAGCTCTCCCTTATTCCCCTCCGGGAAGGGAATGTAGGGGTTGGGAGTAGGCTAGGTGACAGGATAGGTTAGCCGAACAAGGACGATAAAGGGGGTTAGGGGACGATTTATAGTGGGGAAGTAAAAGAAAAAAAAAATAATAATAAAAAAATAAGTGGGGGCTAAATTGGTTTTTTCACAAATTAAGGGAGTGTGTATGGACAGTGAGAGGCAAAGGCGATAGGTTGGGAGGGAGACCGTAGGGTAGGTCCGAGCCCGCCTTCCGAGTGGCCAGCACCACCGCACTCCCTCCACCAACCTCCACTGAACGGCAAAGGCTGGCCAGCTTCATCTGCTGGCTGCGTTGCTGCAAGGCAAAGGCCGGCCCACTTCATCGGCAGCTGTTGTTTTGCTGCAAGGCCTGTGCCGGCTGGATCGTCTGCAGCTGCTGTGCTGCAAGGCCTGTGCCGGCCGGATCGTCTGCAGCTGTTTTCTTCAAGGCCTGTGCCAGCCAGTTCATCTGCCGGCTGTGTTTGCCTGCAGCGGCCTTCTTCTGCGGGCTGTGTTTGCCTGCTACCTTTGCCATGCCATGCCCACTGCCCCTGTTCACCAGCCCCGTTAAATTTTTGCTTTGCCCCCCCCCCCCTGTTCATTGCCATGTGTGCCAGGATCCGCAAGGCAACAGTTTGCAAGCTGCAAGAACTGCCCTGTTGGCAGCTACAACACGGGCCTGCAGTGGCAGCCCGTGCACCGTGTTTCAGTTCAAACCATTCATCCATCCATTCGTTGTGTTCATTGCGTGTGCCACTTGAGCTGGCACGGAGACTACGTTTGTGCAGCCCATGCACCGTTGTGGTTCACTGCGTTCAGTTCAAAAAGGAAGGCCTTGGACTGCGTGCGAGCAGCCGGCCACGTTCCCTGTCACCTGCATTGTTTTGAGCCAGAGACTGCATGCGAGCAGCCTGGCTCCCTGTTAACTGCTTTCTTTTTGCAGAGTTCATTGATCCTGGGCCATGGTTTAGTGTAAAATTTTTAAGTTAAGGTTAAGATGTTCTGTAAATATGAGTGCGCCCCCGGCATGTTTGTCCTAGCGCCGGCAATTTTATTTAAGTCGTCCGTGTGAGTGAGTTTGTTTAGGTAGTTACTCAGCCCTCAGGTTATTTATTTTGGGGACACGAATACCATGAATGTCGCACTCAGGGATCCGTAGGTAAAATGTACTAGGGGAAAACTACACATGATGGCACACGAAAATTTGACGACTCGGGACGAGTCTGTAAAAAGGGGAGGGGGTAGTGTTGTGGTTGACGAAATTCACAAACCACCATTCAGGTCCCTTAGGTGAGATATCTCGGTAAGTATATGTGTAGTTAGGCCCAAACCCGTTGTCTCGAGGGAATAAATGTCATTCATGCGGGCTGCGACTCTTCAGGATAGCCGTTTTTCTTTTACTATCTTTATTTTGGACCAGCCGCCATTATTACCACCACCAACCACGTCTCAACAGCCATCACACAACAACCACCAAACACAACGCCGCTTCACAACAACAACCACCAACCACAACGCCGCTTCACAACAACAACCACCAACCACAACGCCGCTTCACAACAACAACCACCAACCACAACGCCGCTTCACAACAACAACCACCAACCACAACGCCGCTTCACACCAACCGCCGCGACCTTTACCGTCACAACTCGCCACCGTCGCATCCACACCATCTCGCGCCACTCGTGGGCACCGATACTGGACTCGTGCAGGGCGCGCACCGAGCAGCGTATTCAAAAACATCACGGACTTTCCGCAGAAAACGGATCAAAAACGACTCACGCCCACTTTTGTTCCGTCCAATCGGAGAGCATGGGCGATTTGGCCCCGCCTCCAGGGCGTTGGAGTGAGGACGCTATATGCAAATTCATGGATCAAAAAGCATTCACGCCCACTTTTCCTCGGTCCAATGGGGAGCCAGTTAGAGAGGTGAAGGGTCGGAGGCAGAGGGTCAAGGGTGAAAGAGCGAAGCCACGGGGCTTATATAAACGGCTGCGTTCGTCAGTAAGAGCAGTTGTGCGGAGTTCAAGAGAGTCGTCGGTGGAGCTGGAAAGAAGTGGGAGAAGTCAAGAGTGAAGAGTTGGGACGAGCCAAGAGAGGAGACGGAGAGGGCGAGGAGACGGAGTTGTGGAGAGGTGACGGCGGCGAAGGCGGACGAGAGGGTGCTCGCGTCGGTGCCGGGAGCTGCACAGGGAGAGGCCAGCAACGCGACCGAGGTCGAGGAGGAGACGCTCACCGCGGGACCCGAGACAGGGTGATATCCTCCTTCCCCCGAGCATCAGCAACCCCCTCCTGTTTCCCCCCGCGCTGAGATAGTGCGACAAAGGGGGCCCCTCTCCCACCCCCTACCAGACACTGTCCGCGAGGCCCGCGGAGTTGAGGCACCACCGCCACTTCGCGTCTCATCATCAGACGGGTAGGCCCGACCCGGTCTCGGCCCCAGGCCCGCCTCATCCTTGAGGGTGGTTCTTTTTCTTTTGCTTTGGGAATATGTGTTGTCGGCGCCGTCTGTGAAGTAAAATTGTATAAGTGTTGCCGTGTGCCCGGTAGTCGGTTAGACCTGCATTGTTGCATTTGCTTTTTGTGTAATATTGCATTGTCTTCTTCTTTTACATGTGCTTTTGGTGTAATTGTAAATGTGTGCTTCCCGTTCATCGCGAAATAAATGTGCTTATTGTTGAACTGTTTTCCCGCTTCGCTTCGTCTTTTCCTCTATTGAATCTCCATCTTGCTTCACGTAAAGGGTTGGTCTTGGGCTAAAACGCCCGATAATTAATCGAACCGTCGAGGCCGACTAATAACACCGCTCGGTTATCCCGATAGTACGGAACGGGTCGCTTAAAGTGGCCCGTGTCCGAAGGCGAGGTGCGATCGCCCGGTCTACCCTCCGTGTGGGTACTTAGGTAGGTCGAATTTGGCGAGCAACCCTATCCCACGCGGGGGCCGATTGGCACGATCGTGGTGAGACCGAAAGGTCCACCCGTGACTGGTTCCCGGCGTTAGTCCGAGAGGGTCACGACTGGATTGTCCGTCCGGTGGGCGACGTGCCGCGATTCGAGTTACGTGGCCGTCCGCACGCCGGCGGGCGCGAATCCGCAACAATATATATATATATATATATATATATATAATACCAAGCTCGCACACTAAAAACTCGGCTCGCCGTCACACGATCCCTATGAAATTGCTGTGGCACTTTGCGGACATGCCGACAATGTTTGGGAAGTCTTGGCGTTCCATAGTACCACTTGCATTTTTCACAATGCATATTTTTGTCATTCCCCGTGTACGGTCTGTCGTCTGCTACCAGCTATTTTGTACTGCTATCCCGTGCATGTGCACTGGTATCGCTATATATATATATATATATATATATATATATATATATATATATATATATATATATATATATATATATATATATATATATATATATATATATATATATGTATATATATATATATATATATAGGTATGCACATGTATATATATATGTATGTAAAAATATTTATGTATGCACAAATATATATATGCGTGACCCTCCAGTACAAAACCAGTCAGAAGTCGCAAAAATTCAATATTGAGTTATTGGGTTTATTTGAAAGCCCATAACATAAGCTTCACAACGGTATATTGTACATGGTGATCCGTCACAAACTGACCGAGATATCTTACGATGAAGTTTTACAACACACGTTATTGGGAAAATCCAAATAACCGGATATTTGCTTCTGGAGTTTGAGAAAAAAAGCCCTTAGCAACGTATACGAGCAATAGTTTCTCAAACTACAATAGCTAATATCCGGTTATTTCGATTTTCCCAATAACGTGTTTTGTAAAACTTCATCGTAAGATATCTCGGTCAGTTTGTGACGGACCACCATGTATAATACACCGTTGTGATGCTTATGTTATGGGCTTTCAAATAAACCCAATAACTCAATATTGAATTTTTGCGACTTCCGACTGGTTTTGTACTGGAGGGTCACATATATATATATATATATATATATATATATATATATATATATATATATATATATATATATATATATATATATATATATATATATATATATATATATATATATATATATATATATATATATATATATATATATATACAGTCAACCCCCGCTTTATCGCAGTTCACCTATCGTGCCCCTAATTCATCGCGGGTTTTCCCTTGGTACATAACTAATTTTTTTCTGTGCTTTCCCCTGGTACATGACGGTAATAATATATAGAATATAAATTATTTAAGCAATAAATTATAACGCGTGGTGCTCGACAGTCACACAATGCACGAGACAAAGTTTCGCTTGTGAACTTCGAATATTTTCTACGTTTTTTCTCCAAGCCCCACGATGCCGCCCAAACGCCCTGCACCTTCTAAGTCTTCTGGCAAGGAACCGAAGCGCCAGAGGAAGGTCCTGGGACACTCCAGGAGAAGGTTAAGGTGCTCGATATATGCTTCGGGATGGAAAATGTTTTGCGGGAGCACTGCTCATACCCAGCACCTCAAAACCGACCAGACCAGACGAGTCGATCTCCGGCACCTCAAACCCAATCACTCCCAAACCGACCAGACCAGACGAGTCGATTTTTTGGGGGGGATTTTCATCGCGGATTTTCACTTAACGCGGGGAGGTTTGGAATGTAACCCCCCACGAGAAACGAGGGATTACTGTATATACATGTGTATATATATATATATATATATATATATATATATATATATATATATATATATATATATATATATATATATATATATATATATATATATATTGTTGCGAATTCGCACCCGCCGGCGTGCGAGCGGCCACGTAACTCGAATCGCGGCACGTCGCCCACCGGACGGACAATCCCGTCGTGACCCTCTCGGACTAACGCCGGGAACTAGTCACGGGTGGGCCTTTCGGCCTCACCACGATCGTGCCAATCGGCCCCCCGCGTGGGATAGGGTTGCTCGCCAAATTCGACCTACCTAAGTACCCACACGGAGGGTAGACCGGGCGAACGCACCTCGCCGCAGGTCGACTTCGGACACGGGCCACTTTAAGCGACCCGTTCCGTACTATCGGGATAACCGAGCGGTGTTATCGTCAACCTCGACGGTTCGATTAATTATCGGGCGTATTAGCCCACGACCAACCCTTTACGTGAAGTAAGATGGAGATTCAATAAAAGAAAAGACGAAGCGAAACGGGTAAAACAGTTCAACATAAAGCACATTTATTCCGCGGCAAACGGAAAGCACACATATACAATTATACACCAAAAGCAAATGTAAAAGTAGAAGAAACACAACAATTCTGCACAAAAAGCAAATGCAACAATGCAGATCTACTACCGACTACCGAGCACACGGCAACACTTATACAGTTTTACTTCACAGACGGCGCCGACAACACATATACTCAAAGCAAAAGAAAAAGGGACCACCCTCAACTACAAGGGGGCAGACGGGCCTGGGGCCGAGACCGCGTCGAGCCTACCCGTATGGTGATGAGCCGCAAAATGGCGGCGGCGCCCCGACTCCGCGGGCCTCGCTGGCACTGCCTGGTATGGGGTGGGAACGGGGCCCCCCTTCTCACGCTATCTCAGCGCGGGGGGAAACAGGAGGGGGTTGTTGATGCTCGGGGGAATGAGGATATCTCGCTGGCTTGGGTCCCGCGACGAGCGACTCCACCGCGACCTCGGTCGCGTTACCGGCCTCCCCTCTCCGCAGCTCCCCGACTCTGACACGAGCGCCGACCTCCACAAAGATTCTTGGCTTTTCCAGCCTCTCCGGACCCCGACAGACACTCTCTCGACTGCCTTCGCTGCCGCCACAACTCTCCCACTCTCCACTCTTCTCAACTCCGTCCAACTGCTCAACTCTTTCCAACTGCCTCCTCTTCTCAACTCCCCCCAACTGCCTCCAACTGCTCCGCGCTCGGTGCTTTATAGTCCGACAGGAGAAATCATATGCAGATTTTTGGATCAGGAATCACTCGGGGGCGGAGCCACGCTCCCCATTGGACAGAGGAAAAGTGGGCGTGAATCATTCTTGATCCGCGAATCTGCATATAGCGATTATACTCCGACGCACCTGGAGGCGGGGCCAAATCGCCCCACGCTCGCTGATAGGACGGAACAGAAGTGGGCGTGAATCGTTCTTGATCCGATTTCTCGGAAAGGCTGGTGTTTTTGTACCCGCTGCTCGGTGCGCGCCCTGTACGAGTCCAGGATCAGTGCCCACAAGCGGCGCGGGAATGGCGGTGATGCGATGGTTGCGAGAGCGAGATGTGACGGCAAGGGTCGTGGCTGTTGTTGTGAAGCGGCGTTGCGGTTGGTGGTTGTTGTGTGATGGCTGTTGAGACGTGGTTGGTGGTGGTTGTGGTGGTAGCAATGGCGGCTGGTCCAAAATAAAGATAGTAAAAGAAAAACGGCTATCTAAAAGGGTCGCAGCCCGAATGAATGACATTTATTCCCTCTAAACAACGGGTTTGGGCCTAACTACACATATACTTACAGAGATATCTCACCTACGGGACCTGAATGGTGGTTTGCGAATTTCGTCAACCACAACAATATATATATATATATATATATATATATATATATATATATATATATATATATATATATATATGTATATATATATATATATAGTTACGAATTTACCACCCGCCCAACGTGCGAACAGCCGCTTTAGCCAATGGCGGCCGTCTCGCCCACCGAACGGACAATTCAGTCACGACTTTCTGGAACAACGCCGAAAACCAGTCACGGGTGTGCTCCAAGCGCACACCACGGCCGAGTCAACACTCTACCCGCGCACGACAGGATCAATCGCCGAATATTGATATACCTAAGTATTCGTGCGGGTAAATTACCGAGAGACCGTACCTCAGCGAAGGCCTGCTTGGACACGAACCGCTAAAGCGGTTCGTTCCGTTCTGGGATAACCGAGCGGGGTATTATCACCAGACCTCGCCGGACCTGATTCTATTATCGGTATTCAAAAACCAACTAATATTCCGAAAAACAATATGGCATTTCAATGGGGGAAAATGACATGACGAACGGGTTAACATTCACACAAGGACATTTATTTATAATGCACACGTAAACAGGGATGCAATGAATGGGGGAAGGGGACAAGACATGAGCAAGGTAAAAGCACTACAACCGTCTCTGATTATTATTTACAAGCACTTACACAGTTCTACTTGTGGGACATTGCGCCACAACATTCACACAAATAAAAGCAAAGAAAGACCCCCTCAAAGGTAAGGGAGTCAGACTGGAGCCTAAGGCCTTTATGTCCAAGGAGCCTGGTTGACCGAAGGGACTCCCAGAGGCCGCCGCAGGTTACCTCCACCCTCGTGGTGACTTGGTTGGGCAACCCTCGATAGACCCTCTCAAGCACCTCCACCGACTGACTGCTCCACCCAGACCGAGACCTCCACCGACCGACCAACAACCAACTCCCTTCGCTTCTCGACTCGGTTTTCTCCACGCAGCCCCCTATACTACACTGCGTCCAGCGCGCCCTTTTATTCCCAACTCTCCCGCTCCTCCCCTCGCGGCTCGCGAGGGAAGAAGAATCTGCTGCTATAAGGGGGTGGGGCGCCGGGCCCATTTTTCGCCCAAAAACAGGCCCCCACCCGACATCACCTTTGACTCCTGGTTCAAGCTGCCCTTCCCCCGTCGCGAAGCATGGGAAAACAGGAGGGAAAATCCATGCGTGGTGTTGGAGCTCCTTCTTCTTTCTCCATGGCAGAGATGGTTTTGGATGCGGAGAGGGTTGTAGCGTTGTTGTGGAGAAGGTGATTGGTGGTGTGGTTGGTGGTTGAGGTGGTCATGGTTGTTGTAATGGTGGCGTGGTTGGCGTTGTGTGGTGGTCGTGAGGGTGGTGTGGTTGGGCGCTTGTAAAAAAAGGTGGTTGGTGGTGTGGTTTGTCGTTGAGGTGGTCATGGTTGTTGCAATGGTTGGCGTTGTGGGGTGGTCGTGAGGGTGGTGTGGTTGGGCGCTTGTAAAAAAAAAAGATGGTTGGTGGTGTGGTTGGTCCAAAATAACGATAGCGAAAGAAAAACGGCTAACTCAAAGATCACAGCCCTGTCCACACAAAAAAATCCATTAAACAACGGTGGGGAAATATAACTGAACTAAGGACCTATATGATGTTCTGAGAATTTCCACAGCCGTAACAATATATATATATATATATATATATATATATATATATATATATATATATATATATATATATATTATATATATATATATATATATTATATATATATATATATATATTATTATTATTATAATTAACAAGAATGTGTTCACAGATTGGTCTGTCTTTTCTGGCTTTGCTGCTGGCATGAAATTAGGCTTTTCAGGCCTGTATTTGATGCCATCAAGAGCTGCCCATTGGAGAAGACAATGCATGAGTGCTCTCTGACAATTGGGTGACCACACACTGAATTCTGCATGCAAATTTGCATTATACTCGCATATATCATCTGTAATGCAGTGTGTGGTTCGGTTGCAGAAATTCTACGAATTTGTGTTCGTAATAAATGGATTAATTGTCATAGTTATGGAAGGTTATAAATCTTGACTTACTCTTAAGATTGAGAATACCACAAACTTTAACAATTTCCTTATGTGCTTTCACTCTTGAGTATGAATCTTCCAAGCTCTAAGTTGATTTGCACATATCCGGACTTTGCGGCTTCTATTAAATGCAAAATTATTTTCGACATGCGAGTTGCAAGGAACTGAAAACACCATTATCTCTGTATCATTGTTATATTAAGATATTGCGGCAGTACTGATGTATTGATTGGCATAACAGCTGCTGATATGCAAACCATTTACAAAGATATTAATGCGGATATTCAAAGCATATTTCTTGACGTCTATATTTTATCAATATTATTCAGAGATAATTAAGCAATGAGACAGTGGAGAATCAATCTTAGTTTTAACAGCAGTTCTCATCTCTGCCATTCCTATCAGATTGCTATAAAACAGTGATCCACAATGCTGTTCCAAATTTATGACACATCTGTTTTGTTGCCAGGTAATTGCATGGTGAGGTATTGTCCCTCTTATTCAGATTTTTGTTTTTCTTTTCCATCTGTTATGTTATTGGGAGCATTGAGTGAAGCAACATGTTTCTGCCAGCTATAGCCTCTGTCTTACTCTGCTGCATCTTTAAAACAGCACTCAGTGGTTTGTTTGTCCTCATTTAAATTCTGGGTATCAGCCTCACCCCTCTGATTTAGAATGCAAATATACCTTTTCCCTTTGTCAAACCACACTGTCATCTGTCGTAATACCACTTCAATGTAATTCAAACTGTCGTTGGTCGTCGTTCTCGTCATCAACTTACTCGATAACTTCCAATATGCTGGCTTTTGAAAAGCTCTCTGAAAGTCCATATGTTCCAAATTTACATTACTCCTTTCATCAACCAAACGATGCTGCTTCCTTTCGAAATGGCATTAAATGCTTCAAAGAAGTACTACACTCTATAAACTCATAAAACTGTTGAAAAAGTGCGACAATTTATCAACCATTTTCAACAAGTCCTTCACTTTATAAATTTATCAAACTTCTGAAACCATTTTTGTATTTTGTAAACTTTTTCAAAAAGTCCAAATATCTTCATTTATTGTATCAATTGTACCTTTCACATTATTGTAATTGAATATAATAGTCCATGATTCTCGGCTACTTCTTTTGAACCTTTCCAAAAGTCTAAGTGTAAAATTTAACTTTTTTCTGCAATCGTAACATTAAGCAAGAGTTTGACCTCTAAGATATCAGTGACAACAGTGTAAATGTGATCATATCCAAAATTATTCACTTTGATGTTTACGCATTGATTGTAAGGTGTTTGCTTTTCACTTGCTACAACCTCTTTGTGATCTACTGTCGAAATGGAAAGCGAAAGCACAGTCTGCACTAAAAGCCAGATACTGTATGTCATTTTAAGAAGCTCTGAAGCGTCTCCCCATGATGCCTTGCAGTGAAGAGCATCTTTGAAGTGTTTGTAGGATATAGAACTGACATTCAACCTAATTTGCCATTTCCTTTCCTGACTGTCGATGTCATCGACGCCGTTGCCAAAATCCAAATTCATTCCAACCTTTGTCGACGGAAAGCCTTGTGCAAGATACCATTCTTACATGATTAAGCTTTTAAGAAATAGATTCTGCAACTGAATTACAAGATTTCGATATGTATTGAAGGGAATAACAACAGATTGCGTTTTGTGAAATCCATTGTAAGGCACTTCAGCAACCAGAAACTAAAATGATGTGAAAATCGACCACATCAAACAACTAATTATTCGAGTCTGCTGAGCTGTCTTTGAGGCAGAAGGAGAATCGATTTGGTGGATAGCCTAAAGGATGGGGTTTCACAAGGATGGTGTGTGGTGTGGCGGGGGGGGGGGGGAGGTGGGAGGTTGTGGAGGTTATAATTGGAAGTACCTTTGTTTGATGTAGGAAGTACATTTTATTCCAGAATATACATTCAATTTGAAACATAGAACTGTATATGAAAAATATGCTTTGTAAGATAAAGTAACAGGTCATAGGCACTGCTTATTTTGGATGTCAAGTTTTTCTTTCTGCAACATACTCAATTAAATAAATTAATTGGCTGAAAATAATTTTCTCATGTATTTCCAAAGTCTGGCATTCTATGAGACAAATGTGAGCATCGTGATTAAGAGTCATTTAGGCAAAAAGAACTAGAATGCCCTTTAAGTGCCCTTCAGCGGCTCTCGTAGCCTTTCCAGTTTTATCAATCATATCTGCCATACCAGCCTCAGCAGAAAAGAGTCTTGTTGCATGATCAGACATAGATGCCAAGCTATCAGGTAATCCCATACCTGCCCATCCTGAACCTTGCCAGGATTTTTCATAATCGCTGGTCTTTGGGTTTCCCATGCTTCTGGGGGAGTGAGGTGTATGCTGTGATGTCTTGACTCAAATTTGCAAGGCTGTATTTTTCTTGTCAAATATAGCTAAAATTCTTCAAAATTCTTTGGTTTTGTACCTTTGTTGCTTCACCTGTCATGGTTTCCTAGTTCTCTCACTTCTCAGGTTGTCAATGCTGCCATAAAAGCCTCATTATCGCTCTTGTTGCCCTGCCAGTGCGACCTCTACCTGCCTCCACACTCCATTTCCCCCATAGGCCTTGGCCTTGCCATACTGCCATGTGGTTGTAGTTAAGCATCTTGCACTCCAATGCCTCTCATTATGCCTCCCTGTCTTCAACACACTAACTTAGAAATCCAAATTCCTTTTGCAACATTTGATGAGGATGACTGGAGTAATTGCACAAATTATATTTCCATTTTTTTTCCAACTGTATAGATAACCTGGGTGTCTTTATCCTTTTTCTTTCCTTTTAGGTGGTCTGCCATTTGCATGGTGGGTTGGACGAGGAGGGGAGCGGCAATTATATTGGGGAGGGTCCCCTCCTGGGGTCCAACGGTGTGCGTGTGGTCTTCGTAGGAACTGCACATCACCATACCACCAATGCAACTGTGATTCGGATTCTGAGGATTGGTGTGTTTGAACTCGAACATATTGAGGGATTTGGAGGTAGCGGAGATTTAGGATGATGGGAGATTGGTTGAGTGCAAAATGTAGTCATGAAAACCTGGAATGGAAGATTCTGAAGAAACAATGGGAAGAGATTCTGTGGGGTGTGTCGGGGTGGGGGGGGGCGGGGGGTTGAGAATCTTGACAGTGAGATTTGGAACTTTTGTTGGCTTTAAATGATGAGGCTGAGGAAAGCACAGAAAGTTGGAGTGAGTAAAAGTGAGAGAGAATAAAGGAAGGCATTTGGGAATTCAGAGGAGAGGACATGGATAGGAAAATAAATACAATTTTATTGCACATTGTTTGTGTCTCCATCTGTGCTGTGAGACAGGTTGTTCTCTCATCCACCTCCATGCCCCCCCCCCACCTTTTGCCTCCCCACCACTCCCCACCCAACTCAACAATGACTGTGATTTTGCTGTCTTAGTAACCAGCAAACAATTGTTTCCAGGCAACAAGACGATGGCCTATTGAGTTACAAAGAGCACTTGCCTGTAATGCAGCTTGTTGCCATGGATACGAACAGGCCGAGCTCCATGGCGCGCATCAGCCTTGGGCCGCTACGTTGCCATGGCGACCGTGAGTGCTTTTTTTACACCGTTTATGGGACACAACCATTGCAGTGCCTGAGGGTACACAATTGACAAATTTGTGGTTGAAATTTAACACGCTGGTAATCCACCAGCCTTTTAAAGAATAATGTCCACAAAAGCAAAATGAATGTCAAGATGTTATGTTTTGCAGCAGGGTGCTTTTGGTCAGGAACTTGGTTGATGTCCGTTATCATAATGTTTGCTTCTCATTTTTTATGAACTTTTTCTATTATTTTTTATTTTCTATTTTGGTTTTCTATCTTTTTTTTGTTTTCTATTTTTGTGAACTTTTTCAGCGTACATGTATAATGTGAAATGTCATGCATTTTTGTGAACTTCTTTTTCATCACCTGATATGACCGTCCTGCATGTCATAAAATGTTCCTGATAGCAATATGTACATCCCACAGCACCAATTCTACGGAGCTGAAACAATAATCACACTCTTCTATTGTTATTTTCCTTCTGAAAGGAATCATGGGACTATTTGAGCAGTGAGAGACCACTCGTGGATTTGGACTGCAGTGCCAGAACTAAATTAGTTCGGCAAATATTGCGCTTCAACAAGCATATTTGAGCCTTGGAGTCACTCTGTAATGGCCCTACTGGTGCAATTTAGAGCAGTGTCAGCAGAGCCGAAAACAGAGGCAGGAAATCTGAATAACTCCACTGCCTCAAATATGATGTGCTTGATGAAACGTGCTGTTTGTAAAAGATCTTCCATTATATTAAATTATAACCAGGTTACAAGTACCTACAGCAGACCTCACCTATTACATTGTACACTGCTCCTCCCAATGCCAAATGCAGGCGATGCATGATGTCATCGCCAGGCACCGAAGGAAGGGAGTACTTAGTTTGCACTCTGCTTATTACTTTGCAAAAAAAAAAGTTTTTTTTGGACAAGTATGTTGATCGTCTCTGTTTGTTTGTGTGTTTGTGTGTGTGTTTGTCTGTCCGCTCGCCTCCAGCCCAAACCGCTCAACCGGTCGTTCTGATATTTTCAGAGATTAATGCCACCGACCCTGCGACGGTCCCGCATTGAAGTTTCGTCAAATTTGTTTGACCGAAAAGGTCTACATCGGCCAATAGGCTAATTTGAGCCAAATTTTCTAAAATCCTCAAATTTTATCCGATTGACTTGAAATTTGAACAGGATTTGCATGTCATTAAGTGAATTCAACCACCTATTACTTTTGAGGTTGTCTTCTGAAAGGAAAGGTCAACATAGGCCATAAGGTCAACCCAAAATAGGCCAATTTTTTTAATTGTTTCTAAAATTGTTAATTTTCATCTGATTGACTTGAAATTTGAAGACCATTTGCATATCAGGTCTCTGAATTCAAGCACTTACTAATCGTGAGATCAACATCGATCAAAAGGTCAATTTGGGACAAATGCCTAAAATCCTCAATTTTAATCCAATTAACTTGAAATTTGAAGAGCATTTGCAGATCAGGTCACTGAATTCAACCACCTGTTAATTAATTTTGAGGGGAACACAGACCAAAAGGTCAAAATAGGCCAAAAGGCCAATTTGGGCCAAATTTTCTAAAATCCTCAATTTTCATCCGATTGATGTGAAACTTGAAAAGGATTTACTTACCAGGTCAATGCATTCAACCACCTATTAATTTTGAGATGAACATAGGCCAAAAGATTTTGTTTCGGATCCAGCCTATCAGTGGGATACAAAACGTGAACTGTTCCACCTGGCAAAGGTATGCACTCTCCCCAGTGCCGTTCTACTTTGCGCTGTTTTGCTAAGTGTCGCTCTTTGAGTGATTTTTCATTTTCTTGTTTGTTTTCTTGTTTGTCCAGGCGATATCTCAGCCATCCTTTGAGCTCGAAAGCTGAAATTTGGGGACAAAAATGAAGATGTACTTTGGCAAAAACGTATTTTTTATTTTTTTGATTAATCAATTAAATGATGTATTACTTATTTATTATCGATTTATTCATTACTTATTGATTTTATTTTGCATCCTGGCAATATCTCAGGCACCTTTTGAGCTCGGAAGCTGATATTTGGACATGACAGTGAACAAGTGATTTGGCTACAAACAATATTTTTGATTTATTGATTAATCAATTCATTGATTAATTACTTAATTATTGTCTGTTTATTAATTACTTATATATTTTATTTCGCATCCTGGCAATATCTGAGACACCTTTTGAGTTAGGAAGCTGATATTTGGACACGACAGTGAACAAGTTATTTGGCTATAAAAGGGTATTTTTCATTTATTGATTAATCAAATAATTATTTGATTTTTCGATTAATTAATTTATTTTCAAAAAGTTACAGATTCGGATGCAACATTGTGGCTTAGGTATGCTATCAGCCAATTGATTAAGAAATCAATTATTTTACAATTACTATTTATTTTAATTATGGAATTAATCTATTAATCAATTATTGTACACTGCTTCCTCCAATTTCTGACTCCATGTGCTGCAAGGCGGCATCGCCGGGCGCAGAAGGCGCCCTGGTGATGACGCACGTTGGAGGATTGTTTTTTATTTATTTGGCATGGGGGCGGTGTACTTTGAATGTACTGCTACTTGTTTAATATAAATTTTCTCTTTTTTCATTACTACCCATGCCGACCCATCGCTTCACTGACTGGCTTAATTGAAAGACAGCATGTTGCACTTCACAAACATATTGCATGTCTATCTATGATTCTCAATGAGGATGCAAAATGAAGAGGAGATGTTTTATAACACGTAGTTGTTGTTGTGGCTGTGGTTGCTGTTCTTTATTATTACTTCAATAAATATTACTAATATAATTCTGCATGCTCGTCCATGTCTGTTGCACTTTATTCTAAAGGGTTCCTGGTATCGTACCATTGGAATCGCAACATTAATGCTCCAGGTCTGCTTCGTCTTCCATCCTTGAAAGACGGGCTTTTAAATCAAGCATTTCTATGATTAAACATGAAACAGTTGCACATTTTTATTTCAAGTAAATTTACTTTATTTCAAGTAAATATTATTAGCTTTTCAACGATACCATTTTTATTATGTTATGACAGCAGGAACCCTTTTGAATAAAGCATGATGGACACATGGATGGATACTTCTCCTTTTACTAACAGATGATGCTTGGCATAGTTTTTAGTAGACTTTTAAAAGCATCCAAAAATATGGACACAGCATGAGAGTCTTCCTCCTCTCCTCTTAGCTCTTCTGATCACACCCTTACATAAGTGTTTGGCTCCTCAGCCACTTCAGGGAGCTGCCAAGGCACCAAAATTTGTGACAGTTCTGCAAGGACAGATTGTTCTGGTCTGAAATCAGTTTTGTCCATTACAGACTCATCATCGGTTCCTCAGATCAACGGTTCTGAAATTCGTTCCTCAAAAGACTGCTTTCTGTCCTTCACCAGTGTTCATGGCATCATGCCTCCAATTGTCCGATTCAACATGCCGACTCTGGCACACCGACTGAGGCATGTGGCGATGTAATCGTGAAAAAGCAGCTTGCATTCTCAGCCTCAAACACAAGCCAACTGAAGAGAACCTAAAGTTCCTCCGTATGTTTATTAATCCTTCAAGGAGGCATAGTTCAACATCAAGCTAACTGACAGTCAAACCTCTCAAGTCTCTCACCATCCTCTGAAGCCCGGTGGCAATTGGTCAATTCTGTCTCCGGTACACTTTCTCCTTTTGTACTCCGAAAGAGTACGTATAACCACTGTAGTGTCTAATCAGGCACCTGATATTGTAGTTTTATTTGAGTGCACAGGGTATCAAATGCGAGAGCACACACCTTAGAGGCAGACAAGCCACTAATTTGCTGCGTCTTCTTCTTCCACATTATGCTACCAAACGACTGCATTTACTTTGGAATGTTGCAAACATGCTGATTGATCTCAAAGTATTTCTTTGTTTTTAAAAGAGACTCAGGACAAATGGATTTAAACCTGTCAATCTCAAATAAATCGCTGATTTGTGTTTGGCCCATCATGCATGCAGGCGTATTTTGGAACGCGGCCCTGTTCACAAGCCGCTCGGCATATCTGCTCTACCCATCACTCCGTGGGGAGACCAGCTTCGATGTTGCCTTTTACTTTAAAACTTCAGCTCCTGGTGGGATATTCCTGGAAAGCCTGGGTCTGCATAGCTTCCTTCGTCTGCAGCTCACATGTAAGGAACTAGAAGAGTATTGCGAAGAAAAACTTTAAGGGGGTTTTGATGAATAACTTCAATGAGAAATGGAGTGGGGTGTGGATAGAAGTCTGCTTGAGTCTTTTGATTGTATTTATTTGAGAATCTTGAGAATCTTGTTATTCTGACTGATGGTCTTTCACATGATGAACAGCTCCATGGGAGGTCACATTTTCGTTTGACTTGGGCAACGGACCAGTGGAGGTGCGGGTAAGATGTCCACATCCGCTCACTGACAACCACTGGCACAGTGTGCGTGCTGAGCGCAACTTGCGTGAAGCCTGGTTGCGCGTGGACACCCTGCCGCATCGTGTGGTACCTGCTCCGCCCCATGGTCACACACGTCTGCTGCTCAGCAGTCAGCTATTTGTAGGTGAGGGGGAGAGAGAGAGAGAGTGAGACTGAGACTGAGACTCAGACGTGAGGTCACTGCAGGAGTGTTGAAAATGAACTCTGCAGTCAAGAGGAATTCACATGTTCATCTCTCCTAGCTTTATCCCTGTATGCTTATTGAAGAATACTCTCCTCACAAATTACACGATTGAAGAATTTGTACGGATGCCGAAATTTTACACTGATGTGAGAGTGTGTGGAAAATTAGACCTGGAGGGAAAATGATTTTGTAAGAGGAAATTGTATTATCCCGCATTTCTACTTGCAAGTCTTGTTTTGGTACTCCTGGGTTGTTTACTTGAGATTCCCATTTGCAATGTCATAGAGTGCACAGTCCTGGTATAATTAACATCTACAAGACTGCTCGTTGCAGCATTGCTTGCAAATAATTTTTAAACATTTTTATGCAAAAAAAAAATATTTCAATAAGACATTCAAAGCACTTCTCTTACATACATTTTTGTTTTTTACCTCTGCCACCGAAGGTGAAGGAGGTTATGTTTTCAACCCTCTTTGTCTGTTTGTTTCTTACTTGCAAAATCTTCGATTTTTCAGGTATATTGGTCAGTCGATTTTGGTATTCTGCCTGTCTCTCTATCTGTTTGTCTGTCTTTCAATCGCCTATGGGTCACAATTTTAAACCGATCTTCACGAAACTTCACCACATGGTCGAGTTTGTGATTAGGAAGAAGCCCATTGTTTTTGAGGTCAAAACGTAAAAAGGTCAATGTCGGCCCAAGGTGAACAACTTGGGTGAGATTTCTTAAGTTATCATTTTTCACTGATTGACTTGAAATTTGAACAAGATTTGCATATTGTGTCACTGAATGGGGGAAACCAACTACTTTTGAGATCAAAAGGTCAATTCAAGGTCAAACTTTTTCGTCAAATCATCAATTTTCATCCGATTGACCTGAGTTTTGATGAAGATTTTCAATTTTAATCATAATAATGAAATGGACAATTTGATGCATCCATGGAACCCATTGGAGAGGGGGGTGGATTTTGCAAGTATTGAGCTCTGCACGACGTCTTGTTTGTCTGTCTGTCTGTCTGTGTGCAGGATATCTCAAAAAGTTGTGGACGGATCTGGATTAAATTTTGTGGACAGGTTTGGTGTGTGACAAGGACGAACTGATTAGATTTTGGTGAAGATCAGGATCTGGATCCGATGACTCGAATTTTTAAGTGATTCTTCACCATTGAGAGATTGGGCCAAAAATTATACATAGTATGATATCTCAACAAGTTGTTGACTGATTCGGATGAAACTTGGTGGACAGGTTGGGTGTGTGACCACGACAAATTGATTAAATTTTTGTGAAGGTCCGAATCCAGATCTGTATTACGAGGATTATTTAATGTTTTTTAAGTGATTCTTCACCATTGAGAAATAGGGCCAAAAACGATATATATATATATATATATATATATATATATATATATATATATATATATATATGTATATATATAACATGATATTTACCTCCGCCACCGAAGGTGGGTGGAGGTTATGTTTTCACCCCTCTCTGTCTGTCTGTCTGTTTGTTACTTGCAAAATCTAAGATTTTTCAAGTATATTGGTCAATCAATTTCGTTATTCTGTCTGTATGTTTGTTTGTATGTTTGTCTCTCTGTTTGTCTGTTTATTGCCTACAGCTCACAATTTTAAACCGATATTCATGAAACTTCACCACGTGGTAGCGTTTGTCATAAGGAAGAAGCCTATTGTTTGAGGTCGAAAGGTCAACATCGGCCAAAGGTCAACAACTTTGGTGAGATTTATACAATCCTCAATTTTCATCCAATTGACTTGAAATTTGAAGAGGATTTATATTTCAGGTCACTGAATTCAACTAGCCAATTTTTTTTTTTGATGTGAACATGGACCAAAAGTTCAACATAGGCCCAAGGTCAACATCGAAGATGGTATTTTTAAATCCTCAATTTTCATCCCATTGACTTGAAATTTGAAGGGAAGTTGCATATTTGTTCACCGAATTTAACCACCACTTATTTTTGAGGTCGGCATAGGCCAAAAAGTCAACATAGGTGGAATTTCTAAAATTGTCAGTTTTCATCTGATTTAATTGAAATTTGAAGAAGTTGCATAATTGGTCATTGAATTCAACCACCAATTATTTTTTCGGTCAAATTTGTTTCATGGATTTTGCAAGTATCGTGCTCTACAGTCTACACGACATCTTTTTCTTGTTTGTGTTTATTTGAATTTCACGCAAGATCCCCTGAATGAATTTGTTTTAATTAACCTGAACGGAAAGCCAAAGTAACGCAACATCATTGAAGGTGCCTAACAGTATTCCCATAATGAACAATGTGCAACACCTCCCAAAGCAATTTGATACAACAAAGAGAACAGCAATGTTGGGTACGAACAGCAATACAGCAAAAGAGAACATGTATGGCACCTCCAAATGGAAGCCCACTGGCTCCATTAATTCAGGGACTCATTCTTTATCATGTTACTGGTTTAGTGATAATAGGAATGTCGTACCATGTGCGCCATAGTGGCCATAAAGTGCTGCCATCATATTACTCTTTGGAGTTGAAAACGATCTTGTGCTTTGTGCGCCATAGTGGTGCTACAGTGCTGCTATCATGTTACTCGTGAGGAACTCGCCGGTACTAGTACAGTGTGACTTCTATCTGGTGACATATTAAACTTAATAAATGGAGTGGCTTATCCAGCACTGCATTTATACTGGAGTTCAAAGTGACCTGTGTGCATGCATTTTATTGCACGGTTGATTTATTGTCCCATTGTAAAGCGGCTGTATGTTTATCTTGTTTGAACCAGTGCCTTTACCTCGTGCTGAGTATTGCTTTGTGAGATATTGTACCTGGAAAAATCCTGCCTACATCAGAGCTTGAGCAATCGTGTGTAAACCTGTTGCAGGCCCGGTGGCAACATGCACACAATGGTTGGGGGAAAGGGGGACATCCACTCAATTAGGTGGGGATAGTGCTCATTTTTAGCTCACCTGGAACATCGTTAAAGGCGGTTTATGGGATGGCGCGCCATCCATCCCTCAATCCGTTTGTCCACAAATACTTGCAACTTCTTCTCTGAAATTACACATCTGATTTTGATGAAACTTCACCACCACCTTCATCGCCTGTGATGTACAACAGATTGTTCATGACATTTTTAAAAATGTTGGTCTAGGAGGGCATATGGGTTGGGGGGGGCTGCCCCCCCAAAATATGTATTTGCGATGTGACATTTGTTAATTTGTACATTTTGCTGATTCTGTCCCACGTTGACTTCCTCCTCAGTCTCATTTTTCTACCTCAGTCAAGGGGTATTGCCCCTGTTTCTAAAATGTCTTTCAGTGATTAATATCTGGGTCTTCTGCAGTGATCACTGTTGGAGCAGAACTCGTAGTGTCAAACATATATTTTTTTCATTCGTTTTAAACCATTTGTCTTTTGTCCATTTTTCATGCTAAACTTGGTTGAAAATGTCATAACCAAAGTCCGGACGTTTTTCTCTTCACCAAACATGTGCGGGCAATATGTATCCACCCTGGAAATGCACGTATTACAAAACATCGCAAAACTAGGACCAAGGGGATAGGACCCTGTGAAAGGAGTTCCAAATGAGGTAATACCAGTACTAATTCATATAGAACCCAATACATTTTACAGAAGGAATGAAACATTCATTAGCCCCATGAGGACCTGCATCCTTGTTATTAGTCCCCTACCGGTTCTACTGAATGGTCTATAGGTTTGCTCTCCATCTTTCTGTCCGATACTATAGGTTCTATACTATAGGGGACTATCGGAGACTGGAAGATATGGTTTCGTAGCAAGAAAAAACGTTATTTTAAAACACTACATGTACAAATGTGATCCTGTTTTCTTTGTCATTTTGACATTTCATTTTGATGGTGCAGCTTCATGAGTGTGCCAAAGTCAGAAGTCTCGGCCTAGTGTCAGGTGTGCTTATATGTTCTTTATTTATTAGACATCCTACGGACATAAATGATCACTCCATTTACTCTGTGTGTGTTGCACATCATGTGCAGTGAATTTCACCTCCCTGCACCTTGTATTTATTTTTATTTTTAAACTTTTCTGTACACCGCCCTTGAGGCTCCGTTTGCAAGTCACCATCTACATTTTCAATAGAAGAGCCGTATTTACTTTTGTATGAAAAATGTTTTTCGAGGTTTTCTCTCCTGAAAAAATAGACCATTGTCCTTACATAGTCGTGTTAAAAGATTGGCCTTTAAAACCCTCATCAAATCATCATTATGAAAGGGGGCAGACATATACACAAGCACACACTGTGTTTTATATTGGTAGATTATTCATACCAGCAGAGTACCCACCCTACGGGCAATCTTGTTCCAAGCATGCACCACGTTTTTCTGATGCATACCTTTACTTTGACGGTGTATTGGCAAGCGACAGCTCTGCTTGCGCAAAAAAAAATATACATGGGTTACGTGCATGAAGCAAAAACATACCTACTGCTTATAATTCAAAACACCTCACCACACTGAAAAACTTGGGGACAGGAATATTGTCCTGTAAATAGTGAAGATTTTTAATACCCTCCCCCACCTGAAGGCAGCACTACATGATACACATATACATCGAGAATTTGTGTCATTTCCCCCTCCCACCCCCCCCCCCCATTCCCACTCCCAAGACCACCAGCAAAGACGACTCTATACATTCATTGGGGTCATGCTGATCCTTTGTATCAAGTCTGGATGTAATCAGCCCAGAACTGAAAGAGGAGTAGCATGACAAACAAACATCAGTCCACAAATTATAGTGAGGATTATTATTATTATTGTTGTTGTTACCGTTGTTATTGTCCTTAACTTCAACTTTATTAACGATTTGTCATTTCTTTATATCATTTTAGGATCTGAAAGTGGGTGGGCCCGGATCCCTTCGCCCTACCCCCTCCTGTCATAACATCAGCTCCGACCTATTGTCACATATAATGGGCTTTTATCTCACTCTGTGTATTGCTTTGTGAGATCTCGTACCTGGAAAGGTCACGTTTATCTCTGAATTTGAGAACTGCTCAATGATGCCAGTGCCACTTACCATGTGTTTTTTGTCTCTTGCATCAACATTATCGACTTCCGCTTCCGGTTTCTGAGCGACGGTTGGGTCTCTCTCGGGACCTCTGTCGACTTTCTCGAAGATAAGTTTCCCATCGTTGTTTGTTGCATTTTGACTGTTTATTTGTTGCCTCCATGTTTACTGTGTGTACCTAGTTTGGTTTTGTTTCAAAACTTGTACTAATTTGGTGTGTATTCATCATTTTGTCGTATCAGGTTTCCCTGAGGCCTACCCATCTTCCCGTTCATGTGCACGATTGTGTTTATTGTATTTTCTCCTTATTACCATCAGTTTATATTTTCTCCACTTTTCCCTCCACCGTCCTTCTATCCCTCCCAAACTATACCCTCTCTTTCATGTCTTAAAATATAAAAAATACAACAACAAAAAAAACCTTTAACCCTCCTCACCTTATACCCCACATAACCACGTGACTTCCTGTACCGACTCTTCTTCCTCTTTCTTCTGCCAATCTACCATCTTCCTTCTACTTTTGCTGACCCACATTCACCATACACCTTCACTATTTTTTCTTCAACCTTTCTTTTATCGAATCTTATTTAACCCCCCAAAAAACTTCTTTATTCTTTTAACTTCTCACCTTACACCTCCCATAGCCACATGATTTATCTACCCTCTCTTCGTCTTCCTGTAACTTTCGCTGACCTCCCATCTTCCGATCTTTAGCCGATCCAAATTCACCATACACCTTCACGGTCTTTTTTTTATCCCCCGCCGCGTGGCGGAAGGGGAATATTGTTTTCACCCGGGTCGTCCGTCCGGCTGTCCGTCCGTCCGTCCGGCTGGCTGGGCGTCAACATTTATAGCTGTGAGTGCGATGACTCATAAACTGTTTGCCATATTGATTTGAAATTTGGGTCACACATGTACCACCTGAAAAGGAAGAACCATGTTGATTTTGGGCGTGGCCGGATCCAAGATGGCCGACTGGGGCGGTCATCCAGCTGGCTGGCTGGGCGTCAACATTTATAGCTGTGAGTGCGATAACTCATAAACTGTTCGCCATATCGATTTGAAATTTGGGTCACGCATGTACCACCTGAAAAGGAAGAACCCTATTGATTTTGGGCGTGGCCGGATCCAAGATGGCCGACTGGGGCGGCCATCTTGAAAAAAATGTTTTTTGTAATAAATGGAAAACCGCTTATCTGATTTCAATTATTTTTCAATGGCGGGGGATTCCCCATCTCTGATGGTATATTTTCTTCATCCTTTCCTTTACCTACCCTACCTAATCTTTATTTTTAAAAATATTTTTTAAAGTCTCTTAAAATGTTACAACTTCTTCTTTCACACATGTGGTTCTCTGGATTGTATCACAATCCGCTACTCTTCTTCTTCTTCTTCTTCTTCTTCAAAAGACTTTTCAATTCGAACTTTCCTTCATCCGGTGTCTTAAAAGCTCAACTGTGACAACGTTTCTTTTCTCTATTCTCTTAATTCACCTTCGTTGCATCCCTCACGTAATGTGTTAAATCGTATCTCTGACTTTAAATTTTTCAAAATTCCAGTTTGTCATGCATGGTTGTGTTCCATCAACCATGCTTTTTTTTCCAACTTCAGTGCCAATTCACCCCATCGACTTAAATCTACCCCCTCCTAACCCCTCACCTGTTATCCCCTCTCCTTACTCCTCCCATCTTGCCCCTTATCCTACCTCCACTCTTGGCACCTCTTCACTGTCATCTGCTTCAGTATCAGCTCACCCTCTGTTGTCCGAAAGTGTGTGGTGTTCTGACATCTGTGGGCTCCGTTCTAACCTATCAGATATCTCAGTCTCTCAATCAATACACTCCCCAAGATTTCAAACATGCTCTTTCTTTCCTTTCACACCTCCCCATCTTCTGAACCCCTTAAATATTGTACCTCCCTCTGCCTGCTCCCTTCTTCATCATACCACTACCAAGTCTCATCCTTCCCCTCTCCCCACCTCTCCCATCGCCCTCCTGCCCCTTGGCCATGCTTGCCCTCATCGTCTCCCCTCCCTGACAAAGCTTTCCTCTCAACCCTCCCTCTCAACCCTCCCTCTCAACCCTCCCTCTCAAGGCTTCTCTCTCCCCCTCCCTCTCAAAGCAACCTTCACACTCTCCCCTCCAAGCTTCCCTATCACCTTTCTCAAAAACTCCCCTCTCACCTTTCTCCCTCCAATCTCCCCTCTCATTCCCGCTTCTCAAAGTCACCCCCCTCACATCCACAAAGCTGCCTCCCTCTCCTGCCCTCTCCCTTCCATCTCATCCCTCCACCTCCTCCAATCTTGAATTTCCCTCTGCCCCCTCTCTTATTACTCCCACTGTGCCTCATCCCATCACCACTGAGCCTTTTCTCCTCCTCATTCAGCCCTCTCCCCTAGCTCTTCTGCAATCCCCCACACTTGGTCAACAACTCTCCCTACCTCTCCCCACTCCTCCCTTGGTCCGACCCTCCCCCTCCCTTCCCCTGCCCCCAAAGCCTCCTCCACTCCCTCTTCCTTAACAGTTAATGCATCAACTTGGGGGGTCCTTGTGTGCAAAAAATGTACCCTAAGTTACTCACTGGAATTTGAAAGTTGACCACTTCCCTCAACAGAAAAACTTGGTTACCATTTCCATAACCCAGCAATAAGTGCGAAAATGGTGCCTCTTTTGGGGGTTCCGACGGAAATTGTCGGGCCAATTATTCGGGGTAGTGGAAATGAAAACGACTGTTATTTTGCAGTCTTACACCCTAGAAACACAAACTACACCTCAAAATGTCGGTCTTGAGACCCTCTTTCATATGATATGCAAAGTAGGTTCATTGGTTCAAGAATCAGGTCACGAGAGGTCAAAAGGTCACGACAATTTGGGTCAAGTGAAAATCTGACCTATCTCTGAAGCATGCCCCACAGAACATGCCACATCCATATTTTACCCTCTCTGAGGGCCTATCCCATCACCATAGGTGCCAAGGAACACAATCATATGAATAAAGTGGAATTTGTTGCAATAAAATTAAAACAGCACAGAAAGGAAAGCGGTCGACTTTCAATCTGATCACTTTTTGGCCACCGCTTAAACGATTTCCTGTTGGGAAACTTAAATGGTTATTATGTCACGCCCGTTCACCCGAGATAGACAAATTAACCCTTAAACTGTTTGCTGAAGAAGACTCTTCCATGTGATATTACCTTTATGGAGATTGGGCCAATAATGAGGTCACTGGAGGTCAAAAGGTCATGGAAATTGGGGTCAAGTGAAAATTTCTGTGGAAAATGCACAACAGCACATGCCAGATCGATATTTTTTCATCTATGAGAATGGCAAAGGAACACAAATCAAATCGGTAAATGACACTTAAATATGGTACCTTGTACGAAACCAACGATTAATTCCCCCAGTTTAATTGCAGGTAGGTTGCCATCACAATAGGTGGCAGCACCTGTACAGGTGCCTCCATTACATAAAACAAAGAGTGATTGTACACGTGCTATGCTATATTAGGCATGGTTCTTTGAAAGTTTGTCCAATTTGCTGTAAAATTCCTGTGAAAACGTGAAAAGTCAATGCAGAACAATGTCTTATGAACCATGAAGAGGGAAGTATCTAATAGTTTTCTATGCTTAATTGAAGTGCACTGAAGTTAATTGAACATTGAAGTCAACAGGTCATTCAGCGAAGCAGAAACCGAGTTTGAGAAGGCCAACGTTCAAGCCATATTAAATGTCATAGAAAAGAATGAGAATCGCTCCCTCGCTCCCCCGAAAGAGAAAATACTCCACAATATCTTAACCAAGTAAGTCATGTCAGAAGATATCAGAGAACAGCTGCTGAATGTGGAGAGAATCGGCAACGATACCTACGAGAAACTTCGTAGAGAAAGGTGCATAGAGACAACCGTTCTACTGTCAGACACTATTCATCGCATCAACCTTAAAACCTTCGCTGCAATCCGCAAGAAATCATTCCCACACAAAGGTGAAGCAAAACTCAACAAGCGAGAAGATGCTCAGATGAAACGTACACTAGAGATTGCAAAGAAACGAGGATGGACTATGGAGGAACTCCTGCAGTACGATGTGTGTACAACGTCTCCTCTCTTTGATGACGAAGGCCTAATGACCAAGCCAATTAAAAGTGAAATTGTCCATGAACTTTAAGCTCATCTCAGCGACCAGGACTCAAGAACATCGAGACCTGATGACTCAATGGGAACATGCTGTGTGGTTGACGTGATGGCAAACATTCGCAAGATCCAAACAAAGAGTTCAAAAAATTTTGGTGACTGTGATGCCTTTCTAGGCTATGTTTCCTCGACAGCAAAGGGTGCCTCGAGAATTGATTTTGTGTTTGATTCCAACATGGGAACATCTCTGAAGGATTCTGAGCGGCAAAGGCGAGAGAAGAAGTCACCCATAGAACTGCATGATGTGTCCAGGGAAACCCCTCTCCCTCGAGAAATGGACAGGTTTTGGCCATCCAGTGTCAACAAAGCAAAATTTGAATCTCTCATTCATGCAGAGGCGCTGGTACTGAATTGGAGTTCTCCTACGTTGGAGATTATAGTCAGTCATATATGTGGACCAGACAGCATCGTCGTTTCGTGTTGGTCCATGACATCGAGACCTGAGGAGGTTCCACAACTCAAGTGTAATGTAGAAGAGGCTGACATGGTGATTATACCACATGCAATGCATGCTGTTAAACAAGGTAAAAATTGTATCATAAAATCCTATCGTCAGACTCTGATGTGTTCATTTTGCTGATGTTCTACTGGAGCGAGCTGAATGCGAACTGCCTCGAAGAACTCTTGGTGAAGGCTGGTGTTGGTGACTCGACAAGATACATTCCAATACATATCCTTTCAAAGAGGATCGGACGAAGTTTGTGTCAGGTTTTGCCCGCTGTCCACACACTAACTGGGTGTGACTA
The DNA here is from genome assembly GCF_056783735.1 of Eptatretus burgeri. Taxonomy (NCBI): domain Eukaryota; kingdom Metazoa; phylum Chordata; class Myxini; order Myxiniformes; family Myxinidae; genus Eptatretus; species Eptatretus burgeri. The sequence continues at coordinate 34,415,482 of NC_140962.1, forward strand.
CACAAGTAAAGTTGGAACCAAGCATGCTGCTCTAATAGCCAATCCAGGGATGTACTTAAAGGACTTTGTGGTGGCGACAGGTAGCCTGGATACAGTAATTGATAAAGTAGAAGCCTATCTCACACAGGTCCTTAAGAAAGGAACAACAATGGAAACCATGAACCAGCTCCGAAGCTACAGGTATCATCATGCCAAGCGATCATGTTTGGATGACCTGCCACCCACAAGTCATGCCATTCGGTTGCACATTTTGAGAGCCTACTTTGCTACAAAAGAGGTGGTGTCCCTCCTCTCATCATGTGAACCCTCTGACCCAAGACAATTTGGTTTCAAATTTATCGATGATCTTCTGGTCCCAAGCAGGGGAACAATCCAATTCCTGAAGACATTGCAATCCACTGCACATGTCAAAAGTGTGGAACTCAGAGATGTCCTTGCCGCGGTTCTAACAATCCCTGTTGTACATTTTGCACTTGTTTTAGTGACTCGGAAAAGTCAGGATGTCAAAATGTATTTGGTGTCGTCAGAAAGTGAGTGACTGACTCATAAGTTTATATGCATTTCCAAACCAGAATCACATTCCACCAGTTGGTATGTGTTTACTTACTATGTTGGAGTGGCAGTTTTCGTTTATTGTTTTGGCCCTATGGTGGTCATTAAGTACATTCCATTCATATCTGTATTTTTTGTATCTATTCCAAAAAAATTGACCCCAATAGAGGACAAAAATATGGATCTGGCATGTGCTGTTGTGCATTTTCCACAGAAATTTTCACTTGACCCCAATTTCCGTGACCTTTTGACTTCTAGTGACCTCATTATTGGCCCAATCTCCATAAAGGTAATATCACATGGAAGAGACTTCTAAGGCAAACAGTTTAAGGGTTAATTTGTCTGTCTTGGCTGAACGGGCGTGACATAATAACCATTTAAGTTTCCCAACACGGAAATCGTTTAAGCGGTGGCCAAAAAGTGATCAGATTGAAAGTCGACCGCTTTCCATTCTGTGCTGTTTTCATTTTATTGCAACAAATTCCACTTTATTCGTATGATTGTGTTCCTTGGAACCTATGGTGATGGGATAGACCCTCAGAGAGGGTAAAATATGGATGTGGCATGTTCTGTGGGGCATGCTTCAGAGATAGGTCAGATTTTCACTTGACCCAAATTTTCGTGACTTTTTGACCTCTAGTGACCTGAAACTTGAACCAATGAACCTAATTTGCATATCGTATGAAAGAGGGTCTCAAGACTGACATTTTGAGGTGTAGTTTGTGTTTCTAGGGTGTAAGACTGCAAAGTAACAGTCGTTTTCATTTCCACTACCCCTAATAATTGGCCTGACAATTTCTGTCGGAACCCCCAAAAGAGGCACCATTTTCGCACTTATTGTCGGGTTATGGAAATGGTAACCAAGTTTTTCTGTTGAGGGAAGTGGTCAACTTCAAAATTCCAGTGAGTAACTTAGGGTACATTTTTTGCACACGAGGATCCCCCTAGCTGATGCATTAAGTTGGACTGCAAACATCCAGGGCCTTCGCTCAAGTATGACAGATTTTTCCAGATTGGTTTTAACAGAAACTTTCCTCATTCAAGATGTCTCTGACTCCCTCGTATCTGTCCCTGGTTACTGCCTCTTCCAGGATGACAGATCTGAGCCTCGTTTCGGTGGCAGAGTTGCTCTCTCCATCAAAAAATCTATTCCTCACTCTCCATGTACTGCCTTCACTCCCCAACACCGCCAGGAATACCTCAGGCTACGGCTTCCCCTTGTAGAAGAAATTCTGAAGTCATCCTGTACATTTGAGTCATTTATTTAACAAACAATATAAACAAATACAAACAAACAAATACGTATGCACATGTGGAGGAATCTGAAGAGAAGAATACAGTCTTGCTCCAGATCTCTGAAATACATGGTGAATTTTAGTTCTTTATACAGTGTTCAGTGAGACACAGCTCTTTGTCATTTTCAAACGCTGACGCCACAGTTTGTCAGGTCGATGTATTTCCAGGTGGAAATCATTTTCAGCTTTTGTGCAGCAATCAGCCTAATTTTGAAGGATTGTAGAATATATATTTCAAGATCAGATGTGTAAAATCTCTCCCAGCACAGAATGACATCAAAACTGAAATCCTTTGGGTACATTGATGGATCACATACAATTTATGTTATGGAAGGGGAAAAGTTCAGTCCACTTCTTAACAGACTAGGGAATTATATATAATATGAAGCAATCAGAGTTTAGTGAATACATCTGGACATTTCCTTTGACCAACATTCCATTTGAGTTGCAATATCATTCTCTGATCAAGCTTGCTGGTACCTCATATCTATTATTTCATAAAATCCCTTGGTAAATAAAATATACTTAAATAATAGGCAATTATTTTATACTTAATTAGAGCATATTTGAAAGGTCGGCCTGCTTATCATATCTTTACAAGACAGGTCGATCATCTTTCAATACAGAGGAAAGATATGATTATGTTAATTAAAATTAATAATAGATACATGTTCAAGAACATTTTGAGTACATTTTCCATTTCAGATTTAATGCATTTATTTTAATATCAAGGTTAATTTAATAACATTTAATTATTGTTTTTATCACCCTCAAACCCATTATGCTAATTTCAGAGAAATTGCATCGACACCCTCCACTCCCACCTCATGTTACAAGATGTGACAGCATCTGCAGAGTAATCCACTGGCACATCTGTGAACATTTCAACATTGTGGTCCCAGAACAATCATGTAACTACAAACCAGATCCGATCCTTGAAAATGAACATTTTGTGCTCACGTGTAACAAGGCGATCTCATCAAGTGTGAACATTGCAAACAAAGCATTGCATCCAGACATCATGCTCAAACACAAAGGAAAAAAAACGGCATTGTTGATTGAGGTCTCGGTTCCCAATGACTTCGGACTAAATGTGGCAGAAATTAGGAAAATGACCAAATACCAGGATCTGAAAATTGAGGTCGAGGACTTGGAAATTGATGAAAGCTGAAATTGTACCAGTGATAGTCGGAACTACAGGAATGATAAAGAAAACCCTGACTGCGTATTTAAAAATCATTATGGCGAATATCACTACAAACGAGCTACAAGTGGAAGCTGTCGGAGGTTCAGTGAAGATTCTGAAAATAGCCCTTGGAATGAGGCGATGAGAACGAAATTTCACAATTTGGTTCATGGATCATTATTCTTTCCCAACAAACAGGAAGTGGAGATTTTTTTAGCTCTGGGTGAACTCCTGTTGGGGCTTGCACCTCAATCCCGGGATTACTATGCCGTAATTAGGAGAGACACAATCACCAACAATATAATGGCTTATCACGGAAAGGATAATATACCTTCACACAACACAAGAAGTCAAGAACAGGTCTATAATTCCTCTTTAATCATCAATCAAGTGATCAGTCAAACAGCCAATCAACCTCTGCACAAGCCGAACAGAATGCTATCATTAGTATAACAAATTGCTCTATTTATCTTCAGTCACACTGGGTTTTATACTCTTTTTTTTTTTTAAGAGAAATCAACTTGTGCAAGGCACATCTTGCAGTAAGTGGCTCAACCAACTTATTCCTGAGCAAAGCACATCTCATGGTTAGTGGCGCAACTTGTTTTTGAGCAAGGCATATCTCTTGGTTGAGCCGATAAGGATGTGGGTCCGGAGAAGCACAGTACATGGGAGTCTTTCTCCGGTTTAAGCAATCAACAGACTCCCCATTGTGAAACTTTTACAACACATCAGCATTTCAAATACAGTATCTTCACTTTATCTCCAAACGAGAGAGAGAGAGAGACAGACAGACAGACAGACAGACAGACAGACAGACAGACAGACAGACAGACACAGAGAGATTTTCCCTCCCTCCTTCGGATTTACAAAATGGGTAGTGCTTTCAACAGCACAGTTGTGCAATGGAGATGAGGAAATATTCTCTGCGCTGTATTTTACTTGGTTCATGTCTCCAGATACAATTAATGGTTATATTTTGAATCATTAAGAAACATCAGAACAATAATAAAACAAATTTTAACTAAATGCAAGCAATAAACAACTTTTAATCAAAGGAAGATATTTAAAAGTAAGTTTTTAAATGAAAGAAAAGCTGAAATCTCCATTTCAGCTCTCACATTCCTCCCTTTTGTTGATGCAAAAACAAATCTGTTTTTACAAGAACAACAAACCAAGAGTTTCAAAATAGAATTTGTCTCTGGCTAGCAATGGCATCATCTCTCCACAGAACAATCAGTGTTCGCCCTCCACGAATGTATGGCCGCCGCCAAGCATTTGGCCTCCGGATGGGTTGTGTCCATGAATCCCATCAGATGGGTAGTGTCCATGAATCCCGCGATGAAGCTGGTTTTTCTCTCCAGAGGTGAGTCCATGCCTGCTTGTCGTGCTCTCTTCACGACATCACTAAGCGGGTGCCACCCGTGCCCGTTACAGCAATGCCAACCCTCCCGATTTCATCGGGAGGCTTCCGAAAATTCACCCAAACTCCCGCCCTTACGATCACTATCCTTATCCTCCCGAAATTTTGATATTTTTGCACTGTTCACTAATCAGAATGTACTGGTATGAGAATTGAATGAAAAGCATCGTCTGCTACGTATAGCATGTGGTAACTCCATAACGTTCGCTGCTACCAAATTGTACGTTAAAAATTGCAAATTCAAATGAGGAGCAGCGAAACATTGGGTCTGGATCTCGCTTATGCGATCATGCACTGAGATTTAGTGCATGCGGTATGTGTGCAATACAGTGCATGCGGTATGTATGCACAGTGTATATGCATGCGATACGCTCACTGCATGCAGCTGGGCCCCGTACCAGCCCGGCGGTCGCGACCACCGTGCGGTGTTTAACAGCCGCTAGAGTTCTACGAGTCGCGCTGCAGCTGTGGAACATCGACTTCGAAGTTACCGATGCTTCAAGCCCTCGATGTTGATTACGAAATGGCAGAAAAGAAGCTTACGAAGACCAAGAAATGGTCTCAGAAGTACAAGACCGAATACAGTCTCCAATACCCGTGTATTCGAAAGTCTGAAAGAGGAATTCATCATGCGTATTGTACAGTATGCAGCGTTGATATTTCAGTTGAGCACGGAGGTCGCGATGATATTCGGAAGCACGTTGGAAGCAAACGGCACACAGACATTGCAAAGGAGAGATCTTCGAGCACGAGTACCGGTACACTTCTGAATTATTTCACCAAACAAGGGACAAGCGAGGAAGAGGATGTTACTCGAGCGGAACTTCTCTTTAGTGGATTTATTGTGGAACATAACTTGCCCATATCAGTCTCAGATCATGCTGGACCTCTATTTCAAAAGATGTTTCCAGATTCAAAAGTTGCTTCAAAGTATGGATGTGCAAGAACAAAAACTTGCAAGATGTGCAAGATGTGCAAGAACAAAAAAAATAAATAAATAAATAAATTAAAAAAAAACAAGAACAAAAAGCAAGAAAAAAAAAAGAAAAGAAAAAAAAAAAAAGAACAAGGACAAAGAAGAAAAAAAGAACACTGGTCAACAATTTTTTACTTTCTGAATGTTGTCTAGATTTCTACAAGTGAATTAGGGTATTCTGGCACTGCTGAATCAGGAAATGGCATCCGTTTCTCTCCATCAGGTCAGGTTTTTGTGCTAAGTTGATTTGAAAAATTCAGATCTTGTGACAAAATCAATTACATTTTTGTGGCATTATCAGCTGATTTTTGTCAACACATATCATCCGAAACATGTTTTTAAGAAAAAAAAATGTTTTGCCAACAACATTTATTGATTACATGATAGAAACATCGATTACTGTCATCTGAATGGTGGGCATTGATAAAGGTAAGTACAAGTAAATTGCATGTTGCGTCACCACTGTTCAAACTTCAGGGCTTGAACTTCCGTTTCTTCGAACTCCTGGAATGTTCAGCGGCAGGGAGGTCTCTCTTCAGATTCCAACAGTAGTCAGCCATCATGACTGCGTCCCAGCGACCCTGATACCTGGTCTCCATCTCCTTCATGTCCTGATGGAATCTCTCCCCCTGCTCGTCACTCATTGAACCCAGGTTCTCAGGAAACCGGTTCATATGTGAAAATAGGTAGTGCATCTTGATGCTCATGTTGCAACCCAGGTTTCTGAAAGCAGTCAGCATGTTGTTGACAAGTTCTGCGTAGTTTCTGGCCTTATTGTTGCCAAGAAAGTTCTTCACTACCAAAACAAATGTCTTCCACGCTTCCAGTTCCACTTCATTCATTGAGTTTTTGAACTCTGGATCTCTGATGAGCTGACGGATCTGAGAACCATCAAAGATGCCAACTTTCAACTTCTCCATGGTCAATCCTGGAAAAGCCTGGCACAAGTAAGTGAAGCAGTCACCATCTTTGTCCAGAGCCTTGGTGAACTGCTTGATTAAGCCGAGCTTGATGTGCAGCGGTGGGAAGAGTATTCTGTCTCTGTCCACCAGAGGGTCGTTGATGACGTTCCTTTCTTTGCATGGCACCAATTCCTCCCGCACAGGCCAGTCCTTCTTAGGTGTAATGCTGAGCACGGTCCCTACTATCCCACATGCACAGAAAACATGGGTACTTGGTGAAGCCAGACTGTTGTCCCAACAAAAAGTTCACCATCTTCAGGTCAACACAAATAAACCACTTATGCTGATCATAACCAATTTTCTCCAGCACGTACTTCACCGCTTCATACTTCTCCTTCAGTGTAGTCGAGTGAGCGATGGGTACAGAGGCAAACTGGTTGCCGTTGTGTAGCAGAACACATTTCAGTGATCGCTTGCTGCTGTCAATGAACAGTCTCCAATCTTTGGGTTCGTACTGTGGCACTCCAAGCTTGAGCAGAAGCGCATGTCATAAATTGGCGCATGTAGGTATTGTACATTCTTCAGAGTTCGTTATTTCAAGAAATAAAACTTTTTTGTATCACATTATTACAAAATCTGCCCCATTAACTTTAGTTTTGATCCACGAACTTTATGCTTTGCCTCACCAATTTTTGGAAGATTTTGAGGTTTTATGACTTCAAACTGATCCCTTTTCGACATAATCACCTAGAACTATCGTACCTGAATACTTCTTGTCATTAAAATAATTATTTCCAATTAAAACAATTATTTGACATGACATTTTACCGCCACCAACTTCTTCTAAAATGCTCCACACATGCGTACATGTGAACAAAAATGTAAAAAACGACATGTGGCCATATCTCAAAAACTTGACCTGATTGAACAAAACTAATGTGAGTTTTGGATTCAGCGCATCAGATTCGTCCTAAATCAGCTTAAAAAATGCAGACAACAAATTTGTTGTTGACCAGTGTAATTGGTGAGTTGTCAAATGTTACTGCTTCATCTATTGCCGATATTGCTAGACTAGCTCCATTTAGCCTAGCTACAGACGGTAGCAATGACAGTGGTGAGGCCCAGCTATATCCTGTCCTGATTTCGTACTATGACAACAGTGCTGGGATTGTGAAGCAAGGTTTGCTGTTTGCCTGCGTGCAAACAAGATTCCACTGGAGAAAACATTTTCAAACTGCTTGATCATGAGTTCAGTGACAGGAAAATTCCGTGGGGAAATTGTGTTTCCTTTTGTGCTGATAATGCCTCTGTCATGGTGGGCAAGCACAAAGGAGTCGCTGCTTATATCCACAAACAAAATCCAGAGTGCTACATCATGGGATGCCCTCGCCATATGATGCACAATACGGCCAAGAAGGCGGCTCAGGCCTTACCCATTGAATTAGATGACTTTCTCATCGATATTTACTACTACTTGGACAAAAGTAGTAAACGCGTCAAAGGAGTGAAAGCACTGCAAGAACTCTGTGATGCCCCGACACAAGATTCTGAAGCATGTCGCAACAAGGTGGCTGTCCCTTGGTCAGTGCCTAGACAGGCTGATTGAACAGTGGGAGCCACTTCGCCTCTTCTTCAAAGAAGAAGTACGAAGAAAAATGCAACCAACTGTAGCCAAGACTCTAACAACGAGCAAGAAGGACGGCACTGTATCTACTGCCAGTACTGGCACTGCAGGATCAAGCACTCGTGGAGCAGCATTCACCACTACCACTGCAGTATCTGCTGCGAAGAAGACAGCAGGGACAGCACCAAAACCAATGCTGAGAGCAGGTAGCATCACCGGCCCTTCATCACGTTCATCTACAAAGCAGATTCCTTCAGAGTCGAGAAAGACTGTGATAGTCCCATCTACAGGCAAAGAAGGACCCAAGTTAAGTTCTGCTTTTGCCAAATCACTTGATAGAAGCTCAGCAAAACCTTCGAATCAGAGGTCTTCTTCCTTGGCTGCACCTACCTCAAGCTCTCTCCTCAAACGTAAAATTGGATCTGGTACTACGAGTCTGACCTCTTCTGCTGGCAGTAAACGCAAGTGTGATCGCCCCTGCGGCTAAGTGTACTACGAGTTCTACAACTAAAGCGCATCTTCCTCAAACACTGTGCAGGAATCTAGAGAAAAACGTGTCAACAGGATGTTCTTGTCTCCACAAACAAAACTCTATTGTTTCTTCCTTCGATATGCTAACAAGCTTTTGAGAAGGGGAATCTTCTGCTCCAAAGAGAGACGAACCCTGTATTCATCTCCTGCACGGAGAATTGAATGGTCTTCTCTGAAAGATATCTTCGTATGGTTTTGAAACCATCGGTGTCATCGGTTGCTCTGGTAAATGTACCCTTCTCTGACAGAAATCATCAGAAGAATGATGAGGACCTCATGATTGGGAACGATGCCAAACTGTATATAAGGAGAACAAAGGAGTCTCAAGAAATCCACCTTCACTCTGAGTGAGTCAGACATCAAGGTTTCTTCAGTGCAGTTCGCTCATATTATGTGAAAGCCTGCAATTACATCTTCAAAACCTGGCCGCTAGATGATGAATTAGCCAAGCATGCTCAGGTGCTGGATGTTAAGCTACACCAAGAAGTGGGGTTTGACTGTGTGGAGTTTTTCATCAAGAAATTCCCCTGTCTGTTCAGTGGCGGTGATAGTGACATAGACAGTCTTGAGAGTGAATTCGCTCACTACCAGGCAGACGCCTCCATAGCTACAATTGCTACTGAGACAGTGAGAGTGGATGAGCAGTGGCATCGGATTTCACAGCTCACAGATCCCTGCACTGGTGCCAAGAAGTATCCTAATTTGAGCAAAGTGATGAAGGGAATCTTGGTCATTCCTCATTCGAACGCATCATGTGAGCAGGCACTCAGTCTTGTACGGACGAATCATACTGAATTTCGTCCCAATTTGAGTGTCAAAACCCTGGAAGCTCTCTTAATTGAAAAACTAGCTCATAGCACCCCTTGCTACCAGAGAGAATACAGCAAAGACATAATCAGAAGGGCTAAAAGAGCCACACAGCTGTCACTCAGCAAAGCTGCCATGGAAAAAGCAAGCAGCAGTAGTACCAGCCAGTAAGGTAAGAAAAATATTGCTTCTTTTGTGCTTTTTGTTAATCTTTGATTGTCCCCTAACTTACTAATATTAACATACATGTAACATTAAAAGTGCACAATTTTCCCCTTTTTTGTTCAAAGTAGAATTCTTAACATGTTAAATGCTCCAAAATAGGGCTCAGAGGGCACTAGAGAGCATCTAGAACCCCAGAGCTTCCAGGGCCCTAAGGCGGGCCCTGGACCCCGCCGCAAGGGTCGAGCGCTCCGCGCTCGAGATGTGCGCTTCGCGCACATTATTTGGTGTCGGTTGAAAATCCTCCCTAATTCTGATTTCCAAAAGTTGGCATCTCTGCCGTTAGCCCAATCACAGAGTTGAATCCCTAAATTCAAGTCTCTAAGGCAGCGTTTCTCAACCTTTTTACCCTTGTGGAACCCTTGAAATAGTTTTCATCTCAGGGAACCCCTGCATAAAAATTATTATATACCATTATTAATATCTAGCTCTTTTATATTTTTTATCGTAGTTCACGTGGTAAATATAATATATTTTTTTTCGGATACCTTGTTTAAGGAAAAAAATGACCCCCTTTTTGTCAAATTTATTGGCAATGAAAAACAAAACATACTACTCGTTTATGAGACCTCACACCGAGGTTTTAATTCACAAAAAAAAATGGATTCCACGACACGAATCCGCCGCGTACAGGACGTCCACTAACCAGTGAGGGCGGTTTCACACTGGTGCCATATAGACATCGTTTAAGACATTCCCTATGGTTGTTATAATTGTAAATAATATGAGAGGTTGAAGCCTCTATTATAATAACCAAGGAGTTTCCAACAATATGCCGTATGTGTATAGTAAAATTACGAATATTAAATCAAACAAAAACTACTCAAAAATACATTAGCCTATTTATTACTGTTTCTCAAGGAACCCCTCGCGACCTATTGCGGAACCCTAGGGTTCCGGGGAACCCCGGTTGAGAAACACTGCTCTAAGGTATGGCTCTTATGGTATGCAGGGTTCCACCTCCTTCCCTCCACCTCCCTTTTCCTCCTTCAAGAACACTAGCTCACCTCAGCATCAGTGGGCATCCAAGTCCACCCCCTCCTTCAGCCGGCGAAGTCCCATGGTCTGCGGAGCCAGGTCACACAAATACTCTGCAAGAGAAGATTCCACACACCAGTTACACCCAATTAGGTAATCCCCTTTTTTTTTACAACAAAGTACTTTACTCAGTTTGAATGTGCGCTAGTCGGTACGATCTCAGTGTCTCGTATGTATCCTCCTGACAGTGTGTTTCCTCAGCAATCTCATTCAACATTTTCTGATTCTCCTGAATTACTTGTTGGATTTCCTGCAATGCTTTGTCATTGCCATTGAATCTTTCTTGTATTAATTTCAGTGGTTGGAAATTCTCCATCGGTTCTTCGTCTTTATTGATCACTTGGTCACATGTGATGATGTTGGGTTTCTCACAAAGTTTCACCAGCATTGTGTCTCGACCAAAGTCACAGTAGGTTGAGTCACAATAGGTTCCTTTTCTGTGACTTCTGCTTTATCTCCAGGTGAACTCCAATCTCCACACGAACGGTCCAGCATAGATGAGTGGCTCAGCATGTCCTCGTATACCAACATCTCCTTTTCTGTTGTTGCCTTCTTTGTTGCTGAAGCACACCATCTCACGCATGCCCTGATTAATTCCATAATACAAGCAATGACAACGATAATGGCTATAAAGATCATGAGCCATATGAACAACCAGTGGATTATCCAGGCTCCCCAACTACCAAATATTCCCTTCAACCAAGATCCCATTGACCATCCTTTATGAAAGTCATGGTATTTCGCACCTTCAGCTTTAATTTTGTTCGCCAAATTATCAATTTCTTCTGAATTGTCAGGAACATAGGTACAACATTCCACACCTATGACAGAACAAATCCCTCCCTTTTCTGCCAACAGCATATCAAGAGCGATGCGGTTTTACACATTCTCTTTAATTGCTCTAAATATTCGGCTGGCTCTTCCACTACTTTTTGAGTACACATTTTGACCTTGTCCCAATTTACCAATGGGGGTTTTAGTTCCCTCACCAATTGTGGGCACATATCGTTGAACTGATTAATCCAGACTGGTGTCACATGTTCCTGCCCGTTCACTGTCAGCACTGGAGGCCATTGAGTCGTTTTCTTGGTGCGTCTGCACATGCTGGTTGGTAATACAGTAGTCATCAATATTCCTATATCGGTATGTGTGGCTTGATGAGATATAATAAACTCCTTCAGTCGCCTTACTGCCTCCTCTGGGTTCTCGTTTAGTTCCTTCATTTGTCATCGCATACCTTGCAAGTCCGCTTCCTTCCAGCAGTGGTGCACCCATACTGCCGTGCGACATCAAATCAAAGACCGTACGGCACCCCCACGTTTTCGGTCTCCACAATTTATACATACCCTGTGCGTCTACCCGAAAAATAAAAATATATGTGACTGCTACATTGTGTGACCGTGGAAATACTGCGGCCGCTTTATAATTGCTAGTGCCCGTACATTTTGTAGACCCTCCGGCTGCCGAGCCAAATGTGACTTAGGCCTTACCTCGTGTTTTCAACCTTCATATGTGATGTTTGTTTTTTAATCATCTTGTGTTTTAATTAATAACAAAAAAAGCAATCCGATCACGTGGTGTGACGGACTGTCAGTTAAGGATTGAATTTCACAGCAAAACCAGTTGTAATTTGGAATATCCATGATTACGTCAGCCCGATGCGTTTGATGAAAGTGATTGTGGTTCTGCGGACATCATGTTTGATGAGCTGCCCTGGGGGCAGCGCTCTCGCAGAGTGCGCGAGCGATCGGAACCCAGGACGGAGCTCGAGCCTGTGTGGACCTTTGGATTGGTGATTGTACCAATTTACATACAATACACCGCCACCGAAGGTCATTTACTCGTCTTATTTTACCTTAAACATGGGGGATTTCAGTTTAAAGTGTCTTGAAAGTGGGTTTTCTTTGGGTCCACGAACGGATTAATTCACTCCATTATTTCTTATTGGGAAAATATTTTTGGAATCCGAACTTTTTGCAATCCGAACAGCCTCCTGGAACGAATTAAATTGGGATTCTGGGGGCACCACTGTGTATAGGCAAACACCTATACTCCGATCTCTCGCGGTAGCGCACGGTGTACGCACGGTTGACGCAGACTGCCACGGAGGCCGTACGTAGGTACACGGCGGGCGTAGGGGAACCGTGCGTCCACCCTGCATTGCCCGCAGGTCGTCACACAGACCGCATGGCCACCGTACGGCGACCGTGGGAATAGTGCGGCCGCCGTAATTTTTTGGAGGTTGGGAAAATTCATTTTTCATTGAGAAGAGCTTACGGCAGCCGCACAAATAACACAAGCCCACCGTACGCCATACGTATGGTCGACGTGGAACACATCTACGTCATAGCTTGGCTTGTCGAATTGCTATGGCGAATGTAGAAATGAAAAAAGTTATAACTCCGCGCTATAATTCCACGGCGCCCCTACGGCCTGTAAAATATAGCCAAACGGCGTAGGGCCTCCCTGGGGCCACCTCAGTTTCTCTGCGGCCACCGCACGTTTCTGTCAATTCAGAGGGCGTACGGCCGCGTATCCTCGCTGTAGAGCAAATGTGACCTAGGCCTAAGGAAGAAGACAGAATATGAGGATACATGAATGAGCAGGAACTGACAGAGGGAACCTTGCATGTAAGAGTAGTTGATGTTGGGGGTTGGGATGTAAAATGACATAGATGGTGGTAGGCTGCATTTTTGAATCCCTGGAAGGAAGAGGGTGAATGAACTGACTTGGGGAGCTGATTACACAGGCTTGAGAAAAGGGATCAAAGAAGTGGAGATGAGTTGTTAGCCTGCATTTTGCAAGGGTAAAAGGAGGGTGTTACTAGAAGAAGCCATGTGACCCAGAGAGGAAAGGGAGGAGTTGAGGGATGAAAGAGCAGAAGGAGCAAGACCAGCCTGCCTTGTACCTCAGCCTTTTGGTTAGTGAAAGTCATGATGCTCAAAGTTTTTGTTTCTACAGGATTGACAGGTGCGATCTGGGACACCAGCCCCACAAGGGAAGCAGTATTCCATCGAACTATAAACAAAGGCCTTCTTATAGACTTCCATCACTCCGACCACAGTTTTACATTTACCAATGAAGCACTTTGTAAAAAGTAGGATACCAGTCGATGGCTAACTTTGGATGATATTTTGGAAATGTCATACCCCAGAAGATATTATGAGCTGAAGGCCAAGAAGTTTGATGGACTGAATGTCTCCCAACATAAAATCACTCCACAAGTCACACAACTACAGTATATTATGTGTCCATCCTTAAGGCCCAGTCACACCTTGACGTTTTAGCCAGCTTATGCCGATTTTTGAAAATTTTCTCTAAAATGCTGGCACACGTCGAATACGTTATGGGTAAGTTTTGGAAACATTGAGAGCACGCTGAAAAACACTGCCATACGTCGTAGTACGCTGGCTTTCATCGTTGTACTTTGCGGTTGTCCTCAAATTTTATCATGCTTGAAATTTTACGACTTATGCCAGCGTATGACTCACACGTTCCGCTACGCTGGCCATAAGTTGTAGGCACGTTACGCGATCGTTGACACACGTCGACACACGTTACTTGTAAGTTACTCATAAGTCGAAACACGTCAAGGTAATGTTTTGCGTACCCAAAACTTATTTCTAACCTATGAGTAACATGATCTCGGCACGTTACGCGATCGTTGACACACATTGACACACGTTACTTGTAAGTTACTCATAAGTTGAAACACGTCAAGGTAATGGTTAGCGTCAGTGTTCTAGACTCCCTGGTTGTTGTTTTTTTCTTCGGTATGACGGTGATGTTGACACTTCGATTTCCAGTGCGGTTATGATTTAAATCGTTGAGCGGCAGCCAATTAATTATATTATATTATAACCGCACTAGAAATCGAAGTGTCAACATCACCGTCATACCGAAGAAAACAAAAAAAACCCAGGAGTCTGGAACACTGACGCTAACCATTACCTCGACGTGTTTTGACTTATGAGTAACTTACAAGTAACTTTTGTCAACGTGTGCCAACGATCGCATATCGTGCTTACAACTTATTCCCATCGCATGCGGAACGTTTGAGGCATACGGCAAGTACGTCGTAAAATTTTTAACACGTTTTAAATTTCAAGACATACTCCACTTACTACGACGTATGATAGCGTACTTTAGCGTTCTATTCACGTATACCAAACTTACCCATACCGTATTCGACATGCGCCAGCGTTTTAGACACATTTTTCAGAGGTCGGCATACGCTGGCAAGATCGCCAAGGTGTGACTGCGATGTTGACACTTCCATTTCTCTGGCGGTTATGATTTGAATCATTGTGCGGCAGCCTTTTAATAGGCTATGCCACGTGATCGTCGGCGATACGTGCAGCACGCTATGCATAAGTTAGACTATCGTTGGGCATAGGTTGTGAACGCCGACAACACGCTAAGCATTCGTTGGTATAAGTTATCTATAAGACAACGAAACGTTCTTTGTCCGTTACTAATATGTTATGCATACGACCAACTCGTTATGAATACGTCCGAATCTTTAAAAAAAAAACATCAAAAGTTCAGCGTAAGCCAGCGTTTTACATACATTTTGATACGTTGCCATTGCTGGCTAAAACGTCAAGGTGTGACTGGGCCTTTAGGTGGGCCAGAGTTCAAAATCAAACTCACCTGAAGTCAGATATTCATCCTCCAAAACATGTTGGCAACTTGTTTAATCTGTCATGCGAACATCCTTCTCTTCTTAATGGTCTCATGAAGTATGGCATCGTGATAAAGCGCCTTCAAAGAAGTGTTTTATCCCAAGAACACAAGACAAGCTTGTGTCGTAGGCAGTTTCTTCAACTCTTTGCTCATGTATCACTATTTTGGCTTTTGTCCTTGCACCTCCACTCTCGACTTGCTCCATCTGCTCCCTCAGCAATGGATGGATATTCTTAACATTAAAGGAGAAATTCCAATCATTTGACTCTGTCTCATTAATTTGACTCTGTCTCAGTAGACATCTTGAGCTTTGAACAGTACTGTCTGGCACACAGCCTCGCTCAACATGCGATCCATCAGTGTCATTCCTTTCCTTCATTGCTTAGCAAACCTCCTTTGTGCACTTAAGCAACCTCTTTGAGGTTGTCATCCATCCTGAGACCTATCTAATTTAATTATCTAGAAATTACCTCTCTGCTTCTCTCCAAAATCTACTGAATCACTCTGCCTATTACCTTGCCTTATATTATACAGTTCCTTATTGCAATGACAAGCATGGTGTTTCTCAGCTTGCAATTCTGGGAAGAGTGGGGGGGGGGGTTAAAAACAAACAAACGAGGAATCATATTTATTGTGTACCCTTTAAACTTGACTTTCAACTCTGACAAGTTGCACATTCTCACTCCACCCTTTAATTAGGATTGGCAGATTCTGTAATTAGCCACTATCAGGGATGCAGTTTTGGGAGCTTCCTGGCCTGACCAATCGGTGCAACCTCTCATGAGTTGACTGAATCACCAAACCGGACTCCAGGACTGGTCACCCCTTATATTACTCGGTCTAAACAACTCCTTTCTGTGTCATTATCAGCACATAGTGGTGAACAAGGAATTTTTCCACACTGTCATGGAGAACCGCTCTCCTTGAGGAACTGGAACTCTTTGCTGCTGCATCATGTTAATCTGCCAAAGGCAGTGGATTCAATACCATCACACTTAATAGTCGTGTCTCTGCAAAATGTTGAGACATAAGACTTTCTCTACTTATACCGTAGACAGGTGGCTTTCTGCTGCTTTTCTTCTCTTGCCTTCTCTACTTATGCTCCCTCCCAAGCCCCACTAGGTCACACATGTTCATCATGTAATCCATTCCTTGTTCCCCTCCCCAAATTTAAGCTTGATGCTCATCTCTTTCTTCCTTTGTCCCTATTCTTTCTTGTCTGTTGAATTATTTCCATTTATGTCATATATATATGTATACATATATATATATATATATATATATATATATATATATATATATATATATATATATATATATATATATGTATACATATATTTTTAATTTGTTGTTTATTTCATACTCTTCATGTAGTCTTTCAAGACAGCATCCTATCAGCCCTCTCATGTTGTCTCCCAATTAACTCATGAGCTATTCTATTGTATTCATCCCTGCCCCCTTTATTCACCATCAGCTTTAGCGACTCACTGGGATTTTTTTGGTTTACAAATCTCTTGTGCATCTGATCCCTTCCAACTTTCGCTATCATTTTCTTGGCCTTCCTCCCTCTGTTGTTCAACTCTCTTCGGAGTCTCAACCTCTCTGTAAAAATATTAAGGGTGTATTAGCGCGGTGACTTTGTAAGCATACCTTTTCTCGATTGCACCTGTGCACTCCATCTCTGTCAATGTGTATAGTCGCTTCTATTTTTAAGCCTGTCACTCTATCTTTACCATCATGCCTGGCAACCTCTTTTGAAATGCATATTAATGGGAAACTGCCCAAAGTAACCCTATCTTATCACCACACTGCCTGCTGTTTCTCCTGCTCCCGTGCTATCACCCCGAATTCTGGCCAAAAAAAACTTTCAACATAGAAATTTCACAAAGATATATTTCTTGTATTCCTAGCCTAATATTTACTTCTTAATGAAAAACTCATGCGAGACATCAACAGTTTAGTATAAATGGGTTAGCCACCTTTCATACCATATCTCATTAGAATATTCCATCTATTTTTCAATCTCATTTCACACCCTGCAGTTTTGGGTGATTATTTTCTGTCAAGGAATGGGGCATTGTCTCCTTGGATTGAAGGCTCCTTTTGTCGAGGGTTATTCTTTTTTCATTCATGGGAGCACATGACCAGTCAATACACGAGGAACCATGAATGGG
The DNA here is from genome assembly GCF_056783735.1 of Eptatretus burgeri. Classification (NCBI taxonomy): domain Eukaryota; kingdom Metazoa; phylum Chordata; class Myxini; order Myxiniformes; family Myxinidae; genus Eptatretus; species Eptatretus burgeri. The sequence continues at coordinate 34,432,898 of NC_140962.1, forward strand.
TGGTCAAAACAATAACTTTTGATTGTTTTTTCTTTTTCCATCTGCCTTGACCTGAATTTAAAACTTATCCTGCTGTTTCTTATTGTCTTCCTCTGTATTTATCAAAAACGTGTTTGTATTTCACTGCAATTTGGGGGTTTTTTTGTGTACAAATTCAAAGCTCGTGGAAGAGCGAGAACACAACAGAACAAAAGAAACATCAGAGAGGAGGGAAACACCAACAGTAGTGTTGAAGGACAAAATATTTGAGACTTGGACAAATAATGGATTTGGGGAAGAATGAGGGGTAGGGGAGGATGCATGGGGTGAAGAAGATGGATAAAAAAGCAAACTTTCAGGAAGGAAAGACAGGAAATATGGAAAGAGATGGGCAAGGGAGTGGGGTTAATGGATGGAGAAAAGATCATGGGTTTTGGATAGGGGATGATTTGAGATGGTGGTGAACAGCTGTCTTCATGACCTGGAGGGAAGATTGAGATTGAAGAGAATGTGGAAGTTGGTTCCACAGGCAGGGGAAAAGAGGAACGAATGAGTGGAAGTTCACAGTGATCCTGAGTTTAGGTAGTTTCACCAGAAGGGGGTTGATGGTGTGTGCCCTGTAGAAACCTGGGGGGAGGGTAAAGTGTGGAAAAGCAGAGGGTGTAAGACCAGAAAGCAGGCAGTAGAAGTCCTGCACAGCTTTTCTATCTGTCTGCTGGTTTGATATTGGTATGATTGTGTCTCCTATCAAATAATTTATTCCTTACCAATGAGGATATTCAGTGTGAAAGGGCTGATATGGCTTTGACTTCCATAATAACTGATTGGTAGTGCAGTATCTCCAAATGGATATCTGTTGGGATGCAATTCTTTTAGTTTTGGTTTTATATATTGTTACGAATTTCGGTCCGCCCGGCGTGCGATCGGCCATGTAACACAAATCGCGACCGCGTGACCCACCGGAACGGGAAATTTAGTCGCGACCCTCCTTGGAACTATCACCAGGAGCTAGTCATAGGTGGGTCTTTCGACCCCACCACAATCGTGCCAATCGGCTACCCGTGCAGGATAAGGTTGTTCGCCAAACTCGACCTACCTAAGCACCTGCGCGGGTAGTTAACCGGGCGATCGTACCTCGCCGCCGGCCTAGGACACGAACCGCTTAAGCGGTCCGTTCCGTGCTTCAGTGATAATCGAGCGGTGTTATCGCCAGCCCTGACGGACGTGATTATTTACTGGGTGCTTACACCCTTTTACCAATTCCTTCCGTGATGCAAGATGGAACTTTCAAACAAGGGAAAGGATGCAACAAAATGGGGAACAGTTCAACAAGCACATTTATTGCACAGTCAGACAAGCATGTATTTACAGCCATACAGTAATTCAGGCACGTATACAGTGAAAGCAAGCAAAGGCAGAGTTACGACCGAATAAAGTCTTTATTTCACACGCACTTACTTAAACAATTCTACTTATAAGACGGCGCCAACACATGCACTTACACAAAAGCAAAGCAAGAAGCCACCCTCAAAGGCAAGAGTGGCAGACAGGTTCGTGGACCAAATGTGCATGGAACCTGGATGAGCGGCCAGGTCCACGAGACCAAAGGGTCTTACCCGCGCCCTCGTGGCACGATGGCGGGCAAGCCGCGTTGTCAGCGTAGCTGCGCCTGGCTTCGTGCCCTTGGCGTAGCCGGCGAGCTCTCTCCGTCGATCGGCCCCCGTCTGCCTTTAGACTTCAGCTCCGAGCTCCGTCTCCCGACTCTGCCGCACCGACACTGCCGCCGTCTGCCTCTTCGAGCTCCGTCCGGTTCTCCGACCCCTCCAGACTGCCACTCTCCAGACCCAACTTGACTGCTGACACTGCTCCACCGACACTGCTCCACCGACACCACTGCTGACGCTGCACTCGACTTGACTGCCCCGTCTCCCGACTCTCCAGACTGGCACTCTCCAGACCCGACTTGACTGCCGACACTCCCACACCGCCGCGAGCTGTGTTGTGCTCGCGCTTATATGTGCCGGGGGAGGAGCGTATATGCAAATTTGTGGATCACAGCGGGTTCGGAGGCGGGGCTACACCACCTGATGCTCAGCCATTGGATGGATGAAAAGTGGGCGTGAATCATTCTTGATCCGTTTTTCGAGACGAAATGAACCCATTCACAACCCCTAGCACGACGTTTGGTAGAAAGGTGAAGGTGGTGGGAGTTTGCTGTGATGGTTTGGGAAGGGTGTTGGTGGTGGCGATTTGGTTGTTGGCGGGCGTAGTTTGAGAATGGCGGTGAAGCGATGTTTGCGGGGTGGAGTTGTGGAGGTAAAGAGGCGAAGGTGGTGGTGTTTGAGTTGTTGTTTGGGAATGATGTTGGTGGTGGCGATTTGGTTGTTGGGGGATGATTGGTCCAAAATAATGATAGAGAAAAGAAAAAGGGCTAACTCAAAGGATCGCAGCCCTGTGAACACGGAAAATCCCTCTAAACAACGGTGGGGAAATCTAACTACACATATACTTTTCGTCATAACTGATCTAAGGTCCCTTTAGGGTGTATTGCGAATTTCCACAGCCGTAACACTATCCCCTCCCCTTTTTACAGACTCGTCCCGAGTCACCGAATTTTCGTGTGCCATCATGTATAAGTTCTCCCCTAGTACAGTTTATCTTCGGATCCCTGAATGCGACATTCATGGTATTCGTGTCCCCAAAATAAATAACCTACGGGCTGAGTAACTAACTAAACAAACCCACTCATACGGACGACTTAAATAAATTGCCGGCGCTAAGACAAACATGCCGGGGCGCGCTCACGTACAATTACAACTTAACAACTTAACTTACAAAATTTACACTAAACCATGGCCCAGGATCGATGGACTCTGTGGAGAAAAAGAGCAACAGTCACAAGCAGGGAGCCAGGCTGCTTCAGCGCAGTCCAAGGCCTCCCCCTTCTTAAAATCAATGCAGTGAACAAACAACGGTGCACGGGCCGCCGGTGCAGTCCCGTGTTGCAGCTGCCATCAGGGCAGTCCCTGCAAACTTGCGCGGTGATCCTGGTGCACATGGTAATGACGGGGGGGGGGTGCAAAACAGAACGGGGCTGGTGGACATGGGCAGTAGGCATGGATGGCAAAGGTGGGCAGGCAAGGCATGGCAAAACAGGGCTGCTGTAGCAAACACAGCCGGCACAGGCCTTGTAGCAAACACAGCCGACAGACGATCCGGCCGGCACAGGCCTTGCAGCAACAGCCAGCAGATGACGTGACCAGCACAGGCCTCGTAGCAAACAGCCAGCAGACAATCCGACCGGCACAGGCCTTGCAGCAACAGCCAGCAGATGACGTGGCCGGCACAGGCCTCGTAGCAAACAGCCAGCAGACGATACGGCCAGCACAGGCCTTGCAGTAACACTGCCAGCCGATGAAGTGGCCGGCCCCTTGCCTTGTTCTGGAGGTTCGTGGAGGGAGTGCGGTGGTGCTGGCCACTCGGAAGGCGGGCTCGGACCTACCCTACTGTCTCCCTCCCAACCTATCGCCTTTGCCTGTCTCTGTCCATACCCACCCCCTTAATTTGTAAGACCCAATTTAGCCCCAACTTATTTTTTTGTTGTTGTTGTTGTTTTTTTTACTTCCCCCCTATAAATCGTCCCCTTACCCCCTTTACAGTCTTTGTTCGGCGAACCTATCACAGCACCTAGCCTACTCCCAACCCCTACATTCCCTTCCTGGAGGGGAATAAGGGAGAGCTAGCATCCTGTGTCGAGGCCCAACTCAAGCCTCAGGATGGCCTCCTCAGACTTCAGCGATCTTAACCCAAAGTGGGTCCAGCGGCCCACAACGAGAGCGAAGGGATGGATGATGCGGAGGGGTACACTTCCTAATCTACCCTATCCATTAACCTTGAAACTACCCCGGGGCTTTCCAAAGTGCCTCTTGCTTAAACTATTGGTTCTAACAACCAGGATTCCCGTCGCCTGTGTTGGTGTCCTCACAATTTTGGGCCTTGCCCCCCAATTTTCCTTCCGTGCCCTCACACGGTCTCACGGCTGGGACGCGTGGCTCATTTGGCAGGAACTACCCTCTGTCGATTCTCCGACAATGGCACCCCCGGGCACTACACTGCCTCCGAGCCTACCAGCTCCCTAAACACCGGGGAGTGCCCTCCCTGGCGACTCCCCTGAAATGCTCACGTGGCAGGCTGGCGCCCCAGGCCCCTTTCTGAGGGCCACCCTTGCTCACGCACTGCCCACGCGGCCTATGGCGCCCCGGGCCCCACATCAGCGGGTCATCCCTGCCCACTACGCTATCCCGGCCCCCCATGGACCCTTGGCCTACCGCGGCCGACTAGCCCGGTGCCCGGGGTACCCACTCAGCGATACTCACCTTTCGCAGCCATGCTCCCAGCCTGTCAACAGGGCTCCTGCACCCCTTCAAATGGGTATCGAGCCTCCATTCCCACCAACAGCAAAAGGACCTCCATTTTGTCAATTTGACTCACCCCCTAACTCACTTTATTCTGACCCCGGGGACCCTTGGGTGGGAATCACTCCTCCCCCCAATCACTCATTGCACCATGCATTCTACATTCACTCCATACACTCAGGCCCTCTGGCCTCACTCACTCAACATGTTTCCATTCCGCTCTTCAACTCACCCATTGCTGATTTCTGCCATCCTGCTGACTGCATCCCCTAACGAACTCGTGCTCCCACGTCGTCCCTTAAACTACGGCACGTTCCATTTAACTCTACATAACTAAGCTACGTCCCCTCTACGCATCCAAAGTCTGTCACTGTCTTCAAATATCCCATTTTTCCAACCTAAATCTCAACTAAAATCCCTCTAACTAATCCATTCCATGGGCCCCATGAGGACTTACCCCTGCCCCGTGAAGCCAGTCTTGCTATCACTAACCCATCCCCTAACTAGTTGTATCCTGTGCCTGGCAGGGGGGTTTCTCACCTCCTGCCTGGGAATCCTGTTCACCCGAAGCGAGGCTTGCTTTTTTTTATGCGCGTGCACCAGCGTGGCAACTCGCAACCTGCGCACCAGCCCGTGACGTCGTGGCAGCTGTTGGCGCACCTTGTACCTCGTCCCTCTTGGACAGTACCATCCGGCAGGGATCTCCCCTTCTGCCGGATTCCAACCCTACATGCAGCCATGACGTCACCCTGCGCATCAAAAAAACAAGCTTCTCGTTTTGAGGGGTTCCCCACGCGACCACATATGCTCTGCCCGTCGGAGCTTCACACACTCTCGCGTGGAGAACCCATCCGGTCCAAATCCATCTATCCAGCCTAGCTTTTGTCCGTCCGCGGGATCCGCAACATCCACCGCTGGCGTTTACGGACCGGGCTTCACTCCCGCAAGCGCGCACGTGGCGGCCTCGTGCGTAGCATGGCACGAACCTCGCGCGTGCTGCCGTGCAAACCCAGCACGGTCCCCATTACATCTACGGCCGCTACTCGGCCTTTGTCTCTCATTTGTCGCCATCTTCGTCGCACTCTCGCGCTCAAGCTCCATTTCACACACGCACTCCTGTGTGTCACGAGACTCACACACCACGCCATTACACTCACACCGGGAGACGCGGCTGCATGTTCGCTCATGCCCACCGTCATCTCCCTTACACACAGCGACCTCACACACGCTGTTCCTCTCACACTCGGCCGCTCACTCGCACAAGCAGTGACATTCACACGCGGTGCCTCATCCACACACGGCGTGCTGGGAAGCACGCACTCCGGCACACTCGTGACCACACCACTCGCACACGGGGGTGCGCTCACACCTTTCACCACACACACACCGGGACAATCACGCTGGGGATTTGCGTCACCTCTAGGGCTCCCGGGACCTCCATACCCCCCAAGCTCTGTGTGCACCTGTCCACAGCACTCGCCCCCTCTACTCTGCTTGGCACGACCGAACTCACCTGGTCGAGATCAGCTTCAAGGGAGAATAGTGTCTCCCTCCGTTCCCAAAGGAAGCTATCCAGCTGCTCGCACCGGGTCCCTAAACAGTCTGCTTGCTCCCCCTCATGGTCCTCCACTACCTTAATGTGTGTGTGCTCGTCCTTAACCCCGTCTTTATCGTGCAGTCTCTCCTCTATTTTTTCTATCTCCTGCGTCTCGATACATTTTCTCTCCTTGTTCCTTATTTCTGTTTCTTCCTTGTTCCATTTTCCTTCCCATTTGAATCGTTCTTCTTCTCCGAACTTTTTGAGTTGTTCGTTCTCTTTCCGGAGTTTTTCGATCTCCGTGGACTCAAATTTTGCTCTCCCCTCGAGCTGGTTCATTTCAAACTCGTATAGTTTTTGTTTTCTCTCCCACTGTTCCTCATGCTTTTCAACCTCCAATCTCATCGTTTCTTTCAATTGGCTTAGTTCTTTTTCCTGTTTCGTTCGTTGTTCTTTCATTATTTCTGCATACTTCAACCTTGCTTTCTTTTTTAATTGTTCTTGTCTTTCTTTTTTAATTTCTTTCACCCCCTGTCCCTCATTCTAAAACCTCATAGTTTCCTTCAATTGCTAAACCTCAAATTCATGTTCTTTTTGTTTTCTCTCCCACTGTTCCTCTCGTTCTTCCCTCTCCAATCTCGTTGTCTCCTTCAATTGACTGATTTCTCCTTCCTGCTTCATTCCTTGCTCCTTCACTTTCTCCTCGTCCTCCAACCTATTTTTTTTTCCTTTTGTCGTTCAGTTTCAAATTCATACTCTTTCAGTTTTCTGTTCCACTGTCTTTCTTGTTCCTCATTCTGCAATCTCGTTATTTCCTTCAATTGGCTGATTTCCTTCTCCTGTCTAATTCGTTCTTCTTTCATTACTATTTCTTTCATCTCATTCTTTAATCTGGCCTTGGCTTCCAGCTGTTCGATCTGCACAGTGTGGTTCCTTAACGTTTCATTCTCTGCTGTCGTTCTTTCTTCTCTCACCATCCTCAACTCGTTTTGTAATTCCATCTCTTTGTTTTGATATTTCTGTAACTCACAAGCTTTCTCTTTTAATTCTTTTCTCATCTCCGCACACTCCGACCTTGCTTTGGCTTCTAACTGTTTGATTTGCACAGTGTGGTTCCTGAACGTTTCATTCTCCGTCCTCTTCCTTTCCTCTTTTAACACTCTCAGTTCGTTTTGTAATTCCCTCAACTCAAAATTTTTTTCCCATTTTTCCTCACTGGCCTCCTCACCTTCTTTGCATGCTTCCTTCCACATTTCTTCCATTTCATTACCGTATCTCTCTAGGCCTTCCAGGCATTTCTCTTTTCTTTCTATCGTCCCTTCTAGGCTCTTTCTTTTCCGATTGCCTTCTTCTACCTCTTCCTTCAGTTGTTCCAATTCCCCATCGCGTTCCCGTTTTTCCTCCTCCAGCTTCGTTTTCCATTCCTCTTCCTAGTACTCTCTATCCCGGGAATTACCGATTCGCTCCTCCTCCATTCTCTCGGTTAGCTCGCTCGTCCCTTGTTCCCACTTATGGATACTCAACTCTATTTTCCTCACTTTTCCCTTTAGTTCTTCGAACTGTCTTGACTTTTCCAATATTTTTTCCTTTAGTTGTTTTAATTCCAAACCGTGCTTCCATTTTTCTTTCTCGAGCTCGGTTGTCCATTCTTCCTTTAATTGTTTCTGAAGCCCGACAATGTCCGCCTGCCTCGCCTGCCATGCCCACATGGTTTGAAACGGTTGTTGAGAGCGCTCGCCTCATGTCGTGCCATTCGTTGCGCCAAAAATAGCCGCTCGCTCCGTGCTGCGCTGAGGTGCGATTGTGCCGCCATTATGCGACTCCGTTTGCCGGCAAAGTTCGTGCTCAGAATATGAGGGTGAGGTCCCCCATGGATTAAAATTACAAGTACCGTCCCAGGCCATGGATTCTACATTACTACACATATTCATTTCTACCCCCGGCACCCGCTCGCCTTGAAACTCCATCTTATTTCTGGGAAGGGAATAATTTTTTTTTAACTCGCTCGTAATTTGGGGGAAACGGGGGGGTTGCTTCACACACCCCTGGTCCGATCCCCGTAAATTTAGTTGGAGACCGAGGTGGATTTGAATCCCACACTCCTGTACACCAGTGTTACGAATTTCGGTCCTCCCGGCGTGCGATCGGCCACGTAACTCAAATCGCGACCACGTCGCCCACCGGAACGGGCAATTCAGTCGTGACCCTCCTTGGAACTATCGCCAGGAGCTAGTCATGGGTGGGTCTTTCGACCCCACCACAATCGTGCCAATCGGCCACCCGCGCAGGATAGGGTTGTTCGCCAAACTCGACCTACCTAAGTACCTACACGGGTAGTTAACTGGGCGATCGTACCTCGCCGCTGGCCGGCCTAGGACACGAACCACTTAAGCGGTCCATTCCGTGCTTCAGTGATAACCGAGCGGAGTTATCGCCGGCCCCGACGGACGTGATTATTTACCGGGTGCTTACACCCTTCTACCAATTCCTTCCGTGATGCAAGATGGAACTTTCAAACAAGGGAAAGGACGCAACGAAACGGGCAACAGTTCAACAAGCACATTTATTGCACACTCAGACAAGCACGTATTTTACAGCCATACAGTAATTCAGGCACGTATAGAGTGAAAGCAAGCAAAGGCGGAGTTACGACCGAATAAAGTCTTTATTTCACACGCACTTACTTAAACAATTCTACTTATAAGATGGCGCCAACACATGCACTTACACAAAAGCAAAGGAAAAAGCCACCCTCAAAGGTAAGGGTGGCAGACAGGTTCGTGGACCAAATGTGCGTGGAACCTGGATGAGCGGCCAGGTCCACGAGACCGAAGGGTCTTACCCGCGCCCTCGTGGCGCGATGGCGGGCAAGCCGCGATGTCAGCGTAGCTGATCCTGGCTTCGTGCCCCTGGCGTGGCTGGCGAGCTCTCTCCGTCGATCGGCCCCCGTCTGCCTTTAGACTTCAGCTCCGAGCTCCATCTCCCGACTCTGCCCCACCGACACTGCCGCACCGACACTGCAGCCGTCTGCCTCTTCGAGCTCCGTCCAGTTCTCCGACCCCTCCAGACCGCCACTCTCCAGACCTGACTTGATTGCCGACACTGCTCCACTGACACTGCTCCACCGACACTTCTCCAGCGACACTGCTCCACCGACACTGCTCCACCGACACTGCTCCACCGACACTGCTCCACCGACACTGCTCCACCGACACTGCAATCGACTTGACTGCCCGTCTTCCGACTCTCCAGACTGCCACTCTCCAGACCCGACTTGACTGCCGACACTCCCACACCGCCGCGAGCTGCGTTGTGCTCGTGCTTATATAGGCCGGGGGAGGAGCGTATCTGCAAATTTGTGGATCACAGCGGGTTCGGAGGCGGGGCTACACCACCTGATGCGCAGCCATTGGATGGATGAAAATGGGCGTGAATCATTCTTGATCCGTTTTTCGAGGCGAAAGGAACCCATTCACAACCCATGGCACGACGTTTGGTAGAAAGGCGAAGGTGGTGGGAGTTTGCTGTGGTGGTTTTGGAAGGGTGTTGGTGGTGGCGATTTGGTTGCTGGCAGGCGTCGTTTGAGAATGGCGGTGAAGCGATGTTTGCGGGGTGGAGTTGTGGAGGTAAAGAGGCGAAGGTGGTGGTGTTTGAGTTGTAGTTGTTTGGGAATGATGTTGGTGGTGGCGATTTGGTTGTTGGCGGATGATTGGTCCAAAATAATGATAGAGAAAAGAAAAACGGCTAACTCAAAGGATCGCAGCCCGGTGAACACGGAAAATCCCTCTAAACAACGGTGGGGAAATCTAACTACACATATACTTATCGTCATAACTGATCTAAGGTCCCTTTATGGTGTATTGCGAATTTCCACAGCCGTAACAATATTTATCATTAACGCAAGCTTTAAGAACAAAATGTATCATTTGCATGCTACCATTGTAAAAGATTGCTACATTTGGCTTCATTAGAACTCCTTTTAAACGTGTTTAAAAAGAAAAACATATTTTGTATCAGTAAATCTCTTGCACACAGTTTCTTTGGTTTTTCTAAAGATAATTACCTATTTCATATTTGTTATTCTGTTGAACATTATGTGCTCATTAGCCTGCACATGAGAAGTGAAAAGCAGGATGAAGCAATTGGTTCACGTCCATCCGTCCATCCGTCTTATCAGTTTATGATCGTCAGTTTATGATTGAGGAACAGTTTATTTAAATCGAATGTTATATTTTTGAACACGAATCAGAACATCAAAAGAGAGACAAGTGTTTCATTTTATCGTACATTGGCGCTGAATTTGACCTAAACACGCCAGGGAAGAGTGAGATAATTTTTATTACTCTGTCTAGCTGCCTGGCAGTGAAACAAAATTGAAGATCATTCCAAACAGGAAACTCACTGTTTTTAAAGATGTTATATAATGCACTCATAACAACAGTTGTGAATAACAATTGTAACTGTGAGATAGGGTGGTGTAAAATAGACACTGGGTTAAATGGCGGTAAAACCCGGAATTAATTTCAACTATGTGCCTTGAAACCTCTTTAAACGAATATTCAAATTGAATTATACTCGCAGAGTACCCACCATACGGACGATCTTGTTCCAACATGCATCACGTCTTCTGACACATACTTTTATTTGGGCGGTGTACAGGCAACCGATTGCTCTGTATACACACAAAAAATATAGCCTGGGTGACGTGCATGAATTAAAAAAACATACCTACTGCTTATGATTCAAAAGACCTCACTGCACTGGAAAACGTGGGGACAGGAATACTGTTCTGTAAATGGTGGAGACTTGTAATACCCTCCCCCACTTGGAGGCGGTGCTACACAATACACATTTACATGGAGAATCTGTGTCCTCCCCTTCACCTCCCCAAGACCACCAGCAAAAAAGATTTTTTTTTAATACACCCCAATACATTAATTGGGTTTATGCTGATCCTGTGTAGCAAGTCTGGACGTAACCTGCACAGAACTGTATGCGGAGCAGCACAACAAACAAACACACAGACACCAGTCAGTGAATTATCGTGAGGATACTTGACTGTAGAAGACAACATCTCTTTCATAATACTTCCAAGAACCATTCAATGTATCAATATATAGCATTGGAGGATGTGGCTTGTTTTTGGAGAACTTGTCAATCGAGGATTTTGACCTGAAGAGGCCGCCATTATGACAATGTACCGATCATTTCCATCAACTCGTCTTTATGGTGGCCATCATCAACATCAAGATAGCATTAGTGGATCAACTTTATCGTCAATGTTGTTATTAAAGGTAAGTTTCATGATCTTCATAGCTCAAGAAAATAAACTTTATTTTGTGTTCTTCATACAGGAAAGTAGCTTTACCTCATGTTGGCTTTACGGTTAGGTGGATGTCAATATAAGATGTTCGGGTCTTCGGTTCAAGTCCCTGTCATACAGTTACATACCACCAGGTGGGTTGACTCAGCTTGTCACCAGGTTGGCAAAATGAGTACCAGCTCACTGGTAACAGGGGACACTCCACTCCATCAGCAGCCCAGCCATGCTCCCAGCAATGATGTAACCAGCAGCTGCAGGATGCATATGAAATACTAATAATGACTCAAGAAAAATATAGTTTATTTTATGTTCTTCATAAGTCTTTTATTCATGAAAATAAATAGCACAAAACAATGCACAAACATGATAATTAAGGGTACAGTTTGGGAAATTTTAAAGTTGAAGTCACTAACCCTACTTTCCCAATTACAACCTAAGTTTGCAGATTTGTGGTTCACAGGGATTTTCAAGAATGTAACCCCGTGAACGTTATGGCCCTCCTGCCTATACTTGAACACTGCACAGGGTATCGTGTTCTATGAACTCGAGTTATTCATGTACTGGCTTTGCTGAGACTGAAATGATTTCTCAAAGATATCCTTTATTATGTAAACCTTTCCAAGCCATTGTGACCATTGCATATAATGCTGCTTTGATGGTCTGTGGAAGTTGACTGGGGAGATCTCCCTGTGTCTTTCAGGTGCCTCGGCATCTGGACAGGATGGTTTCCTGGGCTGTCTTCGATCGCTGACCCTTAACGGTGCTGCACTTGACCTTGAGGGGCGGGCCAAGGTCACGGCTGGGGTGCACCCAGGGTGCACCGGTCACTGCTCTAGCTACGGCTCTTTGTGTCGGAACGGTGGCCTCTGCATGGAGCGTTATGATGGCTATGCCTGTGACTGCAAGCACACACCTTATGATGGACCATTCTGCACAAGAGGTGCAGTTTACCTTCCAATTGAGCTGGCTCTCTCCACAGCTTTCTGAAGAAAAATCTTGATTGACTAAAGTATTAATTTTGTGTGTCAGGCTGGTAAGATGGCATAAGAGATACACACACTCACGTCGCCAAGCTCTCGAGCCTAGGTTTAAATCGAGTCCCAGCTTTAACCTGTCATCCTGATGTTTCACAAGGAGTGTGATTCATCAATGTGTGTGCCGTCCCTTGGATGGACGTTAATCTAGGGACGTCCCATCTGCCGGCATTAGTTGGTGGACGTTAAATATCTCTGTGTCCTTCGTGAAGAGTAAGCGAGCTATCACAGGTATATAATACTGCTTCATAATGATGATGTATATAATACTGCTTCATTGGCGCTAAACGTCCAGAATTTTTTTTGAGCGATCCTTAAAATCATGGTTTTATTTAAAAAGAGGTACATATTGAACACTTCATGGTGTAACATGTTCTGTGAATTCTCTATAGTTTAAGAAGTTGGTCGAAGATGCTTTTTCCTCTGCGAAAAGCATTCCAAATATGACGTCAATCAATCGCCTTTATGCTATAATTTAATAAATTCTGAATAACTTGCTGAAATAAATATTCTAATCATCACCATCAATACTTGCATCTATGTTTCCCATCGACGTTATGAAGCCTTTCAACTACTGAGCGTCTTGTAAACCTATGGATACATATTGTATGTAGTAATGGATTTTGGTGGTAATGTTTATCGGTCTGGTAGTAATACAATATGGTGTTTGCAATGATTTTTGAAGTACTGTATAATATAAGGGTATGTTATAAATCATTATTTGCATTATTCCAGTAAATCCATTTTGGAATCCATTGCCATTTTAATTAATCATTGACATATCCTGTTTTCTGTATTTAGAATTTGACTCGACAGGTGATGAGGAATGAACTTTTTCTCCCAACTATGTAACCTGCCTTGCCTAATTTTGTGTTTCCCAGAGGTGGGTGCATTCTTTGAAGCTGGTACGTGGGTGCGTTTTTCCCTGCCTGCACTTCACTCGACAACCTCTCCACCTCAGCCTCGTGTCTTGCTCGAGGGACAGGAGGAACTCCCTGCTCAGCCGGGTCAGATGGCGGGGCTCGGGGATGAATCTTGGGGTCTCCCAGATGAAGACGGATCAAACATTAAGGTGTGGCGCACTGGAGGGAGCTTGGAGGAGAGCATAAGCTTCAGTTTCAGCACGAAGAGAGCGCCTTCTGTGCTGATCTACGTCACAACTCGTGTTGGCTCCAACATTGCTATTGTACTGCAGACTAATGGTGAGTATACCTGAACTTATTAGGTACTTTGAGGCCCTCTTCTTAGTCTCAGGAAATGATCTATATATTAAAGTAGCCGGATTTCTTTGTCCGTCCATCCCTCTGTCTGTCACACTCTTTTCGCTGGAACATCATTACGGCATTACGCCTCGCGCTAGGCCTCTACAGAAATGCATGTTATCCTGGCATCCAGCATTCAACCCATCCCTTTGCTTTGCTAGTGGCAGTTGAACACCATAACTCGTATATCTGACTCTATCTGAAGAACTGACATCTGTAGGCGACAGGCTGAATGCCAGACACGAGGCGTCGGAATGACGGATTTAGTAAGATGGTGGTGTAGTAAGACGGCCTTATGTCTAGTGCTAGGCGAGGCCTTTACAACAGTGTATTAATCACGACTCCATGAGAATTGCATTTTCCAACTTCAAAAAAAAAAAGAAAAGATGTAAAGCCTGATCTCTGGGAACATAAATCAAATTAATAATATTGTTTTTTTGGTGAATAAGTGTGCGTATTCCAACAATTAACGCTGAGTCATTGGTAATAAACAAAATGTTCCTGGAATTAAAAAAATATTGCAAATTCTGACTGTCAAAAACTGTATTACTGAGCTTTTTGCATATACAAGTTATGTTATTCAACTACCGGCAGCAAAATGACAGGTTCAATGATAGTTTAAGAAAAAAGGTAAAATGATGGAGAATATTATATAGACAAATGATAGGGGATTTTTGGGATGTGGATGAGAAAAAGGAAATTATATTGGAAGGACATTATTATATTAATATGCTAAGCCATATTTTGTGGACGTATCTCCTCCGAAACTGCCGGACGGATTGTTGCCACTTTCGACATGTGGGTGCTCTGTGGTCTAATGAACAGCATGGGCTGTGAGATCGCGCCAGACAGAAGGTTTGGGAATTTTTGGCGATTTTCTAATTTTTACATTCGTTTACATGGCGACGTGTGACGTCACTGCTGAGAGACGTAATGACGTCATAACATCGTTCATTCGCTGCCGTCATTACATCTGTCGTCGACAGACCGTCACCACTGAGAAGGCGGAATGCCACTCCTAGAAAACAGCGTCTGCAATGTAAAACCCTCTTCTGCACATGCTGACTCCCTCAGAAGGTGCATTTGACACAAAAAAATATAACAAGAAACATTGTATATAAAGAAATTCTATAAATCATATTGTGAGCACCGGATATATTAACGTCCGAACGAACCCTCACTTTAGAAACTTTACCGAAGCGTGGGTTTGGCTCGTAGTAATTAAATATAGGAAGGGAGATTTGTGGATTTTCTCACTGATTATTTACAGTGGGGGTGGAATGGTGAAGGCGGTGGGGAGTTTAAATATTTTGCCATTTTTGTCATACATTTCTGTCAAAACGGGGTTTTGGGGGTGGTTCTGCTTTGTTACCTGGTGATTGGAACTTCAAATCCTGACTCCCCTGGGAAAGCAATGGCACACCAACAAGCGCATTTCATTGTTGAGGAACCTGCTTTGACGGCTCTTTTCCTCTTCATTGGATTGTACTACAGGGCAGATATCTGAATGTGATGGTGATGATGATGACATTGTTGTTACTTAGACTGCAATGGACCATGGCTGAAATGTAGAGTTAAACATTTTTTTAAACGTTCCAGATTTTTATTCCAGTTCAATAAAAAAAAAACAGTCAAATAAAAGTCACAGAGAGAGGAGATGAAAGGGTTCCATTAAGAGCCACACATTGTCGACGAGAGGAGATGAAGTCAGTAATCCAAGAGTAGAGTCGGCCTTGGATTCCATAGGCAGACAGTTTGGAGAGCAAGGCACGATGCTAGACTGTATCAAAGCTTGAGATACAGGAGATAGGAATGAGACCAGGGAGTTTTTGTTAGCGATAAAACTATTAAATATGTAGATTTGTTTTTCTGCGGGAAGGATTGCAGACATAGAGTTCTGTGCAGTTTTGAAGGCGAAGTTTATAGGGACAATGAACGAAGTTTAAATTACATCGTATCAGGTCACGGCAGGAAGACTGGTTATGTTACAACTAACACCAAATGCATACCTGCCAACCTTTTTTTTTTAAGGAAAAGCGGTAGGCTGGTGTAACACGCGTCCCTCGGGGGGTCCGGGGGCATGCTCCCCCGGAACTTTTTCAAAAAAATGAAGCAAAATGGTGCAATCTCCTGCAGTTTGAGACCACAGTTAGCTGAAATATATCAACATATTTTTAGAGTGAAAAAGAGAAAACCTAACATGGTTGATCTACTCACCAATCTTTATTTTTCTAAGACATCATGATCATCAGTCACGTTTACATAAATTACTGACTGTCCAAGCTCCACATGTATGTGCCCATACGTGTACACAAGAGTTTACATAAACTCACTGATCCATCTTTATGAATGAAATGACTGGCCACTCTGATTTCATAACATATTTACAGTTTTCAGGTTTGAACAGTTAAGATGCACATTTAGCTATTCAGAGCCTGGTAGGTGGCAGACTTGGCCTTCTTAAGAAGGTCGGCATCTGGCTTCCACGAGAAGCAGCTGACTCCATCTGGCTTGAAGATGTTAATCTTCCCTGCCAGCAAACCACACAGAGTGTTTCTGACGCCATGGCTGTCCTCGTACACGCTTGACTTGGCGTGACCTTCCTTGCCACATCCCAACGTGCTCCTCTGATCAGTTATCATTTTTTTGACCATGCTGAAAAGGGACTCGCAGTCGGCATTACTGTGAGGGATCAGCAGGACGTGTTTGGCCAGTCTACAGAGCGATGGGTAAACGGACTGGCTGGTGCCAGTGGCAGGGTCCGTCATCTTCTCCATGGCTGCCCAAAACACATCCACCCTCTCATCTGGGTCATATGCTGGCAGGGTGACATCTGACTGATATGTGCAGAACTCTCTGCACAGTGCATCTCTGTTCTCTTCTGGGACAACAGATGCAAGGAGCTGTTCAACCAGTGTAAGTAGGCTCTGCATGGAAGCTGTCTTGGAGGAGGCTGGGTCCACGATGACCGCATTCCTGATCAAAGGGTCCTGGAATGGGAATTTGTCCATCATGTAGGTCAGGGAACCAACGTAGAACATTCGGACCTCTGCTCTAAATTTCGTCACTCCACTGGTCCCCTCTAGGGCGTTCTTCACAATGAGCTGCATTGCCTGGAAACTAACAAATAGCTCCCTGTTCGACCTCTGGTTGTCCTGTTCAGTGAAGTCCACATTCAAAACGTCCTCCTCACCCTGGATGACAGAGGGCAGGACCAGACAGGACAGGATGCTTCTGTAGAGCTTCACCATTGAGGGGTACAGGCGGTGGATCATAGGAGCCTCGGTCTGCAGAAGCGTGTTAAAGCCATCGAAGTTGGGCAGGACAGCATGCAGGAAGTGGATGTAAAGCTGTGCAGTTGGATCTTTGAAGAGTCTGACCAACCTCTGCTCTCTAGGCCCACCTCTAGTCATGGATGACCTTTTCCGCTTCTGCGGTTCCTTCCCTTGTAGAGGTGCATCATCATAGTCATCATCATCGTCGTCAAAGTGTGTCAAGAAGTAAGACCGCAGGCCATCCCAGAGATTCAGGCTTCTTTCCAGGCACTTGTGGAGACTCGGCCACCGAATTGAGACGTTTTTTTAGCACTTTCCGTACGGTCACATCACAGAATACTAGCATGTCTCAGAGCAGATGTTTCCTTTTCGCACTCTTCTCAAAGTGGTAGTACAAATCTATGACAAAGTCCTCAGGATCAAAACCCTTCAGAGCCGTGCCACTTGCCTTGGCTGCCAGGGCACTTAAGTGACACGGACAGCCCATCAGGTATATGTCTGTGTTTGTGTCTTTTCGGAGGTACCCCATGACGCCACGATGTCGACCAGTCATTACTGAGGCATGGTCCGACGAGAAAGCAATGCATTGTTTCAGGCTGAAGTCACACTTTCGTAGAGAGTCCTTTAATGCCATGGAAATATTCTCACCAGTCGCGGAATTGACTACTGGCATGTCGAGAAATGATGTTGTGATTAGGCCCGTTATCTGATCTTCATGGGTGATCAAGACTGGGAAAAACCTGTCCTCATCATCACTGCTTCCATCCGTTGCCAGGGTAAACATCAGATCGTTCCGGCTGACATTTTGCTTGATGCGATCAACTGACCGACCCGCAATGGTGCACGTAATATGAGTCGCCTTGGTACGACCACATGCGTACTGACGCGCGATCTCGCTGTCGGGGAACATCCGTGGGACCAGCTTGGAGAAATGGTCATTTAGGGCCAGAGGCAAATTGTGCTCCATCAACAGTCCTTGAAATAAAACCTCGGCGTTGATTGACGTCGGCATCTCTCGCACTGGCTGGAAGGCTATTTTTGATGTGGTTGCCACCGCGCGGGAGTTGCTCATGTGTTTCCCCGTGCTGATGTGGCGACTCAAGTCGTTGTATCCTCCATGACTGATGGAGAAGTCTGATCGACACATATCACAGAAGGCATGTCTGTCTCCCTTACGCGAAGCCTTGATACACTTGAACTCTGTAGTCCAACTTGGCTTAAACTTGTTGACCCAGCGTGGGGGTGGTTTTTTTCTCTTCTGGGGTTTGCATTGTTGTCGTGCACTGAAGCGATGAGTCCTCTCTGTTAACTGCAGTCTTTGATCATGAATGGAAAATGCCAATAGCGCGTTGTCTGGAAATGAATGCCCGCTGTTTCCTGTCGTCCCATTTGATTGGTCATGCTTAGTTTGGAAGCAATAACCAATCGCTGACGAGATAAGAAATCCAGGTCAGGCACGAGTTGTGTAGAATGTGGAAGCAGCCGCGTGTAATACGATCTTGGCAGTGAGAAACGAACGCAAAACTGACAAAACACAACTATTTTTTTTTCCAATAATAATTTCCAAATGCGGTATGTCTGACTAATAAAATCGGTAGGCGTTGGGAGCTATAGAAAATCGGTAGGCTACCGCGCAAATCGGTAGGGTTGGCAGGTATGCAAATGATGAAGGGAAAGTTTACTCAGAGGATTTCAAAATAGGTGGAGGATGTTGGCTGGACTTGTAGGGAGCTTTTGTGTACACCTGTACTGACTGTGATGTCTGTGAGAGGGTTTCATCAAGGAATAGTGTGTGGTCCATTCATCCATTTGGACCATACTCTGTACAGAGCGTCGGTGCTGCCGCAGCAATCCCCTGGGCTATTGGGCACAATCCTGGATGGGTCGCCACTCCGACACAGGATGCTCGAATGGCTCAATCATTCCAGCAAGCTGGTACTCATTTCGCCAACCTCAGAAGGATGACAGGTTGAGTCAACCTCACGTGGTATTAATTCAACAGCGCAGGATTTCAACTCAGGACCCTAGGATCCCAAGCTTGCCACCCGACCCATTAAGCCAAAGTGTGTGGTCAGTGTTGTGTATTCTTCACATTACAACCACCTTCGCCCAACCCGACCAAAGAGAATACGTTTATTTTATTGTGAACACCAGGTGGTGATATCTCTGAACCTGCCTCACTTTTTGCATCTCCACTCCTCCACCCATCCCCCCAATGAAATTAAGTCATTTTCTTGACAGATTAATTTAATCTGGTGTTGGTGTGGAGCCTTACAGCAGGCACCCGGCACCCCAGGAACTTGCATGGGCCACCTGACCCTAAATTCAGCTTTGCTCACATTCATTGCACCCAGAAGACAGCAAAGGAAGACCAAAGTATAGCTTAGAAGAGAAAGAAACAGGAGAGATGGACATTTTTGTTGCTCAGATGACTGATAATAAAAGTGCTGCAGTCTATCAAGCTTAAAAATATATCCATCGCATTGTCATTTTGCTTTTTCAACTTACCTACCTCACCTCAATGCCGCACCCTGATTATCATCAAATTCCTGTTTGCAGGTAGCTTGCAGGTGCGATATCAACTTGGTGGGCCTGATGAGGGACTGGTGGTGGGATCAGGGGGCAGGAGTCTGGCTGATGGACAACCGCATGCAGTCAATATTACTCGCAGCTACAGCCAGCTCTTCCTGCAGGTACCATAATCACATAGTGCAGGGAAACATTCCCGATTCTCAGCAAGCATCATCTTGTTTTCCCGATGTTGATGTAATCTTTTTGAAAGCCCTGTGACCGCAACACACTTTTGAGTGGCGGTCCATGGAGCTAGCCTTTGGAGATCTCCACATGCTGAAGAAAACCAGACTCCGTGTAATGAAAGTAGAGCGTCCGCTTTGAGTCTGGGAGGTCGGTGGTTCGAACCGTGCCGAGTCGTGCCAAAGTCGTTAAAATGGTACGTGCTGCTTCCTTGCTTGATGCTCAGCATTTAAGAACTATAGAGCACCGACAAACAACTTGAGGTTGGCAACCATTTTTCGGGCTTCATTGAAGATTCTTATCAGGGAACTTGTTATTTATTTATTTATTTATTTATTTAAAACGGTCAAATTGAAGTCACCACTCTATTGCATGGAGACACAAGGAAAGTTTCAGTGGGAACATTACAACCACAAATGTTAAATTGACTGCATTGTAAGTTGTAAAAAAATGAAAAAAGGAAAGAAAAAGCATTATGCACAAGATGCAAATGCGAAACAAATATCTGCAGATTCATTCCTCGTACAGGGCGGTAGTGTGTTTCCACTGCAAAGTTCTGTTTCATTTCCTCCTTTGTGTTGCTTTAAGAATTGCTCCAAAGGTTCAGCATACATGATGTCATAAAGACTAAAATAATAGCATGCACGGAGCATCGTATCGGGATTGGCTGAAAAAGAGGACTGTATTGAACAAGATTGCTGATCTTTGTTAGTTGAGACTTGCCTGTGAGAAGGCCTGAACCTTTTGTAGCATCCATTTCGATCTGTCCTGCTCTGCAGTGAATAATTTCACACCTTGCTGTCGACCGCTTTTAGTGAATACTTTCACAATCGCACCATCCTTGTCTCCTTTGCCTGCTTGGCTTTCCAGCAGCCCCCATGACTGATGGCTTCTTGTCACGAGCAGTGAAGATAACGAAAATGAAACTCTCACACCTGTGTGTGTGCACGCGTTAGATAGGTGGTCAAAAACAGGGATCCTTTACTGGTGTAGCAGGACCCTGTCTCTGCTGCCCTTTCCGATTTCCTCCTCCGCTTCGTCATGTCATCAAGAAGTTCAAGTTATCCTCGGAGACATGAGGGTTTCACACATATGTCAAGCAGAAAACTTGAAAGCCTGCTGATGAACAGTCTGGGGTTATGACATCTACTTGCTCTGTATATAACCTTCTGAGTTTGTTCGTATTTATTTACAGTGTGGCATCGCACTGTGAGCACCCGCCGCTTTATAAACTCTGCCCAATACTATTCACTCTCCTCTTGGGAATCTCGTTAAATAGGTGCTTTTTTTTATCCAAGCTCAAAATCTGCCTGTAACCTCTGACGGGAAAAAAAAATTCTTTCAAATTTATTAATTCTCTTGTCATTAACCTCAATCTGTGGGTTAAAATGACAAGGCAGCTTCAGTGAGTCTCTTTGGGCCATCGTGCTAATTTTTGTTGACAATTTATCATTTCCTGAACTTTATTTCTGAGTTCCTCCTTCAATCAGTGTCGGATTTAAGGAAGGACCAACGGGACAGTTGTCCAGGGCTCAAACTTCAGGGGGGGGGGGGCTATGAAAAACATACGATACATTATTTATTTATAAAGCTGGTATTATTTATTCCCCTGTTGACTCAAAGGTAGCAGAGCCAGGGAAGTGGTTTATTGGGTCACATCTGCTATGTAAGGCTGGTAATTCGACTTTCCCCATCCAGTTTTTGATAAATTTGTGTTGACATTCCATCAAAATCACTTTATCAATTCGATATCACTATATTGAGCTC
Organism: Eptatretus burgeri; assembly: GCF_056783735.1. Classification (NCBI taxonomy): domain Eukaryota; kingdom Metazoa; phylum Chordata; class Myxini; order Myxiniformes; family Myxinidae; genus Eptatretus; species Eptatretus burgeri. Next base: position 34,454,244 of record NC_140962.1, read on the forward strand.
TAACTGAAAATTACCTCTGCCAAACGAATGTGGACATGAGATTATGTTTTCACCCCTGTCTGTTTGTTTGTGAACAAAATATCTCAAAAAGTTGCGGACGGATTCGGACGAAATTTGGTGGATGTGTTAGTTCGGTGACAAGAACAAGCTGATTAAGTTTTAGTTCAGGTCCGAATCCAGATCCGGCCTATCAGTGGGAAACAAAACGTTAAAATTTTCTCTTCCCACTACATTTCAAGGTTGATGGCGAAGGGGGGTGGGTGGGGAGGAAGGGGAGGGGGCCTCTACTACTCGAATGTCCCAGGGGCTGTTAAGCTTAAATCTGGCTCTGCCTTTAATGTATAGACTTTTATGTTGCTAAAAAGGTTGTTCAGTCAGGTAAATGATCATATAATGGGAAGAAAGACCCCCTAAAGACCTTTACTTCATCTACTATCCTCTGAACATGGTGAGCAGAAAGAGTGATGAAGAAAGATATTCATGCCCCTCAGGTTGTCTCCTCAGCCATCCTCTCCACCCAACCTCTAATGAACTCCAAGTCACCCCCATGACAGTTTAATTGTGTTTTTTAAGTGGCTTTCTAGCACAAGCAGAGGGAGCGGCAGACTTGAAAGGCAGAGGCAGCTGGATGTCAGTAACTGACCGATTATGGTCGATATAGCGATGCAGGAAATGACTTGGCACCCGAATGCTGCTTTTACTAAAATGCCTGTCGCTATCGCCGTTCACCCAATGCTTGACACTTTGTCACATGGTACCAAAAACACCAGCCATCAACCTGCCCTGCTATCTGCCCAAGTTGAACATTACAACAGCACCTGTCTCCTGATTCCATCTCCATCATGTACAACTGTTTGCCTCGCTTGCTGCTAATGGCATTCAAAGCTCTAACATTTGCTGGATGGTCATTTCAATCTTCAACTCCAAGGGGCATTTTTCTCCGAATATCTCTCTCTCTTGTTACTTATCCTCTTTCTGCACATGTTAGCTGTTCCACGAATGCTCCAGTGATCTGTGCTCCTCATTGTTTATATAAAATTTCCAAAGGCCTCTCTGAATAATCCATGTTGATAAGTTGAAGATTTTTTATTTTATGCTACATTGTTTCTAACTGGCCATACCTACCTGTCGCTTCACTGACTGCTTTAACCGAAAGGCAACATGTTGCACTTCACCAACGTATTGTATGTTTATCTGTGAGTCTCAATGAATATGAAAAATGAAGTTGTCGTCTTTTGTATGCAGCACAAGGCTGTGGAGGGGGGGGGGGGTAGCATGATTGGCTGAGGGTGAAACTGTGCTGCTGATGGTTAATGGTTAAGGCAGGTATTTGGAATTTGTTCATGGAGCCGGAAATAACTCGCTTGCTCTTCGCGAAGGACACCATGTGATCTCTAACATCCACCAAGTAATGTGAGCAGATGGGATACCCAGTTTCACATCTCTCCGAGGGATGACACATACATTGATGAATTACCCTACCTGTGAAACACCAGGAAGACAGTTTCTTTCTGGGTTGGGATTCCAACCCAGGCTAGACAGCTTAGAGGTGAGTGTACATCCCTCTAAGCCCGAGAGGTATGCACACTTGCTGTCTAGGCCATCCTGCTAGCCCTTGAAAATGAAGTGATCACTGTAGTAGTAGTAGTAGTAGTAGTAGTAGTAGTAGTAGTAGTAGTAGTAGTAGTAGTCGTCGTAGTAGTAGTAGTAGTAGTAGTAGTAGTAGTAGTAGTAGTAGTAGTAGTAGTAGTAGTAGTAGTAGTAGTAGTAGTAGTAGTCGTCGTAGGAGTATAGCCCCAGGAAGTTCTCTTGAGAAAGGCAACGAGACAGCTGATCAATCTCCCAGGAGTGACCCAGAGATCCCCCACACCCAGGATGGCGCACCCCTGCCTTCACTCAGTCAGGGCCTCAAGAGAGAAAGAGGAAAAGAGAAAGATAAGAATGTGGAAGGTTTGGCACCGGACTTGTGTTGGGGGAGGCAACCACTGCGAAGGGGCAGCAGGAAAGGGAAAGGTGTCCCCGATAGTTGTTGTATATTAGTTGTTATTACCCTCGCCAAAGGAGAGGGTATTGCATTTGGGTTTGTTTGTCTGTCTGTCTGTTTGTTAATTGCCGGAATCCTTCGGATTTCGGCAATTATGTTGGTCGGTTGTGTGTGTCATTCCGTGTGTCTGTCTGTCTGTCTGTCTGTTTGTGTGTCTGTTTACCCTGTAGCAGCCACACCGTTTCAGTGATCATGACCAAACTGGGTACAGACATCGGCCATGGTCCAACTTAGACACTTGTCGTTTTTTGGTGAATCGAGGTCAAAGGTCAAGGTCACCGAAAAACCGAAATTCTTATTTTCGCAATAACATCCGCTCCGCTAAAATGGTCGTATCGACTTCAAACCAAATCCAAAATGTGCATCTTCCAATACTGCATCCAACCATATGTCTCATTGGGGTGTCACACCAACACCCTTCTTAGCGGTCGGGGGTCGAATGTCAAGGGGGGTCGAATGTCAAGGGGGGTCTGGTCAAAACTTTCAAATTGCGGTAAAAAACGCCATTTCATGTCCGATTGACTTCCAAGTTATGATCATGACCAAACTAAGTGCTATAACTCATTAAACAGTAGCACTATCGACTTCCAAGAACCAAATTGATTTCCAGGTTTTGGTTTTTTCAGAGATCATGGAGATCTCTCTCTATCGAGTGCAGCCTGTGGCTGCTGGTTGCATCATTGGTTGGGACGCGGCTATGCCGCCGATGCAGTGTCCCCCTTACCAGTACACTGGTACTCATTTTGTCGACCTCGGAAGGATGACAGGCTGAGTCAACCTCCTGGTGTATTAATTCAGCGGCCCAACGGGGCTTGAACTCAGGACCCAAGGATCCCAAGCCGCCACCCTAACCACTAAGCCAACACCAAGCTTACATCATGGAGACATGACAAAGTTATTCCGGCAATTCCTTGCTCAACGAGCAATTTCGTTTGTTTGTTTGTTTTTTTCGGGTGGGTGCCTGGAATGTCCTATCCCTAAGAGAGGATGATCACCTGTCTCTGTTATCATCTGAGCTCAAGCGTTTGGACATCGGGATTGCAGCTCTCTCTGAGGTTCGGAGACCGGATTGCGGCGAGATAATGGTGGGTGGTTACACCTACTATTGGTCTGGTCGCTCTGATGGTTACCATACCCAAGGAGTTGCTGTAGCTGTGTCCAATAAGCTGACCCCAATGATAATTGAGGTAACACCGGTCAACGAGCGTATTATGAGATTAAGGATTCGTCACTCCTTAGGTGTCATTTCCCTGGTCTCTGTTTATGCTCCGACTGAGGCGAGTGATCTCACCGTGAAGGATGCATTCTACGCCACACTCGAGTCTGTGGTTGATCAGTGCCCCAGACAAGATACACTTCTAGTCTTGGGGGATTTCAATGCATCGACTGGAACTGATAGGGACGGTTATGAGGTGTGTGTTGGTCCCCATGGGTCAGGAACTATGAACCAGAATAGCACTAAGTTCCTTGACTTTGCAAGAAGTGATGGACTTAGGGTGGCTGGTTCATGGTTTCAGCACCCACAAGCTCATCGCTGGACTTGGTATTCCAACGCTGGCGGTGTGGCAAAGGAGATTGACCATGTCCTCATTGACGGTCGTTGGAGGATGATCCAGAACTGCAGGGTCTACTGGAGTGCTCACTTCCTCAATACTGACCACAGGCTTGTTGTAGCAACTCTAAAGCTGCACCTTAAATCCTGGAGAATGGTACCATCCCAGCCGAGGCTGGATGTTGCCAAGCTCAGGGATGAGAGAGTAGCTGAGGAGTTTGCGAACAGGCTGAGTGGACATTTGGAGGGGTCTGGGTGCTTTGGGGGGTCCTGAAGAGTTGTGGAGCGCCTTCAAGACCACCGTCCTTGATGTTGCCGGTGGATGCCTTGGAGCTCACCGCAGGGCAAAGAAGAATTTTGTCTCTCAAGGGACACTGGATACCATTGACCAGAGTCGCAGGGCCAGGCTGAATGGCAGAGCTGAGCTGTTCAGGGAGCTGAGGCGTAAAACTGTATGTGCACTGAGGGTGGACAAGGAGGCCTATGTGCGAGGAATCTGTGAGGGGGTAGAGCATCACCTGTGGACAGGTGATTCTCGTCCCGCTTACAGGGGAATTCGCGCATTACGTTCATCCAAGCCCATCCCTCGGAGCACTACAGTTCGAGCAGAGAGTGGTAGGCTCTTGACAGAGGAGTCTGAAGTGAAGGCCCGCTGGGCCGGTTACTTTGAGCGGTTGTACCAGGCTGATCCCCCAACTGTCGAGTTGGACGTCAAGGGTGTTACAATCCCTGTTGCTGACCCTCGAATCAACTGTGGTCCACCTACGCTTGTGGAAACACGGGCTGCGGTGAACCAGTTGAAACGGGGCAAAGCTCCAGGGATCTGTGGCATCCATGCCGAACTTCTCAAGGCTGGTGGAAATGCTGCACTCGTGTCGTTGCATGCAGTTTTGTGCTCTGCCTGGAACACAGGCATCATCCCAACTGACTGGAAGAGGGGCCTTGTTGTCCCTCTCTGGAAAGGGAAGGGTGATCGCCAAGACTGCAACAACTACCGAGGGGTGACGCTGCTCTCAGTGCCGGGCAAGGTCTTTGCTCGGATAATTCTCGATAGGGTTCGCCACCATCTGCTTGAGCACCAGCGTCCAGAGCAGTCAGGCTTTACACCAAAGAGGTCAACGATTGACCGTATCCTTGCACTTCGTGTCCTCACCGAACGCAGACGAGAGTTTCGGCAGGGGCTGCTTGCAGCCTATGTTGATCTCTGTAAAGCGTTCGATTCAGTGAATCGGGATGTCCTCTGGAGGATTCTTGGTCTTCGTGGGGTGCCACCGAAACTGATCGAGCTGATGTCTGAACTCTACTCTGGTACTGAGAGTGCTGTGAAATGTGGTGGTACCATATCTGACTTATTTCCAGTTGTTACTGGAGTTCGTCAGGGATGTGTACTTGCCCCCACACTTTTCAGCACTTGTATGGACTGGATTCTAGGGAGGATGTCGGAGAGATCAAGTTGCGGTGCGTCATTTGGGAATGTCAAGATCTCGGACCTTGACTTTGCAGATGATGCAGTCATCTTTGCGGAGACTTTAGACATCCTCTTGGGGGCCCTTGAGGTGCTGAATGAGGAGTCGGAGCCGTTGGGATTACGGGTTTCTTGGGTCAAAACTAAGATCCAGGCTTTCGGTGACATCTTGGATGCTGCTGTCCTGTCTGTGTCTGTTTGTGGTGAGGATGTTGAGGTCGTGGAGAGATTCACTTACCTTGGCAGTGATATTCATGTCTCTGCTGGCTGCGAGTCAGAGGTCAATAGACGTCTGGGTCGGGCCTGGGGAGTCATGGATTCACTGGATCATGGGGTGTGGCGCTGCCGGTACCTGTGCGGGAGGACGAAAGTCCGAGTCTTCAGGTCCTTGGTACTTCCAGTCTTGCTCTATGGGTGCGAGACTTGGACTCTGACCAAGGATCTGAGACGGAGACTTAATTCCTTTGGTACCAGGTCTCTTCGGAGAATCCTTGGCTATCGCTGGTCGGATTTTGTGTCCAACGAGCAGTTGCTGAGAGAGACTCGGATGAGATTTGTTACCTGCATAGTCCGTGAGCGTCAGTTGCGGCTGTATGGACATGTGGCTCGTTTTCCTGACTCTGATCCTGCTCACCAGATTCTCTCAGCGAGGGAGTCTCATGAGTGGAGGAGGCCAGTGGGCCGACCACGTGCCTCATGGTTGCAACAGGTTGACCATCATCTCAAGGAGATGGGGATGGGCCTGGCATCTGCCTGGGGGATGGCCAGACGGAGGCCCCTGGAGTACCGGCGGAAAGTGGACGCAGCGACGTGCTGTTCTGGCACATGCTCCCATACCTGACCTGACCTGTTTGTTTTTTTTGTCTGCACAGAACTTCAGTGTTTTTCTCCGCAACTGCTTGTCGGATTGAGACGAAATTTTCACCTTCGGAGCGACGACTCGTGTCGAAGGTTTTATTGATAATTATGACGTCATTGGTCATGTGATGTGGCAGCCATGTTGGAAAACGGTAAAACTTTGGACCACTTTTCTTAAATCACTCCAAGGAAAAAATTGAAACTTGGCAAATGGAAAGTCCTCCTCATGGGGAATAGGTGTGGTTTTTTTTTTTTTTAAATAAGGCTCACGTGGCTGTGCATGGATGGGTTTGCGGGTAGAGGAGTAGCAGCTGAAACACAAATCCAATCCAAGTTCCTCCTGATGACTTCATATTTGCTTTTTGCTTGTTCAGATTCCTACTGATTTCTCCAATGAAAGACTATACCCATTTGGTCTTCTATTTGATTTGAATTGAATTTATTTTAATCCCATTCTGAATTCAATTGAATAATAATAATTTTTTTAAACTTCATGGGTCATGGTCAGGTGTCCAATCAAAGTGGAATGTCTTGGTACCCGGTCATCACTGCCAGCAGTTATAAAGTGGCAGTTTTAATTATGTCTCCAATTACGGAACACACCCGCACACAAGCGCCACACAAAATACACCACACGGAATTACACAAACACCACACAAAACAATTCCTGGGGAGGGTCTGCAATCTCTGAATGCTCTTTTTCTTGTTGCTGTTGTCGTTGTGGCCTTGGTTGCTGGTTGTGTGCTCCTTCCGTGTACTATTATATATTTTTATATTGTTTTGAGAAACATTACTACCATATTTTTCGGCCTAGAAGTCGATGTGGAGAACATGTCAAATTGGCTAATTTCCCCATTTTTCTTTCCTCAATTCATAAACCAGCTAATACAACCCGTCGCTTCGCTGATGGGAGTATTAAGGGGGCCGTGGAGAAAGAAGGGAGGGGGAGGGAGGAGGAGCGAGGAAGGGGGGAGCAAGGAAGGGGGGAAGAGTGAGGAATAAGGGGGGAGAGCGACGCCTCACCAGCCATCACTATACACTCCGGGAGGGAGTGTGAGTGAGGAGGGGGGAAGTGGGGTAGGGGGGGAAGTGGGCAGGGGGTTTGGGAGAAGGTAAGCATTGAAGCGTGAGTGGAAGCGAATGCTGCGTGAGGGGAAGGGAAGGCAGTGGGAGTGGAAGGGAAGGCAGCTTTAGGGGAGGGGAAGGGAAGGTGGTATGAGAAGGGGGAGGAAAGGGAGGAGAAGGGAAGGGTGATGAAATGCGCCAAAACAGCAACATTTCCTTTTTCACTGCCGGGTTCTCTATAAAATCAGGTGGGAGCATTTAAAACCCACGCTATCTACCTGGCAATGGCCTGCGTGCATGCACGTGTGCTCATACATGCAGCTACCTTTGCATCCCTCCGGTCAGCTCTCTCCATGTCTGATTCATACATGCTCCACTCAGGAGAAGCAGCTTTTAATTCAAAACTAAACTGTCAGTCCTTAACAGTCCCCTAAACAGAGAGGGAGGGGTGAGGGATAAGGGAATGGGGATTGGTGGGAGATTGAGAGGGAGAGGGGTGGGAGAGACAAAAAGAGGGAGTGGGGTGGGAGAGACAGAAAGAGGGAGAGGGGTGGGAGAGACAAAGAGGGAGAGGGGTGGGAGAAACAGAAAGAGGAGGAGGGGTGGGAGAGACAGAAAGATGGAGAGGGATGGGGGAGAGAGGGAGGGAAAGGGGTGGGAGAGAGGGAGAAAGAGTGAGTGAGAGAGAGCGAGAGAAAGAGAGGAAAAGGGGTGGGAGAGAGAGGCATGGAGAGGAAAGGGAAAGGGGGAGGGGGAGAGAATGGAGGGAGGGAAGGGGATGGGAGAGAGGGAGAAAGAGTGAGTGAGAGAGAGCGAGAGAAAGAGAGGAAAAGGGGTGGGAGAGAGCGAGGGAAAGGGGTGGGAGAGAGAGGAAAGGGAAAGGGGAAGGGGGAGAGAATGAAGGGAGGGAAAAGTGAGGAGGGGAGATGGGGGGGGATTCTGGCAGATGTGATATCCAGTTTAACATCCATCCGACACGCACATTGATGAATCGCCCTGCCGATGAAACACCAGGATGACAGTTTTGAGCTGAGTCAGGATTCAAACCGAGGCGAGGCAGCTAAGAGAGAGCATGCACACTCCCCGGCTATCCTGCTGTGATGTGGCGATTTGTTGCTTTATAAGAATTGAAAACATTTTTTACTCATTGTAATCATCTAATTTATTTTGCGTTCCTAACTCCGGAGATGTCCTCACAGAGAACCATGCTATAGTATCGCCATGGAAACTTATCGAGATCGAAGCTTAAAGAGTGCTCCAAGCAAACACTCCATCAAAATGGTTGATGAAACTTTTAAAAACGAAACATTTAATTTTTGTTATATGTATCTATCTATGTCGAAGTGACGGCTCATATAATGAAAGAAGATCATACAAAAAGGGGAAACATCGAGATAAAATTGCACATTTTCAGCGAGGGAGCCACTGCCTGAGGGACTGCAAGCATGACAACGTGGGGTCATGCACACGTGAGTAGGGCCTGAACTTTTTTCAAGTCACTCGATATATTCAGTGGTGGTATGAATACTTTTGCCATGTATGGCCATGGCTTGGAAATGAACAATTAAGCTCACCAAGTGGCTTAAACAATGAAGCAAGCACTCCAACAAAAGGGTTGATAAGGAGCGGCTGGCTTGGCAAGTGATTAGCAATCGCCGATCGGTCATATAAACACCATGCACCTGGAGATGCCTGAAATGTCAAGCAATGTCTGAATTGGACCAATGAACACTTTTCTTTTTTTTTAGCAGTCGGAACTTCTGATAAGTTCAAAGCTGGAGCTTAAATTTTGAAATTTGGCCCAGGATAACAGATTCTAGAGGTTATGGCATGTGCAGAAATGAAATAAAGCCACCAACGCTGGCATCTCTGGGTGTTTATAAGCATTGCAATCTATCTAGCGATTTGTAGACATGATGGTCAGGCATTTGATGATATGAGTGAGGAAAGTGAAAAGAAAAAAAAAAACTTTATTGTTAAGCAATCGTTGTAGCCTGTTCCAAGTGAAGGCATTGTTGAGCAGGCCAAAAACAAAATGGTGAAGACCCCAGCAAGAGACAGCGAGGTGACCAAGCATGTGCCTTGATAAAGGATAATTAAATAAGGCCGTTAATTATCTTCTAAGGTGGTATTTAAATTAACCCAAACACCCAATTTTCATTCATGCACTTCCTTGGAGTTCCCTTTGAATGCATGCAAAGTTTCAAGCTGCTCAGCTTCATGGTTTTGGAGTTATGGAGGAGATGCACACACTGATACACACACACACACACACACACACACACACACACACACACACACACACACACACACACACACACACACACACACTGACTGAATGACACATACCGACATTTATCATTAATATGAATGAGTCAATTTGCAGTATAAGAGGAATCCAGATCAATGACAGGAGTTAGCAAAACCGTTAGTTAGAACAATGGAGGTGTTAATTCCTTCTGGACTCTTACAACAAATCGTTGCCTATGGTACTTCCAGGGTCATGAATATCAACGAGCTGTTTTGTGCATATTACTTGATTTACTTTGTGGGATGACCTTTCATATAGATTCGGAATATAAATAGTTCTTCAACATGTTTGTTATCATATTGAGGTACAATGTTTAAAATATGCAACATATTCATTATAATCAGCAATGGGTCGTGTCACAATACATTTTGTCGCAGTTCATGACTCCTAAATAAATAAACAAGCAGGTAGGCGACATGGCTGCTCGCTCTCGATAGAAAGCTGGCCGACGCGACTAGCCGATATTCATGTACATGCTATCAATCAATTTAGCACAATAAATATGATTATCACGGCCCTCTTAGTTTGCGCCCAGAAACCCGCCTTGTGAAATTTCAGGCATGTTTCCAAAGAGACTCTAACAAATGGCAGCCCTGGTAATTCCATTTATCTATTCGCTAAAGATTTTATTTTTTGATATGACGCTGTAAGACATTCTCCTTGGGCACAAAAAAACAGGTCCCTCAGAGGTCCAGTTTCGGAGGTATTGATTTTTTTGTACAGTCCACAATAAGTGTACGATGTACGATAAAGTATTTTAGCTGTTGATAAGGCCTAAGTCACATTTGCTCTACGGCGAGGATATGGCGGCCGTACGCCCTCTGAATTGACAGAAACGTGTGGCGGCCGCAGAGTTTCTGAGGTGGCCTCAGGGTGGCCCTACACCGTATGGCTCTATTTTATAGGCCGTAGGGTCGCCGTGGAATTATAACGCGGAGTTATAACTTTTTTCATTTCTACGTTCGCCGTAGCAATTTGACATGCCGAAACAAAAGAACTGGTAAAAAAAAAACCCCTTGTACCGTCCGTCTGGCCACACATTCGCCTTAGGGCCCCCATGCGGTCACCTTGCGGGCACCTTGCGTCTGCTTTTAATTCTATGGCCGCCGCAGAAACGCCCTAAGGTCACCGTGCGACATCAAATCAAAGACCGTACGGCAACCCCACATTTTCAGTCTCCACAATTTATAAATACCCTGTGCGGCTCCCCGAAAAATAAAAACATATGTGACTGCTACATTGTGTGACCGTGGAATTACTGCGGCCGCCCTATAATTGCTAGTGGCCGTAGATTTTGTAGACCCCACGGCCGCCGTGCCAAATGTGACTTGGGCCAAAGCAACGGAGGTGTGCATAGCAACCATTCATTTTTGTGTACATGCTAGCCACATTGTACACATTTCACCCAAGTTTCATCAAAATCAGACTCTTTCTCTTAGAGATATTCGCAATTAACCGTTTCTGAAATGTTCGACATGTACTCGCCCAAAACCTATCTCCTCCTACAAATATTTTTTGTTCGGGCTGCAAATTGGCATGAAGGGAGCTAGATATATTGCGCACAGAACTCTAAGCTTCGATTTTTCGATTGATTTTTCTTTTTGAATTTTTTCTATTTTTTGACCACTTTAAAGGACCGTTGCTATGCCGTTGCTAGGGCCCGGGGTCCCATATTCGAAAGCACACGATTCCCAGAAATATTGGTCCTACCTACCAAATTTCATTGGAATCAGTTGAGTGGTTTAGCCCCTCGGCTTGACCAAAGTTCCGTGGACAGACAGACAGATGGAAATGTCCAGAATAAGGGTGCGCTAAGAGCAGCCAAAAATATGAGATGTGCAGGATATGGGTGAAAAAATTATGTACCAGGACAGGAAGTTGAACCGAGGTCCTCTGGTGAACTTCACCAGTGCTCTGCCATCTGAGCTGGCTGAGAGACCCACCAGCTGAGAACACAATTCTCCCACATGTAGAATTGCCACTCTTTCCGTGACACTCTGCCAACCATAGGAGCAGCGACAGCCCGTCCACAAGAGGGTCTTCCCACATATACGATACACCTAATATTTTTGTGGCACTCGTATCATCGGAAAGAGAGTGGCAATTCTATATGTGGGAGAAGCCTTCTTGGTTTATCAACACAAGATTTGTCTTCATACAAATATTCGTATTTCCCCAGTACTGTGAACGCACCATCTCACAGCATCTCTGGAATGACTTCTCCATTCCAGATTCATTGCGGCCCATTCAATAGCTCGATCGGCGATTTCTCGATTCCAGATTTGCCGTGCGACTCACCCAAAAGCCCGATCATGGAGAGGGGTGCACCATATCGCTCCGGACTTACCTTAGTGCTGTGGAATGGCTGGAAAAAAAATAGGTAACCCCTCCCCAGGGTAGAACAAAGCACAACCATATTTTTTTGGTTTATTAGGATATCTGAAGTAGGTAATGGATGTTTGTGAAAAAATATATTGGGGATAGCATGTATTTTTGGTGGAATTTGTAATTATAGTGCCTGAAATTTTTGTGCGTTTTGGAAATTCAGAAAAATGACTGTTGAATCTTCAATTATCAACCAATTTTCATAATTAAAATGTCGTTTTGTACAGAATCAAGAGTATGTTGCTTTCAGCTCATCTCAGAAGCTAAATCTGAACCATTAAGTTTTCAAAACTGAAAAAATGTGATTTTACTTACTAATTTTATTCTGAAATGCTATCTTACATTTTGTTGTATACTAATATTTTTTGCTTTCACACTGAAACTAGCAAATATATTTAACAAAACATTCTGCATAAAATGGTCCTGAATATGAAATTCACAAAGAGATTTAATCAAAATCATCACTGTCCAAGTCACTCTCATCTGCAACAAAAGGGGCTTCACGTTTGTTGTCACATACCATACCGAGACATGAACAGAAGTCAGTGCAAGGCAATCCTAATGCCAAACAGTGGCACTTCTGTGACGTCTTGCATTCAGCATCCATACAGTACATGTGAGTTATGTCTCGGACTTCAATGGGTGCAGCCTCTTTCACATCGTAAACAGGTTGCATGGAAGATGAGTCCTCATCCCATCTCCAGCCATTACCAATTGGGCTCAACTGTTGTGGTTTTGAAACTTCACATTGCATCCATATAGTTAACTGGTACTTGGCACGCAACACATGGTGAAGGAAAGCATCCTCGGTTGGAGGAAATGCTGATGCAGGTTTGTCACTCGTGCAAGCAAATTCATACCGTAACTCATCTAAGGTTGTACATAAGTTGTGATTGGATTTCTTTTTGTTTCCATACAATGCTAATGTGTACCGACGAGCGTCCTGCAGGTTTTCTGTCAAATCAGGAGTTGTGCCCAGGGTGCTCAGAGCAGGAAGATCCTCTGCATATTGAACTAGGTTACTGAAGGCTGCTTTCTTGCCAATCTTGTAGAGACTACTGGTGCTATCACACCCAGTAAGGGTGTGTGCAGATGGTAAGGCACGTGCTACATTTTCTCCTTCATTTTGACAGATACTATGAACCGGTATAAATCTTTCCCTATTTGTTCTTTGTCCAGTGTGTCAAGAATGCATGTATGTTAACTTTGGCAGTTTGCCTTCATTTAGAATTTTAGATAGTAAACCAGCAAGACTCAGACATCTATATCATCTGATTTCACTATCAGCCTTTCATGAGATGATGCTCGGTCAATGGCATGAAGAAGCATCCGAGTGTCTGCTTCTTCTTGTGTGCTGAAGAGCTGGAGCAGATTTCTTTTTTCCATTTGAGTCAATGGTTACAACTCTCTCAGCTTCTGGAAATCCACCTGCAAGAGTTATACTCTGGCCATTGATCAGTCCAGGTGGGTCATCTAGTAATGACTGTGATAGGAATGCTGCAAAGTTTGCCTTGTCAGCAGAATTCTTTAGGAAATTTCTGTAATGTGGCACAACTCTGTCTGGAGCAATTACATGACTTACAACTGCAGAAGTGCCACCTCTGCGTTGTCTTTCTTGATATTTGACAGAATGGGGGACACCATAATGATCAAACACAAGGACTACAGACTTGATGTTCCATGAATTATTGAGCAGGATTGCTTCTCAGGATTGCTGCTGCCATATGCAAGATCTGATATTTATCAAGCTGATCTTTTGCTGAATGTAAATCAGAAAACTCAATGTCTTCATCAGTTTCCATGTGTGATGCTTGATGGAATGCATCACCAATTGTCATGTTGCCTGAGCAGACAGAGTCTGATTGTCCACAGCATTGCACGAAGATTAGTCTGTTTCCATAATAATTTTTTAGCTTTGTCTTTAACTTCCAGGACGAATATTGTTGTGCATCAGTCACCCCTATGTCAACCAATGCTTGGACATACTTTTCTTTCAGGAAAGAGAGGCTTGTCACAGTCAATTTTTGGGATAGCACTGATTTCTCAAGCTCATTCTGAACAACGTGGAATGCTTTCTCGTGACAAGCCTGTTCTTTGTCAGATGTGGCTGCCTTCGAACATGCTGCTTCAATGTTGCGATCACTGATATAATGTCCATAACAACTCCGATGATACTTTGCATCAAAGGAAAAGAGGTCTGAATGTGTAAGCATTCGAGTATGAATCTCTTCATCATTTCATTTGGCGGCTGCTTCCAGAACTCTCTGTCTGGTGGATTTACCACTTCCAGTTGTAATTGGAGTCAATTTTTCTGATTTATTGTCCTTTGCCACAAACAAAACATTGAGTACGGATATTGAAATTGGAAGAATGTGATCTACTGCTTTGCCGCAATGAGGGACTACTTGTAGATGGACCTGCAGCATCATCATACATGTAATTGTTTGAGGAACTTGTATATTTTGCGAGGAAAAGTTTGTGGAAGCTCACATGAATCTCGCTGGAGAGAATTTGGTCTTCTAAGGGTGAAAATAATTCATAGACAACATCTTTGCGTTTCTTACATACATTCATGATAGTCCTAAGGCCATCTTGGGTTGGATTCTTGACAACAGCACCTCCTTTTGTAAGGGATTGGAAGCACAATATACATTGTTTAGTGTTCAAACGAGGTTTCTTATCAGGAGGTTCACCATCCATTATGCTTTTCTTGTACTGCATTCAATGATGAAAGTTTCTCTGCCCTACAAAGACAAAGAAGGACTGCTAAAATAACAGGGACTAAAAACATGTTCCTCGGAATTGGATTTGACACATACACACTCTTATATATATTTTTAGGCAAAACAATACTGTCACAACCTAATTATGAACTGCCCTTTCAGATTTCCTACAAAATGACACCTTATTTGTGCAGATCGGTTGAAAATTGCAGGTTTAACAATCATTTTCGTGATTTCGCAGCATTCGCCAAAATTATTGGAGACTACCAACACAAATCATGACCAAAATACATGCTATCCCCAATATATTTTTTCTCAACCATCCATTTCCTACTTCAGACATCCCAATAAACTAAAAAATTATGGTTGTGCTTTGTTCTACCTTGGGGAGGGGTTACCCTGCTTTTTAGGGCCCTTATGGGGAATGGCCACAGCACTACCTCCCCTTTGCCTTTCCAGCCCACAAATTATTTGAGCAGTCCCTCAGAGATACAACGGCCTGCCCCTCCATCCCTGTAACCATCCCCCCTCCCCCAATTCCCACACCTCACGTCCTAACAAGCATTCTCGGCCTTACATTTTGGTGAGTTCCCCTGTGACTGTTTATTTAATTCTCCATTTGTGTGTTTCATTTGTGTTCTTTATTGATTTGTTTGCACTTTCTATAGGAACGCATCCATGACGTTATGGAATTTGCTGTAGTGTGTTTTAAATTTTATTTTATTTTATTTTCTTTTTTTTTGTATACCTTGGTCGAGGCTCGTATGAGAGCTAACACACAACTCACAGCAAGGAGGCATGAGACAAGAGGGGTGGGAGTGGAAGGGACAAAACAGTGGGGAACAGACACATTAGGTGAACTGTGGAAGGGAGAGGGATGGGGATGGGACGGGGAACATGGCGAAGAGAAGATGGACATTTCAGGGACTTTGAGGAAGGAAAGCAGGAGAAATGAAGGAAGTGGGCTTGGGTGGATTATCGGGGGTAGAAAAGATCGAGGATTTGGATGGGGGAAGATAAGAGGTGGTGGTGAACAGCTGTTTTGAAAGCCTGGAGGGAAGAATGGGAAAGAATAGAGTGAGGAAGTTTATTCCAAAGGTGGGAAATAAGAGGAATGAAAGAGTGAAGATGAGCAGTGATTCGTGATTTTGGTAGTTTTACCAGAAGGGGGTTGTTGGCGGACCTTGAGCGCCCTGTGGAAATGTGGTGGGGACAAATCGCAGAGAGAGCAGGAGGGGGCAAGGCTGGAGAGGAGTCGGTAGAAGACAGAAAGACCACCGACCAACCTGCGGTGATTGAGTGATAGGCCCAAAGACTCAGCTTCATTGCGGGAGATGCCGATGATCTTAAATGCCCTGGTTTCGACAGCGTGAAGCCGAGAAAGGTGGGAGGCAGGAGCACCAGCCCAGAGGGGAGAGCAGTACTCCATCAGGCTACGGACAAAAGCTTTGTAAGTGGTCAGGAGCTCAAGAGGGCCGAGGAAGGACTTAGCACGATGGAGGATTCCCTGTCGGCGATTGGCTTTTGAGGCGAGGTTGGAAATGTGACTTTCCCAGGAAAGGTCATGGCAGATAGTGAGACCTAGAAGCTTGAAAGAAAAGACTTCTTCCAGAGGATTGTTGAGAAAGTGGATGGGGGGGGGGGTTTGTAAACGGTCCTTTCGAAGAGACATAGTGAGAGTGTGAGATTTGTCTGGATTGAAAGACATGTTCCACGTGTTGGACCAGTTTGTGATTTTATCCAGATCTGCAGTGAGCGAAGAAGCTGCTGCTTGCCGGTCAGAGGGATGACAGATGGTACGGCAGAGGGTGGAGTCGTCGGCAAAGAGAAATAGAGGATTTTCCAGAGAGTCCGAGAGATCAATGATGAAAACCAGAAAAAGAACAGGGCCCAGAACGCTACCTTGAGGAACTCCAGCCTGCACAGGAAGAGGGGATGAAAGAACTAAATTAACATTTTGACAATTTATTTCAGAAAATATGACTGCAATTTTTTTTCATTTACACAATTCAATGTCTAAAACCACAGATAAGTCGATTCTGAGTATAAGTCCTGGACTTCTGAGGAAAAAATATCGATTTGTATGGTATGTAAATATAATTTTGTGTGCTCCTTCCGTGTCCATCACGCTTTATTCTAAAGTGTGTCCTGCTGTCGTGCCGTTTGCTGATTAAAGCTCCAAGTCCTGCTTCTTCCTCTTCCCTCCCGGAAAGACGTGCTTTTAAAATAGACATTATTATGATTAAACAGACACTAATCTTTGTTCCAAGTCATAATCATCATCGTTTTATGGCCGTTTCCATGCTTGCATGTAAGTAAATCAATTATTCACTTTACAACCAAGTACAGTGCCTTCAGAAAGTATTCACACCCTTTGACTGTCATATTTTGTTGTGTTGCAGCCTGAATTTAAAATGATTAAATTTAAATTTTTTTATCACTGATCCACACAAAATACGCCATCATGCCAAAGTGAAAACATGTTTTTAGAATTTTTTTGCAAATTAATTAACAATGAAAAGCTAAAATCTCTTACATCGATAAGTATTCAACCCCTTTGCTATGACAATCCAAATTGAGTTCAGGTCCATCAAATTTCCTTTGATCATCTTTGAGATGTCTCTACAACCTGAGTGGAGTCCACCTGTGAGCAATTCAATTGCTTGGACATGATGTAGAAAGAAATACACCTTTCTATATAAGGTCCCACAGTTGACAGTGCATGTCAGAGCACAAACTCTTCCATCAAGTCCAAGGAACTGTCCGTAGAACTCCGAGATAGAATTGTGAAGAGGCATAGATCTGGGGAACGGGATGAAACCATTTCTGGAGTGTTGAAAGTTTCCAACAGCACAGTGAAATCCATCATTAGGAAATGTACAGAATACTGAACAACCCAGACTTTCCCGAGAGCAAGCCATCCGACAAAATTGAGCAACCGGCAAGAAGGACCTTGGTCGGGGAGGTGACCAAGAACCCAATGACCACTCTGTCAGAACTACAGTTCCTTCGCTGAGATGGGAGAACCAGCCAGAAGGACAACAGTCTCTGCAGCACTTCACAAATCTCGGCTTTGCGGGAGAGTGGCCAGACGGACGCCACTCCTGAGAAAAAGGCACATGACAGCATGCGTGGAATTTGCATAAAGGCACGAGAAAGACTTCAAGAGCATGAGGCAGAAGATTCTGTGGTCTGATGAGACAAAAATTGAACTCTTTGACCTGAATGCAAAGCGGTACTTCTGGCGGAAACAGAGCACAGCTCATCACCCATCCCTACCATGAACCATGGTGGTGGCAGCATCATGATATGGGGATGCTTTTCAGTGGCAGGGACTTGTAGACCTGTAAGAATAGGGGGAACAATAAATGGAGCCAAATAAAGACAAATCCTTGAGGATTACCTGCTTCAGTATGCAAAAGACCTAAGACTGCAACAAGGATTTACCTTCCAACAGGACAATGACCCAAATAGCACAGCCAAAGTAACACTGGAATAATGGCTTCAGAACAAGAAAGTGAAAGTCCTTGAGTGGCCCAGCCAAAGCCCAGACATGAAAGTCATTGAGAATCTGTGGAAAGACTTGAAGATTGCTGTCCACTGATACTCCCTATCCAACTTGGCAGAGCTTGAGCAAATCTGCAAGGAAGAATGGGAGAAAATCCCCAAATCCAGATGTGCAAAGCTGATGCAGACACACCCAAGAAGACTCGAAGCTGTAATCGCTGCCAAAGGGGCTTCCACAAGGTATTGGCTCAGGGGGTTGAATACTTTATTGATACATGATATTTCAGCTTTTCATTTTTAATTAATTTGCAAAAAATTCTAAAAACATGTTTTCACTTTGTCATTATGGGGTATTTTGTGTGGATCGGTGATAAAAATTTTTTGATTTAATCCATTTTAAATTCAGGCTAACACAAAATGTGGCAAAAGTCAAGGGGTGTGAATAGTTTCTGAAGGCACTGGAAATCTATTTTTGGCTTTCCAACAGTACCGATTTTTACTGCATGACACCAGCGAAACCATCCAACCATCCATTGGGACCATACTCTGGACAGAGCATTGGTGCTGCCAAAGCAGTCTCCTGGGCTATTGGGCACACTCCTGGACAGGTCACAATTCCGACACAGGATACTTAAATGGCTCAATCATCCCAGCAAGCTGGTACTCATTTTGCCAACCTCAGAAGGATGACAGGCTGAGTCAACCCCACCTGGTATTAATTCAACAGAAAAGCGGGATTTGAACTCTGGATACTCAGATCCCAAGCCTTGCCACCATAACCACTAAGCCAACACCGGGCACAGCAGAAACCCTTTGAATGAAATTGTGACACACACACACACACACACACACACACACACACACACACACACACACACACACACACACACACACACACACACACACACACACACACACACACGCACGCGCGCGTCTCCTTTTCGTGATATATTCTCACCAACGATCAGGCTTCCAATTTTTGCACTTTGTCATTCCACTATATTAAATAAGGCAATTCTCTGTATGTGTGTATTGCGTGTGTGTTCGTCTGAAAACCGTAAACTTCACACTCCTTCCCCCCACAATCCCCCCCGCCTCTAAGCTGATCCTGAAGGAAGCAGGTGTTTTAGTCACAGAAAAATTATGATCTGCTCCAACATCCAGGATAAGGTCTCCCAGTTGGTCTCATGGGAGATAGGTGGGCTGTCTTTTCTCTAGATATACTTGCGGAATAACCCTCAGCTTTTGATGGGCATATCTTATTTTACATTAACTCCTTAGATCTCAAATTGCTCACAATTACCAGTGAACTTTACTGAGAGGATCCCAATCCTTAACTGGCCTATTCAATCTGACACTAATTTGGCATTTTTGCCATGCCAATAAAATACTTGGTTCTTCTTTGCGTAAAACATTATTTCACTGCAGAATTTCAGTGTGGCAGCATATGAGAATGACACGTGGCTTCCATGTGACACCTTGGACTCTTAGCATTTCAACATTTTAATTAATTGTCATTTCATTCACCAGGATTCAAAAGCCATCATGTTGATGAATTGCCATGTGCATGTCAAAATTCCTCTTTTGTTTGCTCTTTCCCCTTTGGACTTTCACTGTCTCCATCTTTTGACCATCGTGTTTATTCCATGCACACTGGGGGGTTCTAATAGTGTATCAGCTGAAAAGGGCTGAATACTCACATGGCTGAAACAAGTGAAATGTGGTTTTAAATACTTGCTTTGGTGCACAGATTATGAAAAGGTGTGATGGAAGCGCGAAAATGTAGCTGATCAACAAACCGGGGTCTATATGTCCTTCAAATTATATTAACTAGTACGGGCCCGTAGGGGCGTAAACGACGACTGGATTGGGGCATTATTTCAGTTAGATTGGACCAACCGTATCATAAATGGCCATAACTTGGGAAACATACTCAAGTCCCCAGCGTCAATTGTGACGTCATATCAAACGAAGAAGAATTGTGTTGAAGAATTTCCCCCCCTCTCTCCCACCTCTCTCTCCCCCCTCTCTCTCCCCCTCCCTCTCGCCCCCTCTCTCTCGCCCCTCTCTCTCGCCCCTCTCTCTCGCCCCCTCTCTCTCGCCCCTCTCTCTCGGCCCCCACTCTCATCCCCCTCTCTCGCCCCCACTCTCACCCCCCTCTCTCGCCCCCTCTCTCTCACCCCCTCTCTTGCCCCCCTCTATTCCCCCTAGTCTCGCACTTCCTCTCTCCCCCCTCCTCTCTCGCCCCCACTCTCATCCCCTCCTCTCCCGTCCCCCTCTCTCGCAGATATTGGTCGACAGATAAATGGCCGTAACTTGGGAACTGCTCGTCCGATTAATATCAAACCTTGAAAAGGCACATCTGCGGGTCCCCAGCAATATTCCTGGCAAGTTTCAATTAGATCGGACCGTCAATCGTGCAAAAAATAAATAAATAAACATTAATTGTGACGTCATAGCACCGTGTCTTGTCATTGGTCGACAGATAAATGGCCCTAACTTGGGAACCGCTTGTCCGATTAATATCAAACCTTGAAAAGGCACATCAGCGGGTCCCCAGCAATATTCCTGGCAAGTTTTAATCAGATCGGACCATCAATCCTGCAAATAAAATAATAAATAAATAGATAAACATTAATTGTGACGTCATTCGTGATGTCATAGCACAGTGTCTTGTCATTGGTCGACAGAAAAATGGCCGTAACTTGGGAACCGCTTGTCCGATTGATATCAAACCTTGACAAGGCACATCAGCGGGTCCCCGACAATATTCCTGGCAAGTTTCAATCCGATCAGGCTGGTGATCGTCCGGTTATTCATAATTTGGGAAAAAATTGGCATGATAAGGTGAGCAGGTGGAACGACACCTTCAGCTGCCATATATACACCTTATCAACACTGAAAAAGCAGTAAAATGGTTGTAACTTGGGAACCGCTTGTCCGATTGATATCAAACCTCGAAAAGGCACATCTGCGGGGCCCCGGCAATATTCCTGGCAAGTTTCAATCAGATCGGACCGGTGGTTGTCGAGAAACGGCGGTCACAGACAGACGGACACACACACACACACACACAGATTGCTGGAATTATAGATAGATGTTCAAAACGCATTTTCTCCTCACGTCCCACTCCGCCCTCCCTTTTTGCCCCCCATTCGTCCTGATTTCCTTGGCACAAAAAATGTCTCGCATGATGACAGGCTTTGACAGGCCCCTCCATTTTTGTTTTGGTGCGTGGAGAAGGGAAGTAGGACAAATTTACCCGTGCGAAGAGTGCTTTAACCTCGTCTTTGCCCAGGTGAAAAAGGAAATTGCAATACCCTCTGCCACCAGGTGGTGCTGCACAGTACACATTTACACGGATAATTTATGCCTCCCACACCTCCGCGTGAGCCCGCAGCCACATATGCCTCCCACACCATATAGCCTGTGTTACCCCCCCCCCCCACACACAAAATTGAATTTGTACCCCGAGTTTAGAGGTTGTAACTTAAAAGATGTGGTCGTGCATAAGGAACAAAGCCAGAGTAAGAGGGAGAGCGTGAGAAAGAGAGAGCGTGAGAGAGAGAGAGCGCGAAGGAGAGGGAGCACGAGAGAGAGGGAGCGCGAGAGAGAGGGAGCACGAGAGAGAGGGAGCACGAGAGAGAGGGTGCACGAGAGAGAGGGAGCACGAGAGAGAGAGGGTGCGCGAGAGAGAGGGGGCGCGAGAGAGAGGGAGCACGAGAATGAGGAAGCGCGCGACAGAGAGAGAGAGAGACAGACAGAGACAGAGACATTTACAGATACAGGGTCCACCAAAATCATGACTGTGTTTGCATTATAAATTGTGCTGAAGGCAATGTACTAACTGTTTGTTTTTCTGTTGCAGGTTAATCTTAAGAGTTGAATTTATCATGGATAAGTGGACACTTCAGCAGAGGGCACTGGTTGTGAAGCTGTACTTCCGAAACGGTTGCAGTGTTGTGTGTCCACAGCATGAATTCCGAAGAGCATGTAGTGTGAGAATAGCACCAACAGACAAAGCCATAAGATGGGTGACAGCAATCCGACAGACTGGTTCAGTGGCAGATGCAAAAAGGTCAGGTCGTCCGAGGTCAATGAGAATTGCAGCAAACATTTCGGATGTCCAGGAATACGTCGTGTGCTCCCGAAGAAATCATGTAAATGGCAATTCCATGAGCTGTGAATTTCCGAGACTTCACTGTGTCGCAGTGTGACCACTCCTCATTTTCATAAATGCCAAGGTGAGCCAATGAAAAAAGCAAAGAACTCACAAGGTTTTGGAAAAGCGATGATATTAGAAAACCTATACGCCAAGAAAACCAAGACGCCAAGGTGAACAACGAATAGCCAAGATCTTGTGAAAAAAGCCAAGGAGTGGTCACACTGCTGTGTCGGATTATGAAAAATGACAATGGGTGTTATCCATGCAGAGTGTAAGTTGTGCAGAGACTGTCACTCACCGATGCACATGCCGAGGACCTTACAGGAACTAAAGGACAATATTTGTAGAGAAATCCTTAACATTCAGTTGGA
Source organism: Eptatretus burgeri (assembly GCF_056783735.1). NCBI lineage: Eukaryota > Metazoa > Chordata > Myxini > Myxiniformes > Myxinidae > Eptatretus > Eptatretus burgeri. The sequence continues at coordinate 34,476,690 of NC_140962.1, forward strand.
AACAATGGCAACAGTGTGATGGAGTGTGTTGTGCAATGGGCACAATTTTGTGTAGATGCCTGTGGCGGTCACTTATTGGATGTGATTTTCACGAAATAAATTGTGAACAATCTCCAAAGTGTATTCTTTCATTTCAATCTTATATATTCAGTACAATATACTTCTTATTTCCAACATTGTTCTGTGAAATAGTCATAACTTTTGGTGGACCCTGTGTATATACAGAATATATCCAACATATAAAGCTCATTCTAAAGACCAATTGACTGACTGACTGACAGACTGACACACTGACTGATATTCAAGATCGGTACCTTTGAGGTGACATAGAAAGCTGAAATTTGCATGCCGATGAACGTCAAAGCTGATATTACGGGGGAAAAAAAATCACAGAACCATTAGAAAGTGTCCGTAAATGAAAGTATAAACAAGCAGTCATAGACTGGTACTTACGAAATCGTCAACTTGACCTCTGACCTTGTCTAATAAAAGCTGTCTCTCGAGAAGGTAGCGACGCAAACCAGAAGTTTCTACGATGATTCTGTACCAAACCATCAAAAATGGAATGTTTCACCTCACTGCGACCTTGACCTTTGACTGATTTTGACCAAAATCTAATCAGCACTAGCCATCACCCTCCTGAATCACGTGGTGTAATTTGACATTGGTAGCTTCTTCCATTCTCGAGTTAGAACTTTTTTTGGATATTTGACCTCACTGTGACCTTGACCTTTGACCGATTTTGACCAAAATCGAATCAGCGCTAGCCATCACCCTCCTGAACCACATGGTGTAATTTGACATTGGTAGCTTCTTCCGTTCTCGAGTTATCGCGCCTACAAACAAACACACAAACAGAGGACGGAAGTGATCAATATACTTACGAAATCTAATAAATGAAAATAAGTGAATGAAAAAAAAGATAAATGGAGGTGAGCAACCCGAGACAATGGGGAAGCATGGTAATTTTGCATGCCGAAGTACATCGAAGCCGATGCACCGGGAAAAATTACAGAACCATCAGAAAGCATCCGTAAATGAAAATATAAATAAATGAAAAAAAAGAAGAGAGTAATTAAATTAAAAATGAAATGTAGTTGAGTGAGCCGAGACAATGGGGAAGCATAGTTCATTATTATCACTGGTATATACATATCATGAATATATATATATATATATATATATATATATATATATATATATATATATATATATATATATATATATATATATATATATATTGGTGGTAATAATGAACTTATTACTGGATAATGAATAATGTATATGTATACATATATACAGTCAGCCCTTGCTGTCCACATGTTCGCCATCTGCAATTTTGCGTATCTGTGCTTCCCTTTTAGACACCCTTTCTCTCCATCCAGGCCAATACTCCCGCGTATCCACGAAAAAAAAATTAACTCCTTCCACATCCAACTCCTTCCACTTCAAACTCCTTTGGTTTTCAAAAGTCTTTTTTTAACACTTTCAATGCTTGGATAACAATATTTTCCTTCATTTAACATTACCTGTTAAATTATAACTGCACTGTATCGCCGGAAGATATAAAAAGTTGCCTTCTGCGTCTGCCCAGAACATCCTCCGAGTGCGGACAAAATATACCCCACCCTGAACTCGTTCATATTTCATAAGTTTTTTAAACTCTTTTATCATTTGGATAGCAATATTTTCCTTCATTTAACATTTCGTGTTAAATTTTAATTGTACCGTTTCGCCGGAAAATATATCAATTTGAAAATTTACATGCTGCGTATTTCAGCATCAGCCGCACTGCCGCATCATTTGTCTTCTGGCTGCCTGGCGGTTGGTGAGGTGCGGTATTTTATTGTAATAAAACTTTGGATACTGTTTCTTTAATCATGGGTCCAAAATGTCCATTAAGTGGTGCATCTGCTGAAGAGCAGAATAAAAAAGTGAAGAAAGTGATGACAGTGGATAAAGTGAAAATATTAGATTGACTTGAGAGTGGTACACGTGCTACTGTGTTGGCGAAAGACTACAACATCAATGAGTCCACTATTCGTTACATTCGTCAATGTAATGATAAAATTAGGACTAGATCAACATAATATATCTCCACAAAGGCAAGAGCACAACATAATAGATGTGAGGGATTTGTGAGTCGCTCCTGGGAGATCAATTGGCTAACTTCGTGCCATGGCTATGTTCAAGCAGAACTGACCAGGGCTACCCACCCACAGTACTCCAAGCAGCAAAGCCTTCTTAATAATGGTAAATGTTACTTATTTTTTTAATCTTATATTACTCAATTGTTCTTACTTTTCAATTAAATGTCTCTTTCCTGATTATTCATTGATGATTTTTGGACTTATTTTAGGAGGCGGAACGTATCTCATTGACTTGCATGTTATAAACTGTTCGCCGTTGATTTCGCCATTCACGGAAGTTTACAGGAATGTAATACCAGCAGACGGCGAGGTTTTACTGCATGTATATATATGTTTATATATACATAGTATATATGTTTAAATATATATATATATATATATGTGTTTTTATATATATATATATATATATATATATATATATATATGTGTTTTTATATATATATATATATATATATATATATATATATATATATATATATATATATATATATATATATATATATATATATATATATATATATATACATATATATATATATATATATATATATATATATATATATATATATATATATATATATATATACACATATATGTGTACTAGTAGTAAAGCCCGGCGTTGCTCGGGCGAGCAATAAAGCCCGGCGTTGCCCAGGCTTTCTTGCAAATTTCCTGAATAGCTGTTAGCGGTTAGCGGGTTAGGGTTAGTGTTGCGGTTAGGGTTAGCGGTTAGGGTTAGTGTTGCGGTTAGGGTGAGAGGTGAGGGTTAGCTGTTAGGGTTAGGGTTAACTGTTAGGGTTAGGGTAAGCTGTTAGGGTTAGTGTTAGGGGAGCTAACCCTAACCCTAACACTAACCCAAACCCTAACCCTAACAGCTTGGCGTAGCGGAGGTAAACAGTGCCCGGGGGCAAAGTGGAAACTTGCGTCCCCCGTAGGCCTTAAACTTGAGTGGATTTGAATGGAAAATCCCATAAGGGATATCGATTTATCGATTTTTTTCGAATATCGGAAGTGTTGTGGAAAAAATTTAAAGCCAATGACCCAAGTTGGACCAAAAGCCATAATCGTACCGAATTTGAATGGAATCGGTTGGAGTTTGTGAAAATGCATCAAAACGAATTTTGAGGGGCCTCTTAAGGAAGACACTAATATCATTAGTATATGTGCTAAATCTTGTTTGATTTCATGCAGTAATAAAAATCTGATGGTGGAACAAAGAAAGGGGCGTGCCGAAATATTAATATAGATATGTATATATATATATATATATATATATATATATATATATATATATATATATATATATATATATGTTTACATTTACATATATATGTTTATATTTGTATATATATATATATATATATATATATATATATATATATATATATATATATATATATATTTACACATATATATTTACATATATATATATATATATATATATATATATATATATATATATATATATATATATATATATATAGTTAAAAATGTGTTTGTCTGTGACCTTTGCATGCGAAAAGTACTGGACTGATCCTCCCCAAACTTCACATGCTGACAGAACATGTACCCGGGAGTGTCCCGATGTAAAATAATTGTCGTTCCGACTTCCGGTTTCCGAATTATGACGTCATCACCTGATTTCGTCATGTTAATTTTTCAAGTTCAGCCGATTGACATGGGGCCAATGCCATATATAATATATCTAACATATGATTTTAAGTTTTTGTTTGTGTGTTTGTTTGTTTGTCTGCACGCGCTAATCTCCTGAAAGGTGAAAGATAGGAGCTAACCACTGAAACAAAAAATGTCGGGATGGGCCCCTGGAAGGTTATAGGCAATGTGGCAAGGCCCCTCGGCCGGAGGGGGGGGAGGGGGTGTGTTTTCCCCTCACCAACCCCCTTAGCCTATGACTGCCATGGCCCAATAGGGAACTGATACTGTGCTCGCGTCAGACATATGTTTGGAAGATTAAATTCATTCAAAAAGTACCCAGGCAGCGACGGGTGTATTCACCTCATATATGTGTATGTATATATATATACTAGTAGGGGTGGGCCCGTAGGTGCGTAAACGACGACTGGATTGGGGCATTATTTCACCCCCCTCTCACCCACACCCCCCCCATCTCTCGCCCCCTCCTCTCTCCCCCTCTCTCATTCCAGTACCCTCTCTCGTGGGAGAGGCGTGCCAGTATGTGCAGCTTCGTTCCTTTGCTCTCATAAACGACGACTGGATTGGGGAATTTTTTCAATTAGATCGGACCAACCGTATCATAAATGTCCATAACTTGGGAAACACCTGGGAAACATACTCAGGTCCCCAGCGTCAATTGTGACGTCATATCAAACGAAGAAGAATTGTGACGCCCCTCTCTCTCGCTCCCCCCTAGTCTCGCCCCTCCTCTCTCCCCCTCCTCTCTCGCCCCTCTCTCTCGCCCCCACTATCATCCCCCCCTCTCCCATCCCGCTCTCTCGCAGATATTGGTGGACAGATAAATGGCCGTAACTTGGGAACTGCTTATCCGATTAATATCAAACCTTGAAAAGGCACATCCGCGGGTCCCCAGCAATATTCCTGGCAAGTTTCAATCAGATCGGACCGTCAATCGTGCAAAAAAAAAAAAATGTTGTGACGTCATTCGTGATGTTATAGCACCGTGTCTTGTCATTGGTCGACATATAAATGGCCGTAACTTGGGAACCGCTCATCCGATTGATATCAAACCTCGAAAAGGCACATCCGCGGGGCCCCAGCAATATTCCTGGCAAGTTTCAAGCAGATCGGACCGGCGATCGTCGAGAAACGGTGGTCGCAGACAAACATACAGACAGACACACACAGAGATTGCTGGAATTATGGATAGATATGTTTATATTTACATATATATATATATATATATATATATATATATATATATATATATATATATATATCTATATATATATATATATATATATATACATACAGATACATACATACATCCACCCATTGGGACCATACTCTGTGCAGAACGTTGGTGCTGCGTAAGCAGTCTCCTTGGCTATTGGACATAATCCTGGATGGGTCGCCACTCTGACACAGGATACAGCAAGCTGGCGCTCATTTTGCTGACCTCAGAAGGATGACAGGCAGAGTAAACCCCACCTGGTATTTATTCAAGGGCTGAGTGAGATTTGAACTCAGGATCCCAGGATCCCAAGCCCACTACCCTTACCATTCAGCCAACAACAGGCATTATAGTTATTTATTTATATATATTTTTTATTATTATTATTTATTTATATATAATAGTGTGTGCTGCTACGAGCCGGTACGTGTGTTGCCTTACGTGCGTGGCCGTACATGCAAAAAAAATAAAACTTTCAAACCGCGTGCCAGAAACGACAACCGCACAGGCCGTTCCTTCACTCTTGCATGCCCGTACGTGCGTGGCCATATGTGCGTGGCCGTACGTGCAAAAAAAAATAAAAACTTTCAAACAACTACACAGGCCGTTCCTTCACTCTCGTAAACGACGACTGCATTGGGCATTGTGTTTTATCGAGAAAATCGAGAAAGTACAGAAATTGAGAAAGAAAGAATACAGTAAGTCGAGAAAGCGAGGAAAAAAAAATCGAGAAAGAATACAGTAAGTCATCACTATCCGGAAGTCTGGAAGTTAAGTCCTCACACTATTTTATGTCACACTATTTTTTGTAGGGAGGTGCATGCCATGTGTGCTGACGTTTTTAACCAAGAATGACCGCACTGTGGTCACAACCAACAACAATATCTGGTCATGGCCAATTGGGAGATGCACATTTAAAGCACTCTTAAAAGTTGAACAGCAGGGATGGGAAATGCCCATTTAATACGATATAAAAAAATTAACTCGACACCTCTCATCCATGTCACCCTTTGCCACAATTATATCAGAACGAACTGATTTGTCACACGGTCACAAATTGTTTAACCCCAATGTCGGGCCGTTCCAAAATTATATCACACTATTTTTTGTAGGGAGGTGCATGCCATGTGTGCTGACGGGCTTGATTTAACCTTCCTAATAATTTTTATACAACATATGATTGGATATTTTCAGGGTCGCTCATTGCGAGTGGCACCTGACCCAAACAAAGCCAAAGCAAATCTGACGCAACAAATCTGGGCAGTGTATCATATGGAGGCCTCCAGCTCATCAGAAAATCAAAATGGTGGCCATATTATTTTGTTTGGGTGCCATGGTGGGTGGAGACGAGCGACAAATGTGGGTGGGGTCTGGCAGCTGTCCGACCAATGGGTGCATATTTCAAAAATCGACCCCCTGCAATGAACCACACCAACAACAACCGTGTGGAGTTCTCGTAGACATACAAGAGAATTGTGCAACTAATCAAAAATAACTGCAAACAACCAAGTTGTTGCTATTTGCCACCAAACCCAAATGGCTCCAAAGCACAACTGGATATAATATTCTGACATACTTATTATCCAGAATCATTGAAAAAAAATCCAAGTCGCTTTAGTTTTGTGCTGTTGGACCTTTCATGCTGAAACTCAAATTAAGCATCAAGTGTGATTTATTGTGCTGCATCAGCTATATTTTAATTCTATGTCCTTTTACAATTGGCACTAAGCTGATATTTTCAAAAACAATCTCTTTTAATACATCTAAAAAATATTTTTATATGTTTCCTTTTCTTATAAGAGCATTTAACACAAAAGGAGGCCCTTATGTCCATCAAAGCCTGAACTATAATTGTCAGCCTATGGTTGTCCATGCTCTAATCTTTCTTCAAATGCTGAGCATCAAGCAATGAAGCAGCATGTACCATTGATCGTTGATATGACTCGGCGAGGATCTGCTTCAAACCACTGACCTTCCACGCTGAGAGCGGACGCTCTCGCCTTTATACCACCGAGTATGGTTTTCATTCAGCATTTAAGATTGCTTACAAAGAAAGGTCTAAAGTATTTGTATTAGTTATTGTGGAAGTTTTCAAACTCTTTATGAACTGTGTGATAACATAGTTGGACGTTGTCCATTATATTACACCATTCCCCAATGGAGGATGAGTGTTCACAAGTTGATAAGAAAGTGTTCTGATTTATTCATCTTTTGATGTTGATGTCATGCTTAGAATATGCGGATCAATGGGTTTGGACAAAAATGATGTTTTTATCAACGGAGCTCGAAGAGGAAGTGTTGCTATGAATTATTGTTCAAATGCATTTCAAAAGGGTGACATAATACATGTATGCCTGGTTGGCCTTTATCACAAAGCTACAGGAATCAATCTGTCATTTTTTTTCTATGTTCCACTCAAACTTCATTGAAGCTGGACCACTACCCCACAACACGACATCATTTTCCTGCTGGCTCCAGTCTAACACTGCCACCACCAACCGCCATCTACTTGGGACAAGTTGAAGGTCAGATTCATAACCTGGATGGCCAATCAACTTCATAATTTCCTTCTTTATCACCACCAAGCTCACATGGTTTTTCATGTATCATCAATATCGAACATCAGTATCGATGATTCGTTGTTACACAGGCTGTGTGCATGTGATTTTTTTCTTTCTTTCTTTCTGGGCAGTTTTAAAAGGGGTGTACAAATAATTTATTCTTATTCCTCACACTCTCTTACCCCTATAGTACTTCACACTGCTTTATCAGACTACTTAGTACAATGCAAAGTAATCCCACAAGTATCATTGGATGAAAGATCAGGAATATCAATTGTTACAACTTACCGTTCCCCAAAATTACCAATGGAAAGCCAAATTTGGCAGCGGCCAAGACGAAAAACGAAACGTGTGGGAGACAGAAGGATGGGAAAACGTTTCGTACCTTTAAGGGTTTATTTACAAGGAGTACGGGGAGAAAGGTGGATGGGACCTGGTACAGGCGTCATCGGTCATGTGGTTCGGCATCCATATTTTTTTATGGCTGTCGAACAAACCAAGCGGAAAAACCAAGCGCATCCACAGACACGAGCAAGGTGAAGGAAACATGTAGTGTATGTGCAATTAAATGATATAAATAATCCTATCCCTACTAGGCACCACGGGAAACTGATTCACTCCAATGGTGGGGAAAACAGGCAAGGGCTAACAGGCGTGAAGCTGAGAATGTGCAGGACGATTGTGCAGGGTGAAGTGTCGGCTGGGAACAGGGAGTGTGGCATGAGAGATGCAGTGGATGTAAGGGATTGTGAGGCGGCAACACACCATCCACATCTCCAGAGACTAGTTCTCCCTGTCCTGATGACAAAGCAGAGCGGGAGACGAAGAGAGCCAACGAGACAAAAAGTGAGAGAGATGGAGAGTGATCTTCTCCCAAAGGTCAAACTTTAACTACTACTTCATGTGAATGAGCAGACCCAGTCCTTGTGGACTCTGGGACCACCTTCACCTGCGGTCGGTCCCATGATTGGCTCCCCGCCGCTTGCAGGTGTCGCCATCCTCAGGGCCGTCCTGCCCCACGGGGCAGTCCCAATTAAGAAACATTATATATGTATCAACTTCCAGGCTTTCTATCTGATGTTGATACCTCACCTTAATGTGATTACCCTGCACCCTCGAAGCAAAAAGCAGGGTTAAGCGATCGGTCCTGTATGTGTGTCGGTGCATACGAACATGTCTGCATTTTGATATTCCCTTTTCTCTGGAACCACCTGTCGGATTAACACAAAATTTTCACCATAATTGTGACGACTCATGTAGAATGTTTTAATGATAATTATGATGTCATAGGTCACATTGTGTGGCAGCCATGTTGGAAAAAAGGAGAAACATTGGACCTCTATCTCCAAAACTGTTCCATGGAATTGAAACTTGGTGCCTGTCAAGTACTCCCCATGGGGAATAAGTGTAAGTTTTTTGGGATGTCATAGGTGCCTTTGTTATGATGTCATAAATGCATACATATAACACTACGTCTGATCAGTATGGAAATTTTTGAGGGTCATCTCGGGATAAATTTGACAACAGAAAAAAAAACAATGATGACGTCATCGGTCATGTGATTTCTTCAGCCATATTTAAAATAAAATTTAAAAAAACCTTGAAAAATCTTCTTCTCCAAAATGGCTGTACAGATCGAGGAGAAACTTTACAGGTATGACCAACTATCCATGAGGAACAAAAAGTTCCCCACCTATGACATCATCGGTCACATTTTTTTGGCAGCCATATTGAATTTATCCTAAAACCTTCAACAATCTTCTTCTCCAGAATAGCTGGACAGATTGAGGGGTAGCTTCATACAAATGTTCCCCAAACCTTGGGGATACCAGGGTGTTCATGAATAATTGATCGGTCACATGGTCTGGCAGGCATATTCGATTGAAGTAAAATATATTTTTTTATTCTCTCTCTTGAACCGTTGCATCAATTGACATGAAACTTCAAAATTATAATCGAGTAGTGATGTGGAATGTGTGTTTTGAATTACAACCTGATCGGACACATTTTCTGGCAGCCAGAATTATTTAATTTTCTTGGTCTCGGTTCTTTTTTTAAATTATTTATTTTGAATAAGGCTCACTTGACGTGCCTGGATTGGTTTGAGGGTAGAGGAGTAGCAGCTGAAGTGCGAATCCTATTCAGGTTCCTCTTCATGACTTCATCTTTGCTTTTTGCTTGTTTGGGTTCCTTCTGATGACTGATAAAGAACTGTACCTATTTGATCTTCCATTTGATTTGAATTTAAGTTTTTTTTTAATTACAAATTTGCCAACAGAAGAAGGTCCTAGCACTAAATCCTTCTCAAGACTGTGCGGAGTCAGTATTCTCTGAATACCATCTAGTTTGTATAATTGAATCTATTCCTTTTGTTTTATCTCAGAACAGTGCCAGCATACTTAATCCTATCGAGGCTGGGGGTGGATCAAAATGACCCCCCCCCCTCCCAACCCAGCTTATAGTGAGGTAGTTGTCCTTATGCATTACATTACAGTTTGATGTTCAAAATAACCCCCTCCGTAAAAATTTCACGATTTCTCTGTAACCCACACAAGTTGCCAAATATTGTTTCATGACGTTTTTATTTTTTATTTTTGAAGTCTTGCACATCTTTTGATACCAAATTTATGCAAACAATTTAATACAACTACCTTACCATATATGTAAAACCCAATCACTTGTTAGCATTGATGCATTTTTTTTAAAAAGACAATGCTCACAACTTTTTCATAACATCCCCTATGTATGTGATTAATTTCATGTCAATAGGGTACACAGGGAGTGGACCCAAGGTGCCACATGCCAGGGAGTGGACGAGGGGGAAGCCATAGAGGGCGTCCCCAGAATAATTCGATAATTACAAAAACTCGACATTTTATCGCTAATTCATTCAATGATATAGGCATATTGATAAGAGGATGTTCTATCTGCACACCAAACTCTGTGCGAGATCTAAGGGGGGAGGTTAAAAACGAACTCCCCACCCCCACCTCGGCTTATACACACTTAAAAAAAAAATCCAACACTAAACTTTGTTAAAGGCATGCTAACGATCAGTTTGTTGACTTACCTCGAGAAAAATGGCTAAGCTCAACAAATCAGGAGATGTGCTAACAATCTTATTTTCTTTGAAGGGAGATGTGGAGAAAAATGGCAAGATACTATTATTTTAGTACGTTGATCACTTTCTAGGCCTGAGGCTTCGACTGAGATGCTATGAGGATAACAAGAGATAACCTTCGCCTTCCAAATGCAATGGCAGTCATAGATGCAAAGGATGGCATTCATGTCGGGAAAGATTTGATTTCCTCTCCTCTCCTCTCATCTCCTCCCCCCTCTCTATCTCTTTCATTCTGGGAAGAATACTGTAGTTAGGGAATTCATATTCACTATTTTTATCCACAGGAGACTTGCAGCACCTGCTGATGTCAAAACTTTAACTGAAACTCAAAGTGAATGACCTGAGGGATGAGGCATGGCACCCGTTGTATGCCTCCGCCCTGTTTATGACAAACCTCCCACTCATGTCACCTGAGGCTAGCTGGCAACCATTTGCCTTACCCTTTGTTCTTTTGTGTGTGAAATTGAGCAGAAACTAGGAAGAGGTACGTGGAATCGCTGTTACTTCAACACAAGGGACCACTGGAACGACCAGCACTTTTTTTTTTGATTTATCTGTTACAAACTGTTTTTAAGGTGAATTCGTAAGTTTGTAGGTGATTCCATTCCCTCCTGTTTGGCTTCAAGCTGCGTCCTTTTGCTCCTCTGCTTGGTGAGTGTTTCACTCGAACATAAGTATCGCTTGGATTAAATCATACTTTATGTAGTGAAAATGAGTACAATTGTTTATAAATGTAAGACATGGTTGCCTTTGAGAATTGATTCAAAGCAAAATGTAGAGAAGAAGCTATTGGGATTAATCTCTTTGCTCTCTTCACGTGGAATGAAGAATTAGTCGTTTTGGAATGAAGGCGAGTGTCGATTTCTCGTGAAGAATGTCAGCAGCTATCGAGCATTCCGATTAGCCACACAAACCTTTGCCAACACCAGGTTTTGCAGTCACATCAACTTATCAGCTGGTGCTTAAAGTCCAATATCATTCCGAAAGGTTTTAATTGCACATTCCACCCATCTGTCTTTCCCCTCTCATGTAAGTGGTACCTACAACAGGTAGGGAATGCTTGTGTGGCTTTTTCAAGGCATCTCATGGTATCCACCATCAGGCACATCTTCAAAACGTTTTTTTTTTTAACTTGACGGGGAAATCCTTATCTGCCTCTCATCTTGTAACTGTTCTGCCATCTTAGTTGACTTCATCCTTCTCAAGATATAACGTATTCAACGCTAAGCTTTTAAATCATTTAATGGCAATCAAGACCCTGAAACTTAACCAGCTCATTGACCCTCCTGTTACTGACATACTACACTGCACACAAGACAGTCTTAACTATTCCAGACAACCAACCCATCTCTGAGGCTGAAACATCAGTCCTCAGCAAAGGCTTAAACTTTGTCCTCATGTCAAAATGATGGATTAATTTACCATGAAGGAAAACATGGAAAAGTTTCTCCACCTCATTAAACTCAAGGCTCTTTCACAAGAAACAAGACAGTCCAAAGTGGAGAGCTTGCTGTCAAACCTCGACTCGGATTCTGCAACAGGTCCAGACGACATCAGCCCACTTGTCCTAAAAACCTGCGCCTCTGCACTTGCTCACCCCTCTCTCTGTTCTATTCACCCTTTCATTTGCTCAAGGTCATCTGCCATCTGCTTGGAAATCAGCAAACATTACTGGCCTGTATAAAAAAGGAGCAAAAACAGATCCCTGCAACTACAGATCAATCAACCTTCTCCCAATCATCAGCAAGGTTAAGGAATCCATCATCACTTCCAACATCAAATCGTTCCTCTTCTCCAATGGCTTGATTTCTGATCATCAATTTGGTTTCAGACCAGGTCACTCTACCCTGGATTTGCTTCTTCTGCTCTCCCAACAATGGATGGAAGTACTCAATGCCGGACATGAAATCAGAGCCAGCTCCCTAGACATATCACGTGCTTTTGACATGGTCTGGCACCCTGCCCTGCTCACCAAACTCTCTTCATATGGTATCCAAGGCCATCTCCACTCATGGCTCGCAGACTTCCTCTCCTGTCGCAGTCAACGTGTGGCCCCAAATGGAGTTCTTTCATCCCCTCTTCCTGTCTCGGCTGGAGTTCCTCAAGGTAGCGTTCTGGGCCCTGTTCTTTTTCTGTTTTTCATCAATGATCTCTCCGACTCTCTGTAAAATCCTCTTTATCTCTGCTGATGACTCCACCCTCTGCCGTACCATCTGTCATCCCTCAGACCAGCAAGCAACAGCTTCTTTGCTCTCTGCAGATCTGGATAAAATAAAAAATTGGTCCAACACATGGAACATGTCTTTCAATCCTGACAAATCTCACACTTTCACTGTCTCTGAAAGGACTGTTTGGACCCCCCCACCCCCACTCCCATCTACTTTCTCAACAATACTCTGGAAGAAGTCCTTTCATTCAAGCTTCTGGGTCTCACTATCTGCCATGATCGTTCCTGGGAAAGCCACATTTCCAACCTGGCCTCCAAAGCCAGTCGCCGACTGGGCATCCTCCATCGTGCAAAGTCCTTCCTCGTCCCACCTGAGCTCCTGACCACATACAAAGCTTTCATCCGCAGCTTGATGGAGTACTGCTTTCCCTTCTATACTGGTGCTCCTGCCTCTCACCTTTCTTGGCTTCACGCTGTGGAAACCAAGGCATTTAGGATTATTGGTATCTCCTGCGGTGAGGCTGTCATTGGGCCTCTCCCTCTCTTTCTGCAGGCAGGTTGGTGGTCTTTCTGTCTTCTTCCGTCTCCTCTCCGGTCTCGCCCCCCCCTCCCCCCTGGTTTTACTCAATGGGAAACAATGAGCTTACCCTGGTGAGCCAAAAGTTTGTCAAGGAAACAATTATAGGCTTCTTTTGTTTGTTTTTTTTTTCCCGTTTTTTATATCCTCGTGGAGGATCTCAACCTCTTACTCACGTTGTTGTTCTTGTGGACTTTTTTGTTTCACAACCTACAGTTTTCATCGAACCTTCCTGAAACTTGGCATATATATATATATATATATATATATATATATATATATATATATATATATATATATATATATATATGTAAAAATACCCTGCGCAGACAGTAACCATCTCCGATTTTGAAAAGTCCTCCAAGAAAAAAAGTTATGACGTCAAAATATCTCCGCTAATGGAAATCGCCTATACCATTATCTCCGAAACTAGGCAAGCTGGTTGAATGTTGTTTGCAGGAATCAAGCCGGGCATTAGCACAGATAATTTATCACAAACCTGATACATCACAATGGCGTCATATTCGTTTTTATGACGTCATCATGAAGAGGATGAGGATCTTAGTTCATTCTCGCTTGTTGTTTTACAGGATATCAGGCTCATAATGGAACTGCCCTCGCCCCCCCCCCCCACACACACACACACACACACACACACACACACACACACACACACACACACACACACACACACACACACACACACGGGCATAAAGACAAATACATGAGACACAACACAGGACTGTTATATGAGCCACTGAGCTTGGGGGAAGTGCCATGACCTCTCAGAGCACTCTGGGTACAAGCGTCACCACAACAATGGTGTCGCCTCTCTCACTGCACTTTTTTTTTCTTTTTTTTTTCTTTTTTTGTATACCTTGGTCGAGGCTCGTATGAGAGCTAACACACAACTCACAGCAAGGAGGCATGAGACAAGAGGGGCGGGAGTGGAAGGGACAAAACAGTGGGGAACAGACACATTAGGTGAACTGTGGAAGGGAGAGGGATGGGGATGGGACGGGGAACATGGCGAAGAGAAGATGGACATTTCAGGGACTTTCAGGAAGGAAAGCAGGAGAAATGAAGGAAGAGGGCTTGGGTGGATTATCGGGGGTAGAAAAGATCGAGGATTTGGATGGGGGAAGATAAGAGGTGGTGGTGAACAGCTGTTTTGAAAGCCTGGAGGGAAGAATGGGAAAGAATAGAGTGAGGAAGTTTATTCCAAAGGCGGGAAAAAAGAGGAATGAAAGAGTGAAGATGAGCAGTGATTCGTGATTTTGGTAGTTTTACCAGAAGGGGGTTGTTGGCGGACCTTGAGCACCCTGTGGAAATGTGGTGGGGACAAATCGCAGAGAGAGCAGGAGGGGCAAGGCTGGAGAGGAGTCGGTAGAAGACAGAAAGACCACCGACCAACCTGCGGTGATTGAGTGAGAGGCCCAAAGACTCAGCTTCATTGCGGGAGATGCCGATGATCTTAAATGCCCTGGTTTCAACAGCGTGAAGCCGAGAAAGGTGGGAGGCAGGAGCACCAGCCCAGAGGGGAGAGCAGTACTCCATCAGGCTACGGACAAAAGCTTTGTAAGTGGTCAGGAGCTCAAGAGGGCCGAGGAAGGACTTAGCACGACGGAGGATTCCCAGTCGGCGACTGGCTTTTGAGGCGAGGTTGGAAATGTGACTTTCCCAGGAAAGGTCATGGCAGATAGTGAGACCTAGAAGCTTGAAAGAAAAGACTTCTTCCAGAGGATTGTTGAGAAAGTGGATGGGGGGGTTTTGTAAACAGTCCTTTCGAAGAGACATGGTGAGAGTGTGAGATTTGTCTGGATTGAAAGACATGTTCCACGTGTTGGACCAGTTTGTGATTTTATCCAGATCTGCAGTGAGTGAAGAAGCTGCTGCTTGCCGGTCAGAGGGATGACAGATGGTACGGCAGAGGGTGGAGTCGTCGGCAAAGAGAAATAGAGGATTTTCCAGAGAGTCCGAGAGATCATTGATGAAAACCAGAAAAAGAACAGGGCCCAGAACGCTACCTTGAGGAACTCCAGCCTGCACAGGAAGAGGGGATGAAAGAACTCCATTTAGGGCCACACATTGACTGCGACAGGAGAGGAAGTCTGCGAGCCATGAGTGGAGATGGCCTTGAATACCATGAGAAGAGAGTTTGGTGAGTAGGGCAGGGTGCCAGACTGTGTCAAAAGCACGTGATATGTCCAGGGATACGGCTCGGATTTCCTGTCTGGCATTGAGGACCTCCATCCATTGATGGGAGAGCAGAAGCAGCATATCCAGGGTAGAGTGACCTGGTCTGAAACCAAATTGATGATTGGAAATCAAGCCATTGGAGAAGAGGAAGGATTTCATATCTGAGGCGATGATGGATTCCATCACCTTGCTGATGATTGGGAGAAGGCTGATTGGTCTGTAGTTATAGGGATCTGATTTTGCACCTTTTTTATGCAGGGCAGTGATGTTAGCAGATTTCCAAGCAGATGGCAGATGACCTTGGGCAAATGAGAGGGTGAATAGAACAGAGAGAGGGTGAGCAAGAGCAGAAGAGCAGGCTTTGAGGACACGTGGGCTGATGCCGTCTGGACCGGTTGCAGAATCTGACTCGAGGTTTGAAAGCAAGCTCTCCACCTTGTCAGGAGAAAAGGATACAGAGTCCAGGGACAGTTGGGTGCGACTGGGTAAAGTGGGTAGAGAAAGTGATGGGTTTAGGACACAAGATTTAGCTGCAAACACCGAGTTTAGACATTCAGCTTTATCACGTGTGGAATCAGCAGTGCGGCCATTTGAGGTAAGGGAGGGGATGGAGGGGGAACATACACCAGAAACAGATTTGATTAAACACCACCAGGATTTTGAGGAGGGAGAGAGGTTTGAGAGTTCAGACTTGAGATGAGAAAAATGTTGTTTTCTGGCTCTCCTGAGGGTAGATACACACTTGTTCCGAGCTTTGTGGAAAGAACTGAGATTGCCCTCAGTTGGGTTTGCTTTCCATGAGGCAAAGGCAAGTTGTTTCAGGACAACTGCCTCGCCACAAGCTTCAGTAAACCAAGGGCGGGAGGAAGGGTAAGACAACTGAACACGAGAGGGGATAAATCTGTGCATGAGGGAGAGCAAGTTTCTTTGAAAGAATTCCCAGGATGAGTTGATGTTTGAGAAAGTAGTGATTGGAGACCAGTCTGTCAGTTTGATGGCTGCTCGGAGACCCCGCCAGTCGGCTTGAGTGAAATGCCAGACTCTGTGCTGTACCGAATTGGGAGATGCTTAGCAGGCAGACACGAAGCGGAGGAACAGTCGAGCCGGGCTGTGTTGCACGAGTGCGAGCGCGGGCGTACTGTGCCCGCGGCTCCCCTTTATTCCGTACGCGGTACACTCACGAGCCGGCCGACTCCAGCATTACTACGACACCTCAGACGGCGTGCACACCTCATATCCCTTGCCGACCCCCACGGCCACTCCTCCACCATCACGCCCATCATGCATCATCATCATGCCCCTCCCCGTGGGCATGACTACACCACACTCCTCCCTCCTAAAAGTATGATTATTAAATGTAGACAAGAGACAAGGAAGACGGCGGTGAGGTGGTTCTCTGATAACAGCCAGAGAGATGTCCACTTTGACAAGGACGTGGTCAGAAGAACCAATTGGAGCGAAGGAAGAGCAGCAGATATTGTCAGGGAAATTTGTCAAAATCAGATCCAGAAGAGATGGAGTACCATTGGTTGAGATCCGGGTCGGGAAGTTGACCGATTGAGTCAGTCCCAATGAGTCGCAGAAAGCTTTTGCTGAGGTGCCATGGCAGGTGAGAGAGGTACCCACACCGAGCCAACTGGCGTGATGACAATTGAAGTCACCACATAAGAGGAAGAGAGAGTTTGGATGAGAAGATAGAAGATGGTCCATATTTTCGGATAGTGAGGTGTAGATGGAGTCATCACTGTTCGGTGGACGGTACAGTACACATATAAACATGAGGTGGGAGTGGAGGGGAAGCCGAAGCCAGAGGTATTCCTGGGGGTGTGGGGGAGTGAGAGCAGTGCATGGAGAGTGAGGAATAGAGTCTTTGATGAAGAGAGCAACACCTCCACCAGGACAAGGCTCAGGTCTGTCATACCGTAAGAGGGAGTAGCCAGGGAGAGATACTTGGGAGTCAGACACGTCTTGGGAGAGGAAAGTTTCTGTTAGGCAGATAATGTCTGGTTTGTCAGTGGCAACCTGTATGGAAAGATCTGAAAGGTTTGAGCGAAGGCCCCGGATATTTGAGGTCCACACCTTTAATGAAGAGGAAGGGGAGGAGGCTTTGGGTGCAGGAGGTGGAGGGGGGGGGGGAGGGGGAGGGGGAGGGTAGGACAAGGGATGAGGGGGCAGGTAAGGAGGGTTGCTGAAGGAGTGTGGGGTATTGCAGAACAGCGAGGGGTGGGGGCCGAATGAGGAGGAGAAAAGGCTCTGTGGTGCTGGGGGAGAGGGGGACAAGAGACAAGGAAGAAGGCAGTTGAGGATTTGAGGAGGTGGAGTGAAGAGATGGAGGTGAGAGGGCAGTGGAGGGAGGCAGGTTGGTGGATGAGAGGGGGGCAACTTTGAGAAGGAAGAGTGAGGGGGATGAAAGGTGGGAGAAAGGTGAGGGGGGATTTTTGAGAGAGGTGAGAGGGAGGCTTGGAGGGAGAAGAGTGGGATGGTTGCTTTGAGAGTGAGAGTGAGGGGTGAGGGGGGTGAGTTGGCACTGAATTTGGAAAAAAAGAATGTTTGATGGAAAACGAGCATCCATGGCAAACTGTGGTTTTTAAAACTTTTAGGTCAGAGATGCGATTTAACACAATTCTTGATGGATGCAATGAAGGCGAATTCAGAGCATGGAGAGAAGAAGCGCTGTAATAGTTGGATTTTTTAGGCAAGGAATGAAGGAGAGGTCGAAATGAGAGCAGTCTGTTAAAATAGCAGAAGAGTAGTGCATTGTGAAGCAGTAAAGAGTACCTCACGTGTGAGAGAGGAAGATGAAGCATTATAAGATCGTTTTTGTAGTTAAAAATAATGTATGAGAGAGTTCAACAGATTAGGTCATGGAAGTGTAAAAAAAAAAAAAATTGAGGAAGAAGACGAGGAGGAGGTTAAGAGGAAGAAGAAGAAGCAGAATCGGGAGAAGGTGAGCGTGTTGTTGTTGTTGGGTATATATATATATATATATATATATATATATATATATATATATATATATATATATATATATATATAAATATATATTTTTTGTTAATATTCATATATGAGAGAGTTCAACAGATTAGGTCATGGAAGTGTAAAAAAAAAAAAAATCGAGGAAGAAGACGAGGAGGAAGTTAAGAGGAAGAAGAAGAAGCAGAATCGGGAGAAAGTGAGCGTGTTGTTGTTGTTGTTGTAGGGTATTTTTTTTTTTTTTTTTTTTTTGAGATAAGAAAGAGATTAGTTGGGAGAATGGGGGATGTTTGGAAAGTGGGGAGGATCAAAATTGAAGGTAATGGGGAGGATAGAAATTGAAGGTAATGGGGAGAAAAAAAAAAAAAAACGATCGAACACCGAGTGGAACCGGTAGGCCTCAAGCCTAGGCCTAGGCCTCAAGCACAGGTAAGAACGTCGACAAAAATACTCACAAAATAGCACGATTTTTGAAACAAAACCGAACTAGCAACACACAGTAACATGTAGGTGAGAAAATTAAACAGTTAAAACGGGACAAATAACAACCGGAAACTTAGCTTTGAGAACGTCAGCAGGGAGCCCCAAAGGAGACCTCTCGCTGCTCTAAAACCGGAACCGGAAGTGATCAAAGACTTGCTTGGTTTCAAACAGGAACTTTTGTTTTTATGAGATTTCGCCCACCACAAAGCCAAACGCCACTCAATGTGTGGACTACACAAAGGAAAATATAGATATTTTAAACAGAAAGAAGGAATCTCATGACATTCCTCTTGAATTGAGGTGGGTTGGGATTGAAGGGGAAGCAGGATGCAGCTAAAGTGTTCCAAAGTGATGTATTCTTATAGTTTTTTTTTTCTTGCAATGCCTCATCGTGTTACTCCTTGGGACAGAGACATTGTATGGATGGGAAGAAACTTCCGAATGTGTGGAACGACTGAAAGTATGCTCAGGTGGAATAACCTGTGAGAGACCCTCAGATCACCTTCTGTGGTCATATATATATATGTATATATATATATATATATATATATATATATATATATATATATATATATATATTGTGACGTCCACGGGACTTGAACAGTCCCGCCAACGTAGAATGAGCCGAAACGATGGAGGCGGTTTATTTTTTATAACCCAAAGATGGCGGTTTTAATCGCTCTACAGCAAACGGGACGAGGAAGGTGGCACGAGTCGCTTTTCACTGAGTTAATAATGTTTATTTCTCTAACCAGAAATAATAATAAGACTCGGCAAGAGGAGGGATCCGGGGCGATTCGACGGGATGGTGGTGTGGGTTCGGGCGTGGGGAAAACACAAACAATTCCAATGGATATACAAATCTCAAACCCTCTGAGGCGCCAGGTACACACACACACACACACACACACACACACACACACACACACACACACACACACACACACACACACAAAACGTAGCTGGGCCTGGTGGTCAGGCTGGCCCGTGGTGTGGACGCAACAGTCCCTGGATTGGCGCCGGACGAGCTGGCGTTGTGCTCGTCAGGGGCAGGAGACACCGTGGTGCTGTTCCTGGTGGTGTGGACCTCCTGGTGTCGGCCCCAGTCCGCTCACAGCCGCCAGGTAGCCAGTTCTGGTGCCAAGATGCGAGCAGGAGAGGGAGGCAGGTCCGCCCGCCGTTCGGCCCCGTACTCCGAGCCAGCAGAACTCCAGAGCCAACCGAGGTGAGGCACGAGGCACAGCTAGGCCACGAGACACGACGAATCGAGGAACGAACCAGCGCAACAAGAGGACACGCTCCGAGACCAACAGCCTCGACCAGACGCTTTCTTTTTATGACTCCTCTTCCACTTCTTTTCCCGAACAGAACCTTTTTATACTCGAGTCCTCGTCACTTCCAATCGAGCCGTTTTATTGGCCCTCCGCAGTCGCCTTCCGCCAATCGTGATCAAGGGGCGGAGCCATCCACAGCACTGTCCTGTTACGTCACGGCAAGCCTCCAGGGAATACTAAAAGGGTTTACGCAGACACACTTACCCTAACCCGTCTCCCTATCTAATTACGTGACAATTATCATTTCCCCCTTGAAGAAATGGACATTTACTAGACAACTTATCACCACTGAATTGCTACTTTTTACATCGAGATCCTGGTACAACTCTAACAGCATGGCATACCTAATTAAACATCCTAATTACCCTTTGAATGCATACCCCCCCCCCCCTCAGACGTAACTATATATATATATATATATATATATATATATATATATATATATATATATATATATATATATATATTTATATATATATATATATTTATATATTTATATATATATATATATTTATTTATATATATATATATATATATATATATATATATATATATATATATATATATATATATATATATATATATATATACACACATATATACGTGAAAGGCTCAAAGAAGCAACAGAGCGGTGGACTGAGAGAGGTTCCGAGGATGATGCCAACTCCTGTCCCGCCAGAATGGCAGCACCGCGCTGGATTCTGTCAAGGAGAGATAGGTGATAGGCCTGGAGCACCAGCTCAAATATGGCAATGGTACTCCATGACAGGTCAGATAGTGGCCTTGTGTATATGGAGCATAGCAGCTTGAGCAAGGTATCGCCAAGCACGAAATAAGCAGCCAAGGCACTGGGAGGCTCTTTTAACTATTCCAGAGATGTACTTTTCCCAGATAAGGTTTGATCTGATAACCAATCCAAGCAGGTGGATAACAGGAATTTCCCGCAAAGGTGAAGAATCCATAGCCAGGGTTGGAAAACAAGGTGATATTGAACTCGACACAGACAACAAGTGGATCTATTTTTGGTTGAAAGTAACAAGCCAGTCTTTTTCCCCAGTTAATCATACTCTCTAGATCCTAATTGAGAGTGGTATTGGCATGGACACTGGAATGAGGAGACAAGGTTCCTGGGTCGGTAGTAAACAGTTGTTGGGTCATCTACATAAATGCTTATCACCTCCCAGAGTATGGATGGAGAGATCCTGTCAAAAAACACTTGCCGCACAACCAGGAGACATAAAAATTATGTTCAAGAAACATGACCACTAACTGCTTCCAATTTCCTCATCACCATTCCAAGAATGTCACACATTTATTTAAAACCAAAGATCTACAAGGCCAACAACCTGGGTCACCCTATCATCTCCACTTGTAGCTGCCCCACCAAACTGATGTCCAATTTAACTGACAAGATGAATACTCTCATCCATTCTGTACCCTCCTTCATTAAGGACACCAGTCACGCACTCGCAATCTCTGACCAATTCAGGTTTCCCTCCATGAAGGATCTCAATGCTGAAGTGAAAACTTATTAGCAAGCATTTCCATTACAGGGTGGACCTCGTAGAGGTCAGTTGGTGCACCACCCCTTCACGAGTTATGGTAAAGCCGGAAAGAATACCAGGCATACTACAACTCCATAATGAAGGACTTACCTCTGCAAAGAAGGATGTTCTTCATCGGGTTTCAAATTCCCATGATATACAGGTCATCCTCATTCAATAAACGCATCTTTCCAACCCCTGTAAAGCCATCTTACTAGGTTTCAGACTCCTCGCCTTTGTAGCTAGCGAACAACACCGAGTTGCTTTATATGTCAGGTCCACCATGTGGGTATGCTCTGTGGTTGCAACCTTCAAACCAGATTTCCTGCTCTCTTGGCATGTTATTCAAGTCCAAGGTCTACATATTGTTGATGTCTGCAAGCCCCCACAAACTTTACTCCAGCAAGGAGACCCCTCCTCATACTCCAGCACTCGTCTGTACATTAGAGACTTCAACTGTCAGCACACAGACTGGTGTGACCAATCCTCTCATCTTAATTGTGAAGCTCTGTGCAAATGGGCATCTCAATCAGAATTGTGCTTTTGTTTGATCAGTGATAACCAGCCACTTTCTTGTCAAGCCACTGGGGCACGGCAACCAATGCAGATCTGGCACGGTGGCTTGGTGAAGCATTAAACATGCCAACCAGAACAGTCCTTGATTGCTTTCCTCATTCCCATCACTGACCAGTCCGAGTTAATGGTGGACCCTGAGCTGCTTCAACCACCACCCTCCGTTAAGCACTGGAATTTTTGCAAGACAGACCAGAACTGTTACAGGGTCATGACCAGCAAGTTTGTTGTATCCATCCTCATAGCCAAGTCAGAAGCTCTGGACTTGCCTATCTTGTCTTCTGTGATGCCATAGGTTCAGCCTCAAAGAGCTATATTCCCTGAAGCTACTGCAAGAACTTAATTTCTGGTTGGGACCCTGAATGCGAACATTTTTTACAACCAATTCAAGTCAGCAACTGATGACGATGGAGCATCTGCCTTTGCAGACCAACTCCAGTCTCCAGTAAGTTGAATAATGCACATACTGTAGATTTAAGTGGAGGGAAACCATATCAGGCATTGACCTCACACATTTGAGGTGCAAGGTTTGGAATACAATTAACTTCCTCACTAGCCAATCAGTCAACCCAAATGTGATTGCCCACATGATGTGCTTGTGAATAATGGGAATTCCAGATAAAACGTCTTCCAGGAAAGTTAACAATGAGCTGGAACGGACAAGAAGATCAACGCAGCCCGATCACAGCTACATGGGTGAAATGAGCATTCAGGAATTACATTCCACACTGAAATCTCTCAAGACAGGAAAGGTCTCGGACCTCAATAATATCCACCCACATCAACTCATCAATGCTGGAGGTAAACTCATGGAATGGCTAAGACTCTTCATGTTCAATTACCTCCACATATGCAGAGTCCCCGGTGTATAGAAGAGAGCCAATGTAGTTACCATACTCAAACCTGGCAAAGCAATCACTGACTCCAAAAATTAACGACCCATATCATTACTTCCTGTCCATTCAAGCCTTTGAAGCATGTCCTCAACATGACTGAACCAGTGGTCGAAGGAGCTCTATCACCACAACAAGCATCCTTCAGGAAGCACTGCAGTACCGAGGATCAAGTCCTAGCTGCTACTGATAGTAATGAATCTGAATATGAGAAAATACTCAAGTATGGGGTAAATTATGTCGACTTTTCTTCTGTGACACTGTACAGTACAGAGGACTTTAACTGAAATTGTAAAGGCTTTTCCAAGATTGTGGTTTGGTGAGATTCATCCAGTAAATCACTTCAAATAGCTGCTTTAGGATCCTTGCCAAAGGAAAAACCACCACCACATGTTCATCCAAGAATGGTGTTCATTGAAGATCTGTCCTTGCTTCTGCCCTCTTCAATATCTACACAATAGACCTTCCAAGGACGATGGGGGTACAAAGCTGATACATGCCCATGACCTGGCCATCCTCTATGCTGACAAGAGCTTCAAACATTTGGAGAAGATCCTCAGCAAAGACGTAAAGATTATGAATAGCTATTACCTTCTCTGGAATTTATTACTTAACACTCACAAGACAGTTTGCTCAGTGTTTCATCTTAACAACCAGGAGGCAACACAAAAACTCCATATCACATTGAATGGAACTGTGCTCCCTTACTCTTTGTGTTGGCTTCTGTGACAGGCCCCAAGCCTGGTGTTGGCTGAATGGTTAGGGTGGCTGGTTTAAGATCTTAGGGTCTTAAGTTCAAGCCCCTGTCTACCATTGAATTAACACCTGGTGGGGTGAAATGAGTAGCAGTGTACTGGTATGAGAGGGCACTGCATCAGTGGCACAGCTGTGCCCCAAAAAATGATGCAACCAGCAGCCACAGGCTCCACATGACAACTAGCTCTGACCCCTATATGCTTAGGACCCTATTTTTTTCATCACCGTTCCCAGAAGATAGCTGCTAAAGTAGCCACAAGGGTAAATCTAGTGCGCAGAATATATGGACACGATTGGGGGCACAAACTTCATCACTCTTTGGCATCCACACCATCACTAGTCTATGCCCGCTGGAATGTACTGTCTCACCTTTGGGCTGAAGTAAACACATGAAGAAGGTTGACACTCACCTGAACTCCTCTTTAAGGATTATCACTGGATGCCTTTGCCCTATTCCATTGCACTACCTTCTGGTTCTAGCAGGCATATACCCCCTCATGACGTCAGAAGAGAAGCAACAACCCTTGAAGCTGCTCTTAAGGGCTCCAATGAAAACTTCCCATCCCCTCCACACCAAGATAAACAGGGATCTCCAAGCTCAATGCCTGTCCAGCCATAAGCCATTCATCAGAATAGCAAAGCTGAATCTCCAGCATCACAATCAATCCCAGAAAACCTCCACCCTCAATCAATGGAAGACCAGCCAACCTGTTGGGCACATCCAAATTCTCCCCATCTATATATTACTAAAACTCTCATCTTGTATATGTATGTATGTATGTATGTATGTATGTTCCCGAAATACAGCCAAAATGGTACACGATAGCGCAAAAATTTTAGGGCCACCTTACTCACCATTCGCCTGCGGTGTGCAGTATCAAGTTTCGTTCAAATCGGGCAACGGAAAAATTTATTTAAAAAATCAATTCCCGATTCAGTCAAGTACTCTTCGGGAGAATTTGATCAATGCAAACAACCTCAGCGGTATAGTTCCTTGGAGCTATCTCGTTTTTTTTTCTTGAAATGATTTTTTCATCAACCGTTGTCACAACGGGAACCAAACGGGTTGACGTGTCGTCTCGTATCTACTAACCCTGTAGGATCTGATCAATCAACCACCTGGATGGGTTTGCCTTAACTGCCTTCAGTCAGGAATCAACAGATTTGATGCCTCGATGCATTTGTGGGGCTTCTGTGACAGGCAAGTGTGTGATTGTGGCCTCAACCAAACCGCAGGCCATTTGGTCAAGGAATGTGGCATACGCAGCTGCCCAGGTGGATTGACCACCTTGCAGAGACTCACTTCTGAAGCATGCCATCGGTTAAGAATTGCAGGCTTAACATCTTGATCATTTATAGCCTCGATGCCATAAGGAAGAAGAAAAGAAGAAGACGTTTTCTCTCCGATAAATGTTTATTCACTATGGACATCAAATCCCTGAATATCGTCATCCCCAGAGACTAGGGTCTTTGGGCTCTCAAGCGCTTTCTATCTCCACACCACCAAGGAACCAAGTACAGAAACCCTTCTCCACCTCATGAAACTGGTCCTCACTCTCAACTGCTTCTCATTTTCCAGCAGATTCTACAAGCAGATGAATGGCATAAACACGGACATCAAAATGGGTCCCAGCTGTGTGCAAATCTTTTTGTCTATTTCATTGAGAAACAAATTTTCAACCAGTTTGACGGTCCCAGTCCCACCCAATAATTATTTGGCCACTACATAGATAACTGTATCGATGCTGCATCCTGTAGCAGAGAGGACCTTGAATGGTTTATCGACTTTGTCAATTCCTTCCACCATGCCCTTGATTTCACATGGGACATTTTGATTCACACAGCTACCTTTATATTCATCCTCTTTCCCTCCCACCCCACCTCACCCCACCCCAACCCCTTTTCCCAACTCTATTGGGGCCTTTGCGCTGAAGCGCACCCACAACACTGACAGACACATGGCTTTATAACTTTCTGAGAAAAAAACAAGGATCCTGTCAACATTGATCGACCATCACATCAACCTTCAAGTCAAGAACATCTTCCAGAGGAACTTAAAGCTTTTACAGAATGATTCCGAAACCGCCTCAATTGATGCGATTGCCCACATGCTGTACTTGTTAGTCGTGCAAAGTGCTTCTCCTTCAAGCAGCACAGAAATTTGCCAAATTCCCAAGTTAAAGGACCTCTAACCTCCCACCAGGAATGTTCAAGTGTTCATGGAGTTAGTGTAACATCTGCCCTTTCATCAAGATGGCCACTTCTCTCTCAGGACCCAAAAGCATGTTAAAGTCATGGACCACGCTGTGACTGCACTTCCGTGAATGTGATCGACATCGCGTGCATTCTCTGCAAGGAAATCTACATCGCTGAAACTTGGCGAGGACTGGGCGCTCGCTTCCATGAATACTTGCTTGATGTGTATGAAGTCACAGCACATATCCTCTGCAAGTCGGCTAATCAACAATTTCGTCTTCCTACACATTCCATCAGTCACACACATGGCAGTCTCGGGTATTTTTCTCCATTTTAGCACCACGAACAGTTGCAAGCCCAAAAAGCAAAGCCTTATTTACGTACAAATTCTCCAGGATGGGCACGTTCACCCTCCACGGAATCAACGAGCGCATTTAATTCATTTTGCCCTCCTGTCTTTGTACAATCCTTTCCCTCTCTCTGTTTTCCCCCTTTTTATTGGCATCCTCCATCATGAAAAGTCCTCCCTTGGCACACCTTTACTGCTATCCACCTACAATACCTCTATCCACAGCTCGATGGAGTACTTCTGGGCTGGCTCCCCTGCCTCACACCTTGCTCAGCTTTACTCCATGGAAACTAAGGCCCTCAAGATCGGGCGATGAAGCTGAGTCTATCGGTCTATTATATCGCTTTGCAATCACTGACGGGTCGGTGGTCTCTATCTTCTTCTGCCTCTTTTCTGGCCTTGGACGACTCTCCGCACTTTCCGTGCTTTGTCTCGCCCGAGTATCTGCAGGACACACAATGTCCACCAGCAACCCCCTCCAAGTGTAACTCCCAAAATCCAGAACCACTGCTCACCCCACTCATTTTTTTTCTTCCCCCCCCCCCCCTTACCTGTGGAATCAACTTCCATATTTGTTCAATCCCACTCTTCCCTCCAGGTCTTCAAGACAGCTGTTCACCACCATCTCAGATCATCTCTCATCCAAAACCATGATCTTTTTGACACCCGTTAAGCCACCCCCTCTGCAAATTTTACTTCTTTCTGTCTTATCCACCCTCTGCATTCCCCCCCATCCTTACACGGATCCCTTGTTGTCCATCTTTGTTTGTTTTCTCCCTCGACCCGACTGTTTTCATTCATTCCCCCTTCTCTTTCAGCTATTCCTTTTTGTTTTGTTGCATCCTGATCCATTCTGTGTTCAAGTTCTTCCACAAAGCCTAGAATCTCTATACCAAAAAAAAAATGAGGCTTTTTAATTTGTGTTTTTTTTAAAACTTCTTTTGGAGACTGTTTGTTTCTCTGATGATGACTGATAGTGAACCCTTGTGTTCACTTACCTCTTGTCGACACCTGATTAGTGTAATAAGGAAGCTGGTTTTACTGCATTCTTGTTTGCCTTGCTCAATGTCGTTATT
This sequence comes from Eptatretus burgeri, assembly GCF_056783735.1. Taxonomy (NCBI): domain Eukaryota; kingdom Metazoa; phylum Chordata; class Myxini; order Myxiniformes; family Myxinidae; genus Eptatretus; species Eptatretus burgeri. Next base: position 34,504,532 of record NC_140962.1, read on the forward strand.
GTCTTTGGATTCAAAACAAACGTACCTGAGATATTTGATTGTACACATCACCTGGGTGATATGATCAAAACTGAGCCCCATTCTGGGAACTTGGAGGAAAAGGTGAACGGAGAAATGCATTATGACAAGATAGTATGACAAATATGTGCCATTAAAGATTGGTTAGACAGTCTCGGAGGATGAGCTAAATTACCCATGACTCCTCAGCAGCTGTTACGTCCTACATTCACCCCTCCCCCCACCTTCGTCGTGTTCCTGCATTCACTACAAATAAACAATAAAATTGAATTCAACCACAACTTTCTGTGTGATGGCCTAGCCAGCTGAGGTTAGCCAGGCGAGCAAAGCTCCTGTTTTTTATCCTCTATTTTAGTAGCCATGTGTGAACTCTTGTGTTCACTTACCTCTTGTCGACGATAAACTTTGGTACTTCACGGGTGATGAAGGTTGTAGTCAACTTTCATCAAAATTGTGTGTAGTTTCAGAGAAGAGAACAAATACCTATTTGGGGAGGGGGGATCAACCCACCCTCCTCCCTCCCTCCCCCCCCCTAGACTCCCTTAATGACCGCAGATTGTGATGCGGTCAATACACTTTGGTACAACATGTGTGATGAAAGTTGTGGTCAAGTTTCATCAAAATCGTGTTTGTAGTTTTGGAGGAGACAGCAAATACCTATTTTGGGGAGTCAAACACCCCCCTCCCCCCTGTATACCCCTTTAATGAGCGCAGATTTTGATGCAGTCAATACACCTTTGTTCGGCATCAGATATGAAGCTTGTGGCCAAGTTTCATCAAAATTGTGTGCTTGTTCAAGCGATAATGACTGAAGTGCTAACAGACTGACTCACTCACTCACTCACCTATACGGACACTGCATGATCGCATAAACTCACCTGACTCGTCCAGGTGAGCTAAAAATTGTTCAATAACAATTTTATTGCCACCTACATTTTCATCATGACGATACATATATACTGTGTGTATATATATATATATATATATATATATATATATATATATATATATATATATATATATATATATATATATATATATATATATATATGTGCTTGTTTGTTGCAGACATTCTTTTGATGACATAATTACCCTAAGCGTTGTCTTAGTAAGTTTGATTTATGACCAATTAAATGTTTTACATCAGATTATAAACAACTCTCCTGGCATGCAGAATGTTGTATTGTGGAGCATGCTGTCCTGAATAAATACTCAGCCAGATTTCTCGTCTGCAATACAGCGATGTATATTCTCCGATGGTATCTTTCAAACAAGAGCAGGTCCTTCAATCTCTCCTTGCTGAATTCCACATTCCCTTATTTTAAAGGTTTCCTGCCTTGTCGTTTGTGAGTCAGGCTCATGTAAAACTTGTAAAGGTAATAAAGCAAGTCATGAAAAAATGTATTCTCAGGAATGACTGAGCAAAGGAAGCTGTAAACGTGCCGCCCCAAGGGAGTGTTTTACGCCCCAGTCCTATTCCTGATCTTCATCAACAATCTCTTTGTCTCTCCAGAAAACCCTCTTTATCTATTCACTGATGACTCCACCCTCTACCATGACATCCCTCATCCTTGAGACAGACAGGCTGCAAACCTCTTCCTTTTCTTCAGACCTTCAGAGAACCACGAGCTGGTCAAACACTTGGAATATGTCTTTCAATCCTGATAACTCTCACATTCTCACAATCTCCTTCTCAAAGGACCATACTGCAAACCTTCCGATCTACTTCCTTGGGAATCCTCTTGAGGAAGTTCAGTCACTCAAACTCTTGGATCTCACTCTCAGCCATGATCTTTCTTGGGCAAACCACACATCCACATTGGCCTCCAAAGCTAGTCATTGAGTGGCATCCTCCATCATGAAAAGTTCTCCCTTGGCACATCTGAACTGCTATCCACCGACGATGCTTCCATCCACAGCTTGATTAAGTACCTCTGGGCTGGCTCCCCTGCCTCACACCTTGCTCAGTTTGACTCCATGAAAACTAAGGCTCGCAAGATCGGGCGATGAAGCTGAGTCGAGCGGTCTATCACTTTGCCATCACCGATGGGTTGGTGGTCTCTCTGTCTTTTTCTGCATCTTTTCTGGCCTTGGACGACTCTCCGCACTTTCCGTGCTTTGTCTCGCCTGGGTATCTGCAGGACAAACAATGTCCACCAGCAACCCCCTCCAAGTGTAACTCCCAAAATCCAGAATCACTGCTCACCCCCACTCGTTTGTTTCCTCTCCCCACCCCCTCCCCCCGCACCCCTCACCCCCCGCACCCTCCCCAACCCGTAGAACCAACTTCCATATTCTTTCAATCCCATTCTTCCCTCCAGGTCTTCAAGACAGCTGTTCACCACCATCTCATATCATCCCTCATCCAAAACCATGATCTTTTCGACACCCATTAAACCACTTCCTCCGCAAATTTCGCTTCTCTTTCCATTATATCCATCCTCTGCATCCCCTCCCCCCCTCCCCCCCCCCCCCGCTCATCCTTACCCAGATTTTTTGTTGTCCATCTTTGTTTGTTTTCTCCCTCGGCACAACTGTTGCCATTCATTCCCCCTTCTCTTTCAGCTATTCCTTTTGTTTTGTTGCATCCTGATCCATTCTGCGTTCAAGCTCTTCCACGAGTCGAGACTCTCTATACAAAAAAAAAAATGAGGCTTTTTCATTTGTTTTTAAAAAATCTTCTTTTGGAGACTGCTTGTTTCTCTGATGATGACTGATAGTGAACCCTTGTGTTTACTTACCTCTTTTCGACACCCGACTAGTGTAATAAGGAAGCTGGTTTTACTGCATTCCTGGTTGCCTTGCTTAATGTCGTTATTGTCTTTGGATTCAAAACAAACGTACCTGAGATATTTGATTGTGCACATCACCTGGGTGATATAATCAAAACTGAGCCCCATTCTGGAATCCTGGAGGATAAGGTGAACAGAGAAATGCATTATGACAAGATGGCATGACAAATATGTGCCATTAAAGATTGGTTAGACAGTCTCGGAGGATAAGCTAAATTACCCATGATGACTCCTCAGCAGCTGTTGTTACGTCCTAGATTCTCTCCCTCCCCCCACCTTCGTCGTGTTCCTGCATTCACTACAAATAAACAAGAAAATTGAATTCAACCACAACTTTCTGTGATGGCCTAGCCAGCTGAGGTTAGCCAGGCGAGCAAAGCTCCTGTTTTTTTATCCTCTATTTTAGGAGCCGTACAGGCATTCCTCTTGCTCTTGAAGCTTTTCTCACTTTGCCCTCCAAAATTGATTTGCTTCTATGCCCGTCCATTGTAGATTCCTTGGCTGTGGACACTGCAGTGCGTGACCTAGGTCGTGCCGGATTCTCTGGCTGCCTTTCACGTGTCCAGTTCGGTCACGCAGCACCCCTCAAGGCAGCACTGCGGACACCCCACGCCCCTGGGGTGACCGTGCACGGGCGGCTGCTCCTGTCATCCTGTGGAGCCTTCCCCATGACTGTGCCTCCCCTTTCCACCACCCGCTCACCCTGGACTGCCAACCCTGGTGAAGCACCCCATTTGTTTTTTTTCCAATCACTGTCTTTTCTGTCCTTTGCCACTTTTATTCATCTCATGTTTAATTATCCTAATTATTTCTTCTTCCTTTCCTCCATCCTCGTATGTCATCATAATGTGCATTTGCTAAGCTCCTCATTTGGATTTCACCAGCTCCGGGAGAATATCAAAGGATTTTGCTGCTTCTACATATCCCGTGTCTTCACCATATGTTTAAGGAAGAATTAGTTCTCAGTTTGACCATCCATGTCTTTATGATTATTACAATAACATTAGCTTGTTTGTAGGGATGATATCCCAAACCTCAGCCATTTAGCATTTTCATATCCTGATACCTTGCAGGTGCAGATGGATCAGTGGGGATGCCTGCCGGACAGCCAGCATCATCTGGCGGCTCAGCAGACTCAGCCTTTGTTGGTGGTAATGAGGGTTGGATGGGATATTGTAGTTACTAATGAGGTTAGGGTAACCACTAGGGTACTAGCTTTTATGAAAGCTACATTTATCAAAAGATTGACATGAACAATGACCATAGTTGTTGATATTCACAGAGAAGTACCATTTGGCTGTACCTTTACACTTAAAGGACTGCAGCAGCCGATCTTGACAACTGCAGACAATAGTTGTGTTTTCTTCTTTGATTGAAGTTTATCGATTTGCTTTTGGGATGGCTGTGTGCTCACAGGCGTAATTGCAGCCGTGGTGTTCATTATCTTAGCACTGCTCGTGCTAATCGCACGGTACCTACTTCGGCACAAGGGCACGTACCACACGCGCGAGGTGAAACCTGCAGATACACCTGAGCAGAGTGCCGGCACTGCCAACATGGCTGAAGCTCAGCCGGTATTCCCTGACTCACTCGATGACAGCAAAAAGGAATACTTCATTTGAGAGCGAGTCACTCAACACGGCATCGCGGGATTTGTGGCATAGAGTACTGCAGAACTGGAGGGACCCGTAGATGTGGAAAGTTTGTTGTTGTGGCGTAGGTCTACGTGCTGTATTGTGGTGTGGCATGATGAGGCTGCATGGTGCGGTGGAACACGACGAGAAAAGCATCGAATTGCACAAGCAGACTTGGTATGGCGTTACACCGCACACCCTGCTGGACCTTCGAGAAACCTTTAGTTCAAAGTGTTTGCAACATCATTGAACCATATTGGTCGAACAAAGCAGCCCAAACGCTGGTTGGAAGAGCGTCTGTCAGTTGATGCATCAGAAAAAAATAAGAAGTTTAAGCCACGCGATTGCTCGCCCCCATACTTCACCCCGCTATCCTCGCAACTGTCCCGATGCTTCGGCCTTATGCCTGCACTCACCTCAGTTCTGCACGAAGATCTGTCAACATCCCATCTATGTCTAGTGCCCTCTTCCTACAGTTGGAACATCTTTCAAAGCCGGTGGATCACCTTTGTTGCGTTTGCAGACAAAATATGTAGCTAAGATTTCATGACTGTCGCCGCTGCCGTCGTGTGTTTGATCAAACTTGCCTGAAAGCAAACCAAGTCGTGAGACGGAAAGCTGTCCCTGTCAGAGTTTGTGGACTTTACATGAAAGAGCAGATGGTTTGTCCGGGATTCCTGCCATGTGGCCATTGGGCAATGCTCGCTTACTGTGATTAGTCGCATTTGGGTTCGTGTGGGTTGCAATTCTAATGAGGTTAACATTTAGGGAAGTAAACCTGTTTGTTGTCACTGCCTGGTAAAATGCAAACACCGTGGAAATATCCTAATCGTAAACGTGATTCCATCGCACAGATACCCGTCCGTTTTGGTAACTTCATTTCCACATCTCCGTCGCACTGCCAACCTCTCCGCATTGTTTTCTCTCCAATCGAACTCCTGTATAAAGTTTCACTCTGTGTTCCTCCATTGCCGAAGAACACATCGTTCACTCATTTAACTTTCACTATATTTACATATTTCCCCCCCCCCCCCCCCCGCGAGTTTGCAGAAGCACATTTTTGCTGAAATTTGTCTTTTGCCAAAGATGTCATAATTGCAAGTTCTATATACCAGTGGTCTCAAGCACGTCATGTTGGGTATTTGACACACACATACACACAAACACACACACACACACACACACACACACACACACACTTGGAGGTGATTAGAATACAATATTCATTATTTAATTACCAAATACATAACCCGACATGTCTTACAAGTCATCAATGGAACAATCGGCCCTTTGTTACGAAAGCTTTTCTAACGTACCTGCTGTTCTCGGAATAATAACCGAAACCAAGACCTAGAGAAAGTACAATTTTCACAAAGCACAAAATCTATCACACTATCAGGATCATGTCCGATAATAATGAACAACCAGCAGAAAAGTCTCCTTTAAGGATTGTCAAACAACATGTAATCTTCATTATCACCGAGGGGTTTTCTTTCTCTTTGTAAAGTCGGTCTTCACCTTAAACTCTCAATCGTTTAGAATGCTCCCGGATGGGAAACGAGCGAAAAAGAGCACCTCTTGCAAGCGCACACTGATGGCTGCAGTCTTATTCGGTGTCCTTGTTTGAAAGCGTCGTCGAAGCACGCATTGAATGCGCCTTGTGCTTCTCTCTTCGGTGTAGGTGAGCCCGAGTGGTTTTGTCTGGGGTGTTTGGTTGGTGGTCTTTATTGTCGTCCAAAAATTGCATTTGATCTTGGGTACTGTAAACCAGCAAAATGAGCACTGTGTTACAACCATTGTGGCTTCAAAAATGTGTTTTCTGTTGCGCTGTTTGCTACCTCTGTTGTCTTTATTTTCATTTCTGATTTATCTACGTTACTCTGTTTTTTTTTTATTATTGTTAAGCCTTCTCTATATTTAACCCTTTCTTCGTGACATTCTGTTGGGGTCTATTTTAGTCGTTACCTCTCTGATTGAAAATCTGGCTTGCACATCTCTTGGGATATTTAGGGCTCTCTCTCTCTCTCTCTCTCTCTCTCTCTCTCTCTCTCTCTCTCTCTCTCTCTCTCTCTCTCTCTCTCTCTCTCTCTCTCTCTCTCTCTCTCTCTCTCTTTCTCTTTCTCTTTCTCTTTCTCTTTCTCTTTCTCTTTCTCTTTCTCTTTCTCTTTCTCTTTCTCTTTCTCTTTCTCTTTCTCTTTCTCTTTCTCTTTCTCTTTCTCTTTCTCTTTCTCTTTCTCTTTCTCTCTCTCTGAGCCACTTGACTGACAGCGCTATAACCGCAAGGTTCATACATTGGTGTAATTTCTAAAACTGTACAAAGAGAGAAAATGGTTTCAGCCATTGTTGGAGATTATCCAAATTTCACTTCCCAGTGCAGATACAAGATGGATTCATGGAGAAGTGGACACACTGTATATCCTAGCGAGACGATTGGTTCGATAGTATAATTGTGCCTTTGTTTACCTTAAATAGGTGTACCTCTGCGTATACCCATCCGTACAGAATGGGAAAACCCAGGGATAACACCTATCTAGAGTTAAGATGAAAGGTGACCCACGACTTCTTTCATCGTACAGAGGAGTGAAGTTGTTGGAGAAAGCTTTGACGATTGTGTGGGGAAGAAGGGGAGTAGGAACAGCCCTGTTCGACTTGTGCTAAAGAAGAAGAGTCTAATTATATTCAGTGTGTGTGAAAAGGAGGTGTCATCAGAAATGCAGTGGAGTTAGAGGAAGTTTGGGTGTAGCAGATGGCAGTTTTAGATGTCCAGTAAATCAAGATGCAGATAACATGGGGGTAGTAGATATAGGATTTGAAGTTAAGCTGGAAAAGTTTAAAGAGAGTTTGTTACTTGGGAGATATGTTTGATGCAAGTGGTGGAGCACACACAGTTAGCTGTGAGAACCAGGATAAGGGGAGCATGGAATAAGTAGAGAGAGTGAAGAGTCATTTAAACAAACAGAAATATCCCAAGCGAAGTAAAACGTTGAGTATATTTAGCCTGTATTAGAGCAGTTTTGATGTACGGTCATGAGACATGGGGAATTGGGGTTTAAATAGAGGAGAGGAGAATAGAGAGGACAGAGCTATGGATATGTGATGTAACACTGAGGGATAAGCAGAGTAGTGTGGACATAAGAAAGAGGCTCCATGCCAGTAGTACTGAGTAAGAGTTGAGAAATGGAAGACTAAAGGAGTTTAGGCATGTAGTGAGAAAAAGAGAGAAGATGAGTCTGTAAAGAAAGTTACTAGTTTAGTAGTTGAGGGGGAAAGACCCAGCAGGATACGATTAGTAGAGATATAAGCCTGGTGTTGGCTTCGTGGTTCGGGTGGCTGGCTTGGGATCTGAGGTGCCTGTGTTTGAGCCCCATTGGCCACTGAATTAACACCAGATGGGGTTGACTTAGCCTGTCATCCTTGTGAGGTTTGTGAAATGAGTACTAGTGTACTGGTAGAGGGGCACAGCATCAGTGGCACAGCTGTGCTCCAAGAAATGATAGCTACCCAGCAACCAAAGCTGCCACATGCAAGAACAGTAGAGACATGTAGTCGTTGGTGTTAATGGAGGAGAATCCTTTTGACAGGACTAAGTAGAGGTCATCAGCTGACCAACCCCTAGTATGGGAAAATGGTTGTTAAATGAGTAATAGTAATTATAATAGCAGTAGTATTCTGTACTAGATGGATTTATGATGAGCTCCATGTATGTCCGTCCTCTTTCATTGCAACACACTGTTGGTTCTTTTGTTACACTTAATTGTTGCTAATCAAGATAAAGTGTTCTTCCTTATCCTTAAAACCCACCTTGATATCAGAGAAAGAGAAGATTCAGATACCCAGAGTGCTCTACTTGCATGAGCAAGAACACTTTGTGCTGTAAGAACGTGTTCTTGTTCCTATTCTCACTCGGTGTCCAAATTACTGTAAACGGAAACCATACTCGAACCAGCACCTCACTCTCGAGGCAGAATCCTTAACTTTGTCATTGTGATTTCATGGAAGCTATGACCGCAAGTAATGTGTCGGGCTTGCAAATGAAGAGTCAATCGTATTGATCTGTGATCTGTCCATTTTTTTTCCTGTTCAAGAGATCAAAGGTTTTTGCAGAAGAAGTAAGAAGTGTCACTTTGGTGTCGAAAGTGACACTTCTGGACACAAGAACACCTTGTTTTTGGCCGGTAGCTACAATTCTTACAATTTGATAAGTGCAGCTCTCAAAGTTGATCCTTGAGGAATTCTGTTAATATTAATTCTGTTAATGACATGCTAATGACGAAAAGACATTCTGTTAATGGACCACTGCAGAATAGATAACCCTTCTCTGAGCTACCACAATCTGTAATGTCATGGTTTCGAGGGTCCGCTCTGAGTCTGGGACGTTGGTGGTTCGAAGTTCGAGCCCCGGTCGAGTCCAGCCAAAGACTTCAAGAAATGGTGCGTGCTGCTTCCTTGCTTAATGCTCAGCATTTAAAAGGATAAGGCGTGGACAAGCACCGCTGGGAAGGCAATGGCAAACCACCCGGGATAACCCTCGTCGAGAAATTGCTTCGGCAGCGCCCACGCTCTGGAAAGAGTATGGTACGTCAAAATCATATTGATCTGAGTAACTGAACTGGTTCTTCGAACTACGTACCAAGTTCCATGCAACTAGCAGGGTTATCATGAAAGCTAAAACAAGATTGAGCATTGAACAATCCTGAGCCTCACCGGGGTGTACAGATTACTGTCGATCTAAGAATTGAACCATCGATATGAAAGTATATATTTATATATGTATATATATTTACCTGCATACACCTGTTTCCAGCAGCATGATACATTTTGTGTTCTTTATTTGAACTTTGTTCACCATAAGACACCTATTAAAGGAATGTGCTGTATACCAATCTGACAAAACCCCAAATATCCCAGTACAGGCACATGTGACCGATTGATCCTTGACCTTGACAATGCCTGTTGAACATACGTCGCGTTTCTTGTTGTTCTGGTTCTCAACGATCGTTCCTGTTCCCACTTGGCAAAACGTTTGTGACGTCATTGTTCAAACAAGGGGGAAAGCTTGTGAATTGTATCGTTGATTTGGATCTCGCTCATCAGGTTCACTCGAAAATCAAAATATGGCTCGTGGGAAACACCTTCAAAAGAACAAAAGAAGAAACACCTGAAATCACACTTGAGGCATTGCAAGGTATAACCTCGCTGCTTCAGACCATACAAATTATCGATACGAGGCTAATTTTGTGTATTATATTATACAAGTGCGTGGCCGTACGTGCAAAAAAAAAGAAGAAAAAAAAAAGAATTGTGACGTCATAGCACAGTGTCCTGTCATTGGTTGGTAAATAAATGGCCATAACTTGGGAACCACTTGTCCGATTAATATCAAACCTCGAAAAGGCACATGCGCAGGTCCCCAGCAATATAGCTGGCACGTTTCAATTAGATCTCGGACCAGTAGTTGTCGAGAAACAGCGGTCACAGACAGACAGACACACAGAGATTGCTGGAATTATAGATAGATGATAATATAGTAATGGACAGAGCCGGTGTTGTACCAATCACGAGATGTCTATCGTTGGATCCGTTGTAATCGAAGAGCTTTTTTTCTCTCTATATTTTGACTCGTCGATAACACGTGATCGCGATTTTGACGTACTGTATGTTTTGTTGCGTCGTTGGGGGTGGTGGTGGCGGAGCCAAATGGGAAAGCCTGAGTGGACGGGGCAGAGCCACGAGAGGACCCAAGTGGGTAGGGCCGAGCTTCTTCGCTGCGCGTCGTGCAAATCAATTCGCTCGTTCCCCGCTGCTTCCAATAAAAAACTGCTGTGCTGCCATCACCGCTTGTCTTGTCGCTGTTTCTTCTTTCGATGAGTGGCGGAGTGTCCCTGTGATACCACACGCTCTTCTGGCTTTCATTTTCGACTTCAGCGGATCGAGATCTGGATAGTTCGTGACGTGCGGAGCTTCATCCGCCAATCGATTGTGACGTGTTATTAATTGTTTGTTTGTTTTTTTAGATCCTCGTGGAGGATCTCTAAGTCTTACTCACGTTGTTGTTGTTGTTCTTCTTCTTCTTATGGACTTTTTTTGTTTTACAACCTACAGTTTTCATCGAAACTTCCTGAAACTTGGCATATATATGTAAAGATACCCTGCGCAGACAGTAACAATCTCCGATTTTTAAAATTCCTCCTAGAAAAAAAAAATTATGACGTCAAAATTTCTCCGCTAATGGAAATCGCCTAAAAAATTATCTCCGAAACTGGGCAAGCTTTTTGAATTCTGTTTGCGGGAATCGAACAGGGCATTAGCAGAGATGAATTACCGCAGACATGATGCATCACTATGATGTCATATCAATTTTTATGACGTCATTCTTATTTTTTGACATTTTTTTTGTTTCACAACCCAGAGTTTTCATCGGATCTTCGTGAAACTTGCCATGTATATGCAGAAAGCCCACGCGCAGGCAGTAACCATCTCCGATTTTGGAAATTCTTCCTAGAAAAAAAAGTTGAGAAAATATCGCCGCTAATGGAAATCCCCTATACCATTATCTCCAAAACTTGGCAAGCTGTTTGAATTTTGTTTGCGGGAATCAAGCCGGGCATTAGCACAGATAATTTATCGCAAACCTGATACATCACAATGACGTCATATTCGTTTTTATGACGTCATCATTAAGAGGACGAGGATCTTAGCTCATTTGAGCTTGTTTATTTTGCGACGCACATTAGAAAGGGATTCCGTGATTAATTCGACCCGTTGGCTGCATCGTCATGATGAGAGAGAGAGACGGTGCCTCTCCCATGACTGGTTGTGTGATTTCACCAGAATGCCGGCAAGGTGGTGAAACGATGGACGATTCGAGTTTGGGGGTCTTTCTGAAAAGCCCTGGGGTCTTTAACATGCACCAGATAATTTGAGCAGCTCCGTTCAGCCGACGGACCCATGTGCCCTTTGTGATGCAACCCCTTGCCGACGAAGTACCAATCCGAGAGTTCAGTGGTCGGGTCGGGAATCGAACCAAGCCGAGACAGCTCCTAAGAGGAGTGTGATTCCTCTGCACAACACCGGGCAACCCATCATTGTCTAATCGATGGTGTCACTTCAAACACTCGGGGTCTTATCTCTCGCCTATGAAACCATTCTTTCTGAACTGCCTTCTGTTTCGAGGACAGTTATTACAGTTCGTTCTATCGTGCGTCGTCGAGAGGTGAACCCAACTTTATTGGATGCCACTCGGATTCATAAAATGCGCAAAAGGCCGTTGATCAAAATCTAATTGATGATGGGATTTTGAAGGCAATCATTTTGAGTTCAACGTGCTTATCGACACTGCGAGTTCAGAATCAACCAGGGGATCTTCAAGGGCCGAATGAGAGAGAATGCGTGACGCACAGAATGATCATTTGTTGGTTTTGTTTGTGTGTTCTCCAGATTGAAATTCACCAACTGTGCCTCGAATGGGTAAGCCCAAGTTGTAGTATTTCTCCAGAATCAAGTTTGACGAATGAACTGTCCAGAGGATTCAGGGCCAAACTGAACCTCGACCTTAAACATAAACAGCTTCCATGGTCGACAACATATTTCATGCATTATGAGAGGTTGTGTGGACCCATTGCAAAGATCCAACCGAACAAATCGGTCTGGGAAGATACGTTGACGAAGGTTGTCCAGTTTCATCATCAAAAATGTTCCTTTAGGAAAAAAAAACTTTAATTTTGAATTCACCTGGAACGGAGTTCCGGGGAGCTTATGGGATGGCGCGTCATCCGTCCATCCGTCTGTCCGTCCATCAACACTTGCAACCTCTTCTTTCAAACTATACACGCAACTCTGATGAAACTTGACTACGACCTTCATCACACATGATGTACCAAAGTGTATCGACCGCATCAAAATTTGCGCTCATTAAGGGGGTTTATGGGGTGGGGTTTGACCACCCCCCCCCCAAATAAGTATTTGTTCTCCTCTCTGAAACTACGCACCTGATTTTGATGACTGGTCCATGGTATGGCCAGGCTTGTGGGGATGGGACCCTACTATACGACGTGGGGTGCTACCACTATGTCTCGGAAAGGGGTGCCCCGTTTACACGGGTCCGACTCCCCTTCCTCCCCCTTGTTACGACTTTTATGTCCTCCAGAAAATCAAGTTCACTCATCTTTTCGGCACACCCGCATGAGCCAACACAAGAACAACTTGTCACAACATGTATCGTGTATTGCGGACAGTCCGTCCATGGGCTGATCCGCGGATCTCACCAAACTGTCGGATTGGTCATAGCGATGGGTGGTGTTTTCAAAGCACAGGGACTTGATCAATGCCAGCTGATGACGTGTTTACTGGGAATTCCTCGTTCATGGGACACTATCTCAAGCCCCAGTCGCCATCACGGACGAGGCTCAGCGGTTTACCCGAGCCAGTCGAAGGGCAAGGTACACGCTGACCCATCCAGTGTAGTGTGCGTGCGTGCGGCTCCAGATATCGAAGGGCATCAGAGACCTGTTATTGCTCCATCTCGCACGGCTTGCAGCTGCTCATCCCTCTGAGAAGTTAGTCCGCTGGCCACACCAGGCCGAAGGGCCATAGGCAGGGCCGCAGAATGAGTCTGCGTGTCGGAGTCTTGCTTGTTGTCGGAATCAACCAGATGGATCACTCCACCAACTAAGAACAGCCATGCACCATCACCAACAGAATCGTGAAAGACCTCTCAGTCTATCAGTAATTATTAAAGAGGGATCGAAAGATGGATTGGTGGCCCTGTCCCCTGGACACTCTACCGGAAAGGTGGTCTGCAGGGGTCATCTGATAAAACTCGTGGGAGCCGGTCCCCCTGACAAGCAGCGAGGTACTACCTCTGCCGCTCCGGGGTGGGGGGGGTGCAAAATCCCGTGGGTACTCCTCCCTACTCTCCCCTCCCCACACCAGGTCTGAAAGCAAATTGATCACATAGACGGAGATATACGCCGCACATACACTAATTTCATCTTTCTGAGGCCGCCAACCAGGGATAGCTTCATGATCCGATGGGTTGCTATGCAACTGAAGCCACTGGTTAAAATTACCAAACCCATGCAGGGTTCTCGCTCCTTGGCTACGCGTTACCTTACTGTTGGCTTGGCAACACTCACTGGGGACACGCCCTCAACAGCCACCTGTCTACTTATTACGTATGGCCGAATGAACTGTGGTTGACAAATGGATAATCGCAGAGCAAATCAGTGGGACAGAACTTCCCGTCTAACTATGCTTACACACGGAATTGGACCAATGGAGGAAAGGCCGAAGCAAGCAGGTCGTAAATGTTTAACCCTTCAACAAGTCCATTTATTTATCAAACACAACAAAGCAGTATCCATTCAGGGCATGTTTATAATCAGCAATCAATGGGCATGTAATGACAAGGCACACAGGAATTACAAGTCAAGATCACAATTAAAAGGCGCAAGAGAAAAGTAATTATTAATGCTTACGGAGCCCACTTACACATTCTTACCTACAACTAAACATAAAACATGGCGCGCCATCAGAAAAATTCTGGAAAAACGTTGATCGAAAGAAATCAGATAGAGTGCAGAGCGGAGCGTGGGAACGACTCCTGACACCTTACACAGACCTGTGCAAGCTCGTGCAGACTCGTGCAAGCTTGTGACATGCCAGCTGCACCTTGGCAGCTCTTGTGGTCCGAACAGGCAGATGTCAGCGTAGGCTTGACCAAAAGACTCGGGGTAAGGAGAGCTTGATGGACGAGAGCGAGACGAGTCAAAAGTCCCGGCAAATGAGACAAGATGCGTGGAAAGTCTAGCATCGAGAGTTACATGGAAAGGCATCAAGAGCACTTGCCGATCTCATCTGGATGAACACCAAAGGTACAGTTGAGGGTGGTGTTTTCCCCAGGGGAGGCTTTGATGCTCACATTGAGAGCTTGGACACACCATTGAGAGCTCACCAGCTTGGCTGGTGGACACACCAGAAAGAATGAAACAGTTCATGGGAGCATGCACGATCTCTTGTTCGATACTTCACTTGTTCAAGCTCTCAATATCACCGACTTCATCCACTGGTTTCCACATCCACACTCTGGAGGTTAAACCGATCTGGCCTATTACAATTGCCGAGGGATGGGGTGCTTACGACTCCTGTCATTTGGTCGTCTTCTCTTTGGTCTCTGCCTGGCCATATCTTCAGAGCGTTGGTCCCACAACAAAGCCACACCCCAGGAACTGCTGCACAATGACTATAGTTATGGCTCTCTTGATCACGTCACATGTGTTCAATGGGAAGTTTTGCAGTAATGAGAAGAAAGAAATCTATTTAATCTGAAGGTGATTTGCACATGCTCAAGGACCCATTGCACAGAGTTAACAGGGTGATTTGTGACATGTGGAGATAGTGACATGGTGGTGAAAGGGGGGTTGGTTTGGATATCAAATGAAAAGGGGAGGAAGGTTTGAGGGAAGGATCGTGAGGAGTTACCGTTTGGAAGCTAAAGGGTGAGGGACTGCCGATGGATGTGTAGATGATTGTATTAAATTGGGGTCGAAAGATGGATTGGTGGACTAAAACTTGGAAAGTCAGAGGAGATTACTCTGGGAATGAAACATGTGAAACTCACAATGCATTCCCCCCCCCCCACGCATATCCCATGGACAAAGGGCAAAGGTCTACCTACTACATAAATGAATGACATAACTAAGTGGATTTTGCGACATATCTCTGAATGATTGGGGGTCCATTTCCACAACCGTAATATATACATACATATGTATATATTTCCTTTTAAGGAGCTGCTGGCTAAACAGTTGCATAGGCTCTGTCTAATAGGCATGAGCTAAGCAGATGATATGCCTGTCATCAGCACTGTTTCATCAACAGGATTCACCATTTCATCAGATGTCATGACCTTGGCTCGTCTTCTGTGCTCTGCCACACTTTGAACCAGTAGGTCACTTCTTCACTGTGTTTCAGGAGGGTTCATCTTGACAGAATGTTTTCACTCTATCAGCATAAATTCCCTTGATATGAAAATATTTGATCATGGCTCGATATTCGAGATGTCCCATGTTAAAATTTGAAGGGGTCCTATGGAAACTTAGTTGGCATCTGAAAAATAATAAAGAGAGATATTTCACTCTTAATAGGCATCCTCAATCACCCTTGACCATGTTGTGGCACGTCGGCTGAGGACCTCACTTTTTCCCTTTTCTTAGCTTTTAAGTTAGTTTTCTCCACAACCACTTGAGCGACTGATACAAAACTTTCAACATAGGAGCGCCCACCCATGCATGTTTTTTTTTTGACTGTGGTAGGGAAAATGCACAAGGTAGACAACACGGATACAGAAGATAGATTTCAGGAAGGAAAAACTGGAAATTTTGAAAGTGGGGTGGGGGTTAATGGAGGTAGAAAGTATCATGGTTTTGGATGGGGGAGTGATCTGAAATGGTGGTAAACAGCTATCTTGAAGACCTGGAGGGAAGACTGAGATTGAAGAGAATGTGGAAGTTGGTTGCACAGGTGGGGAAAAAAGAGGAATGAATGAGTGGAGGTGACCAGTGGTTCTGTATTTTCGGAGTTTTACTCGAAGGGGTTCCCAACAGAGCACATGCACCATGCATAAATCTGTGTGGGGGACAAACCACTGAAAGAGCAGAGGGTGCAAGACCAGAAAGGAGGTGGCATAAGAGAGAGACCACCGATCTGTTTGTGAGGGAAAAGTTCATTGACTCAGCTTCATCATTGGAGATTGCAATAATCTTGAAGGGCTCTTGGCTTCCATAACATCAAACTGAGCAAAGTGTGAGGCAGGGGAGCCACCCAGAGGGGAGAGCAATACTCCCTCAAGTTGCGGATGAAGGCCTTGTCGGTAGATAGAAGTTCAGGTGTGCCAAGGAAGGACTTTGCACGACAGAAGATGACGAGTTGGCGGCTGGCTTTCGAGGCCAACTTACAAATGTGGTTTGCCCAAGAAAGATCATGGCTAATTGTGAGACCCAAAAGTTTGAGTGACACTGAACTTCTTCAAGAGGATTGTTAGGGAAGTAGATTGGAGGGTTCACCAGACGGTCCTTTTGGAGAGGAGAGAGAGAGAGACAGACAGACAGACAGACAGAGACAGATTTCTCAGGATTGAACAACATATTCTAAGTGTTTGACTGGATTGTGATTCGATCAAGGTCTAAAGCAAGGGAAGAGGCCGCTGCTACCATCATATCTGAAGGATAGGGAATGTCACAGCAGATGATGGAATCATAAGTCATTAGCAAATAGATAAAGAGGATTTTCCAGAGAGTCAGAGAGATTGTTGATGAAGATTAGGAATACGTCTGGGCCCAAAACACTGCCTTGGGGTACTCCAACCTCAACAGGGAGTCGAGATGAAAGGATTCCTTTCAGTGCCACACGTTGGCTCCTGCAGTAGAGGAAGTCAGTGAGCCGTGTATGGGGTTGGCCTTGGATGCCATAGGCAGAGAGTTTAGAGAGCAAGACAGGATGCCAGACTGTATCAAAAGCTCGAAATATGTCCAGAGACGACCCTGATCTCATGTCTGATATTGAGTGCATCCACCACTGTTGGGAGAGTGAAAGCAGCATGTCCAAGGTGGAGTTACCTGGTCTAATTAGTGTTGGCCCCATGAAGAGTAAATAGGGGATGGGGAGAGGTTTTGTGAAGGGGGTAGGAATTGGTTGCGTTTGTTGTCTTGGGAACAGTTAAGGTGTAGCGCCTGGACCCCACAAACACTTGGCACTTATTTTCTTTTATTCCATTTTTCTTTGCTACTCCCATCCGATGCGCCATACTTTGTGTTTCAGAGCGTTGGTCCTGCAGAAGCAGTTTCTTGGCCAAGGGTTATACCGGATGGTTTGCCATCCCTCTCCCATCACTAGTTAGGGCAAGAATTTGGAATTTGTTCATGGTGCCGGTGATAGTTTGCCTACTCTTCACAAAAGACACTGTGGGGTCTTTAACGTGAACCAACTAATGTTGGCAGACGAGACGTCCCGTTTAACGTCCATACGAGAGACGGCACACACATTGATGAATCGCCCTACCTGTGAAACACCGGGATGACAGTTTATAGCTGGGTTGGGATTCAAACCCAGGCTAGACAGCTTCAAGACGAGTGTGCGTACCTGATCTAAGCCATCTTGTCAGCCCCTTGCTGCTATGTGAGAGAAATATTCGTCTCTGAGACCGTTCCGCTGAATTGTAAGTCGATAGACAATGTGGTGATCAGCTCCTATTTGATGTGTAATGGTGTACTGCCACCTCCTGGTGAATACACGACTACCCATCATGGTGGACCACAATGTGCCTCATGCACAACAGATCGACGTTCCACAATTATTGTTATTATTATTATTATTATTATTGGTTCACGAGCGCTAGCCAGAGTGACCACTATATTCGTTATGTCTGTGTATCTGTTTGTCCAGAGCATAATCCGTGGACTTTGATCCTATCTTGATGAAACTTGGTTATGTGTTCGATATCAATGTCTAGTTGTGTTTTCCTGGATGAGGGCGTGCTACGCCCATCGTGGGCGAAGCCACGCCCCCAAAAATAGTCATTTTTATGGGGTAGTCGGATTAAAAATCTATCTTCTCCTCGGGAATTGACTGAATGGAATGGGTTCTTCGGTATTTGAATAGCAAAATGAATTATCTTAAACTTGTTGTCCGATTTTTCATTTTCGTCCCAAGGTCAAGGTCACAAGGTCAAAAACTTGGAAAATTGCAAATTTTCACATAAAAATAATACGACCGCCCAAACTTTGAGAGCGAGGATGACAATATTTTTTATGCATAATCTTGAGGTCATTCCCCACCTCACGTCTTGAAACCATTTTTCTCTATCTCAAACACCTTGCCCGTGGCGCCCCCTTCAACTTTGTTTTTACGCCGATTTCATCAAAGTATGGATAATCCGATGAGTGTGAATTGCCATATAGCCTATATGACGTTATATTGTTCCTGGAATGTTCTGGAGAAAGTTTTGCACCAAAGGTCATAATCCTTGACCTTTGACCTTTAAAGGCCACAAAGGTCAAATTTTCAAAGTTGTGGGAATCGAACTGGGGTTTTTACCTTCTTTGACGAACTTACTCCAATAAGCTATAGCACGTATCCTGTTTCCTTATTTTAATGTCCACAACATTGTTTTGTGACCTTAAAGGTTATGCAAAGGTCAAATTTTTTGAAAGTTGTTGAACGAAACCGGGTTTTCGACATTTTGCAACTAATAACCTGTCACTCGTACCACATCATGTTGATCATTTTTATAAATTGGTCAAACATCATCACATTGTCTCATCCTTGACTTCTGAAACAATGTACATCGTCAAATACCGCTCGTGAACCATCGTCGTCTTCAGACTTGTTATTATTATTATTATTACCCTGAACATCCTCATTTTGCTGTTTATTTATGGGACACCTCATCACCTCCACCTGTCCCGTACCTTTTAAAATTCCACTGAACGGGATGCACGACATCTATTGTGTTTCAATAAGTTCTGAAATTTGATTTACGGGCCCTTTGTTCTTCTTTACCAAGTTAAACAAAAACAAATGGTTACATAGTTAATTCCTTTCGAAATAATAACCCTGACCCTGATCTAAGTGTTTACATCATTTATACCAAACACACAAACAATTATATCATCCACAATCATCAACAACCATATTATTGTTGCCTTGAGCCCTTAATCATTGCTCCTGCTCTATGTGCTGTAAGGACAAAGGAGGAGAAAGAGCACCTCGGAAACGTCTCGGAGAGCGTCGGCTGACGGAAAGACCAGCCAATCATTGCTTGGGCTAACCCTCCCTCGAACATCAGGATAACCATTGAACTGTATACAAGACTGGAAGGATTATGGCTCTTCACGTTGCACACAACATTGTGTCGCCACCACACAGCCCCTTTTCCTCCGCACACACCGCCATGTTGCTCGGCCCGGTGCATGATTTCACCACGTCCCGCGGTGCGTTCTGTTGATGTGAGAAAGTGTTCACATCGACTTTGACTTTCAACCCAAAATTATCATTCAATATTCAAGATCTCCCGATAATTTATCCCGCGAGTTGAAATACATCTGCTACGAGTGGGCCTACCAAGATGGTGCTTGGTGGTGAGGAATTCGCACCGCTCATAATCTTTCCAGTCTTAGATGCAGTTCAATGAGGATAACATGCAAAATCTTTGACGCAGGAGGTCATTGGATCCATCAAGCCTGCGCAACATGAACACCACTTGAATTCAATGCAACTGTTCCATCAACCTAAATTCGCGGAGGGCTCGTCCATGGGCCAGACGAGATGTCAGCACCACATGTCTTCTTTGGTGAATGGTGAAGAATCACTTTGAAAATTTAAATAATTTTCTGATCCAGATCCGGATTTTCATCAAAATCGAATCAATTCTTCCTTGTCACACTCCCAACCTGTCCACCAAGTTTCGGCCGAATCCGTCTACAACTTTTTGAAATATCGTGCTATATATTAGTTTAGCCCTATCTCTCAATGGTGAAGAATCACTTTTAAAATTCTTGTATCTGGATCCGGATGCAGATCTTCACCAAAATCTAATCAATTCATACTTATCACACGCCAGACCTGCCCACAAAATTTCGTCCGGATCCGTCTATAACTTTTAGAGATATCCTGCACACAAACAAACAAACAAAACTTGTTTTCAGATCCCACCCTTCCTTTACTTTTGTAATCACGGTTTTAGTGCAGTAATTCAGTTTCTCAAATCGGAATTATCACATTTAAATGTGTTTGAATGAAAATACACAGCAGTGAGACCGAGGAACTCCTTGCCATCAAAAAGTGACTGTGCACGGATTGCCTCGTACATTGCTGTGACCAGGAGACAGACTCAAAGCCGGTCCGGTATCCCCTCAAACTTTAGACTTGTGGAACACTTTTCTGAATGCAGCCCAATGAAGAATACATTCTCCAATATGTTTGACCTGGCGAAAGACTTACCTGATGGAGACATCCCAGTCGTTTACTGTCATCGAAGATGCCGCAACATCTTCACGATGAAGAGACTTCACAATGCTATCAGCACAAAAGAGGAAAAGACAGACGAGTCTGAAAATAATGCCAGTTCTAGGAAATCTTCCGGGCAAGGATCAAGCTTGACATCCAGAGTTTATGAGGCAGAATAGAGCTTTTGTCAAAAAGCCAACAAGTTTCTTCGTGGAGAGGAAACAAGAAAATCACTTGTACAATACCAGGAGCTGTGAGCAGATGCCAGTATCAGAATTGGATATCGTAGATTTCTTACTTTTGTCAGCAGACACCTCGTAGTAGCAGCAGAAGGGCACAATCATAGGTTGTGCTACAGATCCCACACAAGGGAGGAAAAGGCTGCCAGCAGTGCGACACGTGATGAAGACCACATTGATGAAGCTCAGTATGAGACGGCTCAAAGTCACTCGAACAATGAGGCGTTCCTGTTTATCAGGAATGAGCTTTTCACCAACCCTCAGGTGACAGTGATGGCCGATCGATCTCACATTTAAACTGGTTACATCGATGAAATCTCTTGTCATGAAACAGGTGAAGGACTCCTTCAAGAAGCACCTCCACCCAAGACTAGAAAGTGAGTTTGGTGGAGCCCTAGACATCTTCGCCAATAAGAAAGGGAAACGTCTTCTCTACCCTGACCTCTTGTCAATAACTAAACTTGTCAAAGCCTACCAGATGCTGAAAGTGGAGCTGCAGATCTTGAAACCTCTCACTGCAGAAGACGTTATAGCAAATCAGCCTTTCAGGTGAGAGCAGACATGAGAAAGCAAGATTTTCCCCAGGCCTGGCCACCACTAGTGGTGGAAGCAGAGGAGAGTGGACCCTTCATCCCAGTCTGTCACCCTCTTTCTAGGATATTTGTTTATAGGTACCAAGGACAACAACCATGCATCCCAAAGAGTTCAACGGCTTGTGAGCTCGTTTGGTCATGACTTGTAAATGCTATCACTCATGGCAAGACAAAGCCACCCACAACACATCATTCTGCCATTTGCAATCAAGTCTCTGACTGGGAATTTGGAGCTAATACAGACCCTAAACTGACTGGCACAGTGTATCCCACTCTCAGATGGAAGAGACTGACACAGCCCTGGGTCTGCAGAAGCTTTCAGTGTCAAACAATGAAGTTTCCCTTCCAGCAAACACCCATCCTGGAGTTTTCATTACCTTAGCCTGGAACAACAATGACTAACTTGGAGACCAGCAGGGGTGAGGGGACATCCCACCGAGTCAACAGAATTGCTACCAAGCTAAGGCAGTTGACATGCAGCCAGCTTAAACTTTTCTTCCTGTTGACGAGACAAAGAAGAGAAGTCTCAGTGCCTCACCACTGATGCTGCCCACACACAATGGTGGGCAAAGAGAGGTGACACCCCAAAGTGAAGGCATAGACGTCGACTCTGCCATTTTACTGCCTGCGAGATGGAAGAACCTCATCTGGGTTATGACCTGTGTATCAGAGAAAGAATACCAATCAATCGGCAGCCGGACTGGCTTCAATATCCTGAGTGAAGGTGACGTCACAGTCCTTCAGGACAACATTGGCTAGATATACCGACCATCGATGCTCCTGCAACACAAATGTCGACTGTCAACAAAGTGATGAATCACTCACTCGCCATAATGCAACGCTTAGAGCTGTCCAAGATCATATGTATCTGAATAGGCATTGTACACAAAATATGGAAACATTCTGAGAACTAAATGTCTCCGAGGGGGTGGGTACATTAAAACAGCTGATAATCATTGCTGAAAGGTAACTTAGTAGTGGTAAGCTAGGGCTCCCACTTCACCTGTGTTTTTGGTGTCTGAAATGCCATATTCGCTTGACATTGTCTCGGATAGGCTGGAGAAGGATCAAACTTTCGGGTGGGGGGAATCAAAATGACATCACATGCCCACTGGAAAACGTTCAATGAAAGTGTGGACCAGCTTTAAAATAGAACTGCATGGCCCCTTCCCCCGAGAGCTTTAGACCACCTCTCTTGTCAATGAGAACCTGCAAATAAAGTCATTCTGTTGATGGACCACGGCATTGTAGGTAACCCTGATCTGAGCTACCACAATCTATGGTGAGAGCATCCGATCTGAGTCTGGAAGGCCGGTGGTTTGAATCCCAATCGAGTCATACCAAAATACTTCTAAAATGGTACATGCTGCTTCATTGCTTGACCTTCAGCATTTTAAAAAAGGAGAGAGAGTACAGACAAACAATACTGGGAAACCAATGGCAAACCACCCAGTGTAACTCTTGCCAAGAAACTGCTTCGGTAAATAGTAGCAGCAATGCTCTGTAAATAGGGTATACAAACAAGTGCAGCACACAAAAGGAACTTTGGTGCAGGAGGAGGCCATTCGGCTCATCATGCCTGCTCTGCTCCAACCCCAGTATCGTTACCCATCCACATACAGCAGACACATGCACACAAGCCAACATCGCTCCCTCTACCCCTCTATTTCCAATGCACCCAGTTACCTTATAAATCCCATTCAAACTTGTACATCCCTCCGCTGCCACGACCTTTCCGGGGAGACCATTGCATGTATGGACCATTTTCCGACTGAAAGAGCCCTGCCTTAAAACTGTCCTAACTCTCAACTTCTTTACCCTCAAGCTATGACCCTTGGTCCTAACACCAGTCTTCTGCAGTTACCCACTCTGCTGAGAAACTCAACTTCACCTATCTTTAATCTTGTCCACACCCTTCATTATTACATCTCTACCAAATCCCCTCGCAATCGCCTCCTTTCCAATGTATAAAGTCCTGTCACCTTCAAACGTTCCTCATGGCTTCGTCTAGATAGCCCTGGAATCAGTCTCGTAACTCGATGCTGTCCCCTCTCTATGGCAGCTACTGTATGTCCATCCTCGTATGCGGTGACCAAAACTATACATTCTAGATGAAGCTTCACACAATTCCTATACAGTGATAAAACTACCTCCTTTGATTTATACTTTTTCTCCCAACTAAGACAACCTAAAACCCTGTTAGCTTCACCTACAGATGCCTAGCATTCTCCTGTCTGCTTATCCTCCTCCCTCTCTGTGTCTATTACCATCCCCAGATCCTTCTCCTGTGTGACATGTTCCAAGACTGCGCCATGCATCATGCAATCCCAATTTTCATTATTCTTACCCATCCCCAGCACCTTGCATTTCTTTATGTTATAGGTCCCATAATGGTCCCAGTACTGATCCCGAAGGTACCCCACTACTTACATCCTCCCAGTAAGACATCCTTCCACTCAGAGCCACTCTATAGTTCCCATAATTACCTCCGCCACCGAAGGGTGAAGGAGGTTATGTTTTCACCCGTTTGTCTGTCTGCGTGCAGGATATCTCAAAAAGTTGTGCACGGATTCGGATGAAATTTGATGGGCAGATTGGGTGTGTGAATACAGAACACTCTCACAACAGAGACGAAATGTTTCGATTTTGGTGAAGATCCGAATCTGGATCCGACTACTGGAATTTTTTAAGTGATTCTTCACCATTGAGAGATGAGGCCAACAATGGATATGTAGCACGATATCTCAAAAAGCTGTGGACAGGTTGGGTGTGTGACAAGGATGAATTGATTCAATTTTGGTGAAGATCCGAATCGTCACCAATTTTTAAATTATTATTATTATTATAATTATTTAAAATTTTTATTTGTCTTTACATTTTTTAAGTTATTCTTCACTATTGAGAGATAGGGCGAAAAACGATGTGCAGAATGACATTTCAAAAATGTATTGGGCCAGATATGTTCTTGGGGATCGGGAGGCATTGCATGGCAGTAGTATGCGCTCCACCGAATGCCCTTCTAGTTTTCTACTGTTTCCAATTCAGTTAGCTGCACTTCCAGCCACATCGCAAGCCCTCGCCTTTGCTAACAACCCCCTATGTTGGTACCTTATCAAATGCTTTCTGAAAGTCAAGATACAGTACACGACATCCACAGCACTTCCCTTATCCACTCGGTCAGAAACTACCTTCTGGAACTCCAATGGGTTTGTGAAATGTGATCTCCCTTTGGTAAATCCATGCTGACTACCTTTAATCAGTCTGAAATTATTCAAATGGTTCCATATCCATTCCTTAATTAATATCTCCAACACCTTCCCCACAACTGAATTCAAGTTAACAGGTCTATTGTTCCCCCAATTCTCCTCTGGATCCTTTCTTAAATAATGGTGTTGCATTTGCTACTCTCCAATCCTCCGGTACCTGTCCTGACACCAACAAGCTGTTAAAGATATCCGTTAACATCTCGCTTTTCTGCTCTGTGATCCTCCGCAAAACTCTTCAATGCATATTTTCCAGCCCTGGAGCTTTATCATTCCTTAATTTTTCCAGCTGCTTCTTCACTTGATCTACTCCTACTTGGATCTCTTCGCAAAAAGCTCTAACTCACCCCCGAGATACAGTATATATAACAGACTTACGTTGACTGTCTGTTTCCCAGCTGAAACATGGGAGCGCTCCTCGAAGAGAAACAATTAAGTAAAAGTTGCTTCAAATTAATCCAAACTTCCGGGGAAATAAGGAGAAAAAGAGATAAAATGTCATAGCCCCCGTGGTTTTAGTAATTTTGCTGTACGGAATTAAAGGGCTAGCCCGTATTTAAATTTTTTAAGTGTATGTGCAACTAACTTGAGTGGTCATGTGGCGTGGAAGATTGCGTACAATTGGGGTATTCGCTCATGAATATTAATGACTAGCAAATACAACCCGTCACTTCGCTGATGAGGGTATTTAAGGGGGGAGGTTGAGGGGAGAAAGAGAGATGGAGGGAGAGAACAAAGGGGAGGGAGAGAGGGAGGAAGGGGAAGCGAGGAGTGGGGTAAAGAAGGGGAAGCTGGGAAGGGGAGAAGAATGAAGAAGGGGGTGGAGGTGGGGAGAGCGACGCCTCACCAAACATTGCTATGCACTGCTGGAGAGAGGGGTGCGAGAGAGAGAGAGAGGTGTGGGAGGAGAGTGCTGTATTTTATTCAGAGGGGGAGCAAGGAGGGGACAGAGAGAGTAAGGGGGGGGGGAGGAGGAAAAAAAACGAGAGAGAAAGGTGAGGGGTGGAGGTGGGGTTAGCATAGAGAGTGATATGTTGTGCTGTATGACCGAACACAAAAAAAAAAAACTCATGTCAGAACAGCTGTACACATAACAACACAACAGAGTTTGTAAAGTAATCCACTGGCACATCTGCAAAAAAAAGCTTTGATATCCCAGTTCCAGAGAATTCGTGGGAACATGAAGCAAAAGAATGGACTGAAAACATGGAAGTCCCGCTCACGTATGACCGAATGATCCCATCAAGCGTGAACATCGAAAACAAACCGTTGCGACCACATATCATACTTAGGTACAAAAAAAAAGAAGGTATTGCTCATTGAGGTGTTAATAGCATTGATTTTGGACTAAATGATGCAGAAATCAAGAAAATGACCAAATACCAAAACCTCAAGAATGAAGTGAAAAGATCCAGGAAGCTGAAGAATACCAAAGTTGTACTAGTGATAGTTGGAGCTTCGGAAATGATGACAAAGAACCTCACAGAGAAATTAAAAACCATCCCTTGGAATATTACTACAAACGAACTACAGTTGGAAACTGTCAGGGGCTCAGTGACGATCCTGAAGAGAGCCCTCGGCACAAAACAGAAAACAAAAACCTCACAGCTTGGTCCATGAATCGTGACCCCTTACTGAAATGAAGGTGGATGCTTTGAGCCCACCCAGGGAGGATTCCATTCCATATTCTGAAACTTGCATATGAAGATACCAATCTACGGCACGTGTGCGCACACACACACAAACACATACAAACACACACACACACACACACACACACACACACACACACACGGAGGTGGATAGTTTGAGACCTGGGGGGCTCCATTATACTTTCTGAAACCCCTATATGGAGATAGCAACCAATAATACACACACACACCGGTGCCAAATGCCATGGTGCTAATACAGTTTATGTACACACACACGCGTGCAAATGTACACACGCATGAAGTAAATAAAAACGACAAACACAAAGATTTACCTTCAAACAGCACTCTTTGAAAGACGATCCGATTTAAAGTGGGAAATTAGCGGAATTCATTTTTAAAATGTATCGTGTCACAGACCACAAAATGTCAGCCAATACTCTATGCCTTCACAGCGAGAACAAACATGGTGAACACCTGGTCGGATGGATCTTATTGTTCTTTTTTTCATAAGTATCGATGTTGAAGTGAGAGGTGGATTACAACAGGAGATCGCACAAAAAGGTTAAACAAAGCGATGTCCTGTAAAAATGAAATTGCACGTTTTCATTGGATGAGACACCTCCTGAGGCACCCACTGCATGGCACCGCGGGACCCAACAAAGGCAGAAACGTACGTCTAATCCATGTGAGATTGAAAGCACATATACTTTTCCCCGAAACGAACAACCAAGCACCTTGGAGAGCGCTCGCCAAGTGGCTTAAGCATTCTAGCAAGCACTCCACCGAAACGTATGATAAGAAGCAGCTCCCTTGGCACGCTATTGGTAATCACCGAACCATCATATTCAACATACATCTCCCTGGAGACGCGACACCTCTCGGAAATGTCCGAAATGTAACATGTTTCCGAAATAGACAAATCAATACTTTTCTAGGAGTTGGAACTGCGTGAAAGTTCAATTCTGGAGCTTAAATTTTGTAATTCTCCTGAGTTTAAGAGATACCCGTGGTGATCACACGTGTGGAAATGAAATAAAGCAATGGATGCTGATGTCTCCGGGTGCTTATAAGCATAGCAATATACCCAGCGATTTGAAGCTTCGAGTCATTCAATATGAGTGAGGAAAGTGAAGAAAAACACTTGTCATAAAGAAATCGTTGCGGCCTGTTCCAAGTCAAGGCATGGTTGAGCAGGCCAAAAAACATGGCGGCTTCAGACCCCAGCGAGGTTACCCAGGAGACGCCTTAAGACTCCAGAGAGCGAGGTGGCCAAGGATCACCTGATGAAGGATATAATTAAGTGAGGTCGTTAATTATCTTCAAAATGGGTGTTATAATTAATGCAAAGTTTCAGGCTGATAGATTTTATGGTTTTGGAGTTATGGAGGACATACACACACACACACACACACACACACACACACACAGACACACACACTGACATTTATTAGTACAGAAGATAGTTAGCTGCCTCTGCCACCGAAGGTGGATGGAGGTTATGTTTTCACACCTGTCGATGTGTTTGTTTGTTTGTGAGCAGGATATCTCAAAAAGTTGTGGACTTTTTTTTTTTAGTTGTGAATTACATTTTGATGAAGATCCAAATCTGGATCCAGATCGGACTCCGCAAATTTTTGAAGTGATTCTTCACCGTTGAGACATTGGGACAAAAATTATATATAGCACTGAATAGCATATTTCAAAAATGTAATGGGCACGATATGTTCTCGTGGATCAGGCATTACGTGGCGGAGGTATGTGCTTTTCCAAGTACCCTTCTAGTTTACACTGTATTTATTGTATTTACATGTTTATTTGAATGTTAACATGATATTATATATGTATGTATATATATGTATATATGTATATATATCTATTATGTATAAATTGATACCTCCCATGCTCTTCCAGCCAAAGAAGCCACATAAAGCAACCCAAGAAGGCCTACACAAGGTAAGCGCTTTGCCATTTCAAACCCTTCCCAGAGTTCCTCCACAGCTATAAAGATGTTCACAAATAGTACACACATGAGAAACCCAATGCTACATACACACAGCCTCAGCAGCCAGACCGGTTTCATCGCTTATTGGCCAATTATCAGCAACAGCGCAGACAGCAATGCATACCAATGAGGCTCCCAAGCACGGACCACGTGCAAATGTCAAAATCAATGAATATACAAATAATAAAGACCCACCCACATCTCTCACCCATGAATGGAGGGAATATCCAAGCAGCTCTCACTAAATCGACTAAACACAGGTGACTAGGATTATATGAATAAATTGACACCTCCCATGCTCTTCCAGCCGAAGGTGAGAGCTGATAGGCTATTCCCTCCATTCACGGGTGAGAGATGTCCGTGGGTGTTTCTTTCATATATGTACACACTATATATCATATATGTACACACTCTATATCATATATGTACACACTATATATCATATATGTACACACTATATCATATATGTACACACTATATATCATATATGTACACACTATATATCATATATGTACACACTCTATATCATATATGTACACACTATATATCATATATGTACACACTATATCATATATGTACACACTATATATCATATATGTACACACTCTATATCATATATGTACACACTATATATCATATATGTACACACTCTATATCATATATGTACACACTATATATCATATATGTACACACTCTATATCATATATGTACACACTATATATCATATATGTACACACTCTATATCATATATGTACACACTATATATCATATATGTACACACTCTATATCATATATGTACACCCGTGTTTATTTAAATTGTAATGTGTTTATTTCTGGCTGCTGTCGATTTTCCTCGATATTTTGTCGAAGTCGAGGAACTGAACCCCTCCTCTTCCCATTGGTCCTTGGAATCTACGATCGCAGTTTTAACTCTCGCGGAATTTTTCATAAACCTAACCCCCATTATAGTAGATGGTTTACTGTATAACATGATATTTCAAAATGTTGTGGATGAGTTATGACAAAATGTTGTGGATGAGTTGGGTCGGTGACAAGAACAAGCTGATTCGATTTTGGTGAAAACCTGGCTACAGATTCCGACACCAGAAGTTTTTAAATGATTCTTCACTATTGAGAGAATGTGCTAAAAATGATACATAGCATGATATTTCAAATGGACGATTTTGGACGAAACTTGATGGATGAGTTGGGGAGGTGACAACTGACAAGACCAAGCCGATTAGAATTTGGTGAAGATCCGGATCCAGATCCGACCTATCAGTGGGACACAAAACATAAACTGTTCAACCTAATATCCATTACTCGTGTTTCTTGGCCCAAGGAAGTCTCTTCTTATTATTGGTCTCCTTTGGTAGTGGTTTCGTTGCAGCAATTCGACCATGAAGGCCAAATTCACTCAGTCTCCTCTGAACAGGTGATGTTAAAATTTGTCTGTTACTTGAACTCACTGGAGGTATACGCTCCACCAAGTGGCATTCTCGTTTGCGTTTGCTTGTTTTTAGTTTTGTCATGCAAAATCGAAACTCATGGAAGAGCGCGTTGACAAAGGGCAAAAAGGCAACATCATGACAGGAGGAGAGTGGGGCCCACAGTTGGATCCAACAAGCAAGGGAATGACAACAAGAATGGAGGAGAGAGAGAAGGGGTGGAAATGGTATAACCTGCACTTAAGAGAGTTTGGTGAGGTAGGGTTAATCGGGGTAGAAAAGATTGTGCATGGGGATGGGGGATGACATGAAATGGCAGTGTGGTATTCGCTTGAAGCCATGGAGGGAAGAAGGAGGGTTAATAGGGGTAGAAAAGATTGGGATGGAGGATGACATGAAATGGCAGTGCTGCGGCGTTTGCTTTTGAAGCCCTAGAGGGAAGAGTGGGATCGAAGCACCTCCAAAAGACACTTCCACAAACTGGATAAAAGAGGAACAAAGGAGTTGTGGGTGGAAAGCATGGAGTTTGGCAGTTTGCGTGTACATTCTGGAGGAGCTACGGCAGGTCAGAGAGCCGAGAGAGTAGTTGTTGTGTGTGTGCCTGTGTGTGTCTGTGTCTGTGTCTGTGTCTGGAGGAGAGGCGGTTAAAAATAAATAAATAAAACAGTCCACCGACATGTCTGTGATGTTAGCAATGGACCTCTGAGAAAAGAGCAAATATTATCTTGATTGCAATTTGGCAAAGAAATGTGAGAAATGTTATTTTGCACGGTATAAACATAATTTACTTCCCCTGCTTGAAGTGGCCTGCACATTATTGTATTGTTCCTTTCAAGTGCAGATGAATAAACATTGGGAGATGTCGTGTGGAGTTAAAATTTGTTAATTAATAAGAATAGCGAGGAGCTCTTCCTTACAGGCTGGTTATTTCCCCCAGAATTTCTGAAATTTATTATCCAGTCCGATCGCGTAGTGGGAGACTGGGTTTTGCAATCGTGCGTGCATGCGTGCGTACGTGCGTGCGTGCGTGTGTGCATGCGAGCAGGGCATAGGCATAGGCCAGTTAGGCCATGGTGTCGGATCCCGCACCTAAGGCTTCAGGATGCCAATCTCTACATAACTGAATCTGAAGACACAAATCGATTATTGGATCGACAGACAACTAAATAGATAATTAGAGAGTTCATAGAACACATTATCCAAGCTCTGTTCAAAATAACACTGTAGAACAAAAATATTAAGGAGTTCAACAATAGATTAAAAAAATAGATAAAAAATATAGATAACAATAGATAAAAGAGAGCACGAATTAATAATTAGGTCAAAATGTCAAAGGGCAAAGTCACAGTGAGTACCAATATGGCTCATCATCCCGTCCACTATGCAGCAGGAGACAGCTGTTTTAAAAAATTATTTCAAAAAAACTTCCATGTTTATTTATTTAATTACCATTTGAGCTTCAGTATGTCTGTCCAGGCCATCATATCTTTTTTATCCATTTGAGCTTTTGTCATCAAATCTTCAACAAACATTTATCATATTAAGAATTTAGAGAAGAGTAGTTGATTGAATATCCTTTTTTTTAAGTTGTTGTATTTGTCAAGTTTAGTTTGAGTACAAAGCAGATGGAAACGGGCTTTGGATTTTGGGATGCCTTGTAGTTATGGTTGTAATACTTGCCCATACCTGAAGCGGTGCTGTGCTATACCTGCCGGTATTTAGAGAAAGAGAATTGTGGTCTTTCCCCTGGCCCTACCCTCAATCCCCAGGGCTTATTAATTATTTTCACTGCCTGAAACCCTCCCATGCACCCCTCTCCATCCCTCATGTGCAATGCTTCAGAAATACAGAGAAGTCAAATAAACACAAGCAAGAAAGACTTCACGCAGAGCACGATACTTGCAAAATCATCCACAAAACAAATTTGACCTCAAAAATAATTGGTGGTTTAGTTCACTGACCAAATGTGCAACTCCTCTTCAAATTTCAAATCAATCGGATGAAAATTGACCTTTTGGCCTATGTTGACCTTTTGGTCAATGTTGACCTCAAAAATAATTGGCTGGTTGAATTCAATGACCTGAAATATAAATCCTTTTCAAATTTCAAGTCAATCGTATGAAAATTGAGGATTTTAGAAATCCCACCTAGGTTGTTGACCTTTGGCCTATGTTCACTTTTTGGTCGATGTTAGCCTCAAAAATAATTGGCTGGTTGAATTCAATGACCTGAAATATAAATCCTCTTCAAATTTCAAGTCAATGGGATGAAAATTGAGGATTTTAGAAATCTCACCTAAGTTGTTGACCTTGAGCTAATGTTGACCTTTTGACCTCAAAAACAATAGGCTTCTTCCTTATGACAAACTCTACCATGTGGTGAAGTTTCGTGAAGTTCAGTTTAAAATTGTGACCTGTAGGCGATGAACAGACAGACAAACAAACAGAATAACAAAATCGACTAACCAATATACTTGAAAAATCTTGGATTTTGCAAGTAATAAAAACTCTATTTCTAGTCGGATGAAAATATTAATTGTGGAATATACTTTACAATTTTGTTTGGAGGAATGTTATATAGTACTTTGGTATATGGTTAATGGTTTATTCAGTGTTAGAACCATGCATGTCACAGGAATGTGGATGTGAACCGCCGAGAAAACGGAGCTTGTGAGTGGGCAGGTGATATCTGGTGTTGGTGTAGCACAGGCATGATGGACCGAATGGCCTTCTTCTGAATCAAAGTTCCTTGTATCTCCTTTATGTATATAATGTTGTGGTTTTGGAAAACTTACCCCAGGGGGAGAGCATACATGGACATGTAGGTGACCCAAGGATCAGTTATTTTTTGAGTCTTTGTGTGGATAGTTCCTTGATCCCTTGTCAAAGGGATGTTTGGAGGGCATGCGATGGCTTGGCTGTATTTGTCCTGTGTCATGTCTCCCCCCTCCCCCTCTCTTACTTTCAATCTTTCTTCCTTCATACCATCTTTCTGTTCAGTTCCTCTGTCACTTTCAATCTTCCCTCCATTACCCAATCGGCCTGTTTCAATGGCCCACCAATAATCTTCCCTCCACCAAATATCCTTTCAGCAGTCCCTCCTTCACCCCATCAGTCGTATCTTCAATCCCGCGGCCGTTCGGTCATCCCTCGGTGAAATGTTCCCAGCTCGTTTTTGTCTTTTCCTTCATTGGTCCAGCATCGTTCATATCCTAGCTGAGCCAGGACATTATCCCCCAACAATCTGTTTTTCTAGCTGTTACGTCCTTGGGCAGTTACGCTCGGCTGCATCTGATCCGGTTTGAACAAGGTGTACTGAGGCCGTCTCCCCTGGTCATTAGATCACGTGACCATTAGGTAAATGGTATTTATTAGATGGAGGACCCCAAGTCGCGTGGTCGAGTTATTGGCGTTCACAGTCGATTTGTGACCCGCCGCCTCACATAGTTATTTGTGTGCGATGGCCTGCGATTCCGGAGAGTCTGGTGGGAACCTGAGGTAGCTCCCACCCACCCCCATTGTCTTCTTGTCACGGTCTTCTTGCCCTAGACCCTGGGTCCGCAACAATATGTTATGCTTAATGACAGAACACACACACAAACAAAAAAAAACTCATGTCAGAACAGCTCTATACACAACACAACAGAGTTGGTAAAGTAATCCACGGCACATCTGCAAAAACTTTGATGTTCCAGTTCCAGAAAATTTGTGGGAACATGAACCAAAAGCAACCACTGAAAACAATGAAGGACCGCTCACGTATGACCTAATGATCCCATCAAGCGTGAACATCGAAAACAAAGCGTTGCGTCCAGATATCGTACTTGGGTAAAAAAAGGAGAGAAGAAGGCATTGCTAATTGAGGTGTTAATAGCAGTGATTTTGGACTAAACGATGCAGAAATCAAGAAAATGACCAAACACCAAGACTTCAAGAATGAAGTGAAAACATCCTGGAAGCTGAAGCATGCCAAAGTTGAACCAGTGATGACAAAGAACCACACGGGAATGATGATGAAGAACCTCACAGAGATATTAAAAATCATCCCTGGGAATGTTATGACACACGAGCTGCAGTTGGAAGCTGCCCAGGGTTGAACGACGATCCTGAAGAGAGCCCTCGGCACGAAACTTTGAGAACAAAAAACTTCACAGCTTGGTCCATGAATCGTGACCCCTTACTCAAATGAAGGTGGATACTTTGATCCCACCTTGGGAGGACTCGATTCCACATTCTGAAACCCACACATGAAGATACCAATCAGCGACACACATACATGGAGGTGCGTATTTTGAGACCTGGTAGGTCTCTGTTTCACCTCCTGAGGAAACCCACCCACATGTGGATATAGCAGGCAATAACAGCAACTCGTCCATGCACTTGCACACACACATACACAACACACAACACACACACCTGCGGCAGGAGCATTTAAAATCCACGCTATCTTCCTGGCGAAGGTCTGCCTTCATGCATGCATACTCGTACATGCAGCGACCTTTGCGTCCTACCGGTGGGTTCACTCTGAATCAAATTCGTACATGTTACAGTCCTCTCAACGGAATGGGAAGGGTGGGGGACTGGGGTGGGGGGGGTTGTGAGAGAGATAGAGGGGTGGAGAAGGAGGGAAGGAAGAGGAAATGGGTAGAGAGGGGAGTGGTCGGAGAGAGAGAGAGAGAGAGAGAGAGAGAGAGAGAGAGAGAGAGAGAGAGAGAGAGAGAGAGAGAGAGAGAGAGAGAGAGAGAGAGAGAGAGAGACAGAGACAGAGACAGAGACAGAGACAGAGACAGAGACAGAGACAGAGACAGAGACAGAGACAGAGACAGAGACAGAGACAGAGACAGAGACAGAGACAGACAGGGTCAGGGTCAGAAAGAAAGAGAGAGAGAGAGAGGGGGAAGGTTTGGAAGGGAGGAGGGGTGAGGGATTCTGGAAGGTGTGACGCCCAGTTTATCATCCATCCAAGAGACGGCACACACATTGATGAATCGCCCTGCCTGTGAAACACCGAGATGACAGTTTATAGTGTTACGGCCGTGGAAATTCGCAGAACACCATAAAGGTCCTTAGATCAGTTTTATATAGCTAAGTGTGTGTTCAGGTCGATTTCCCCACCGTTGTCTAAAGAGATTTATTCGTGTGGACAGGGCTGTGATCTTTGAGTTAGCCGTTATTCTTTGCTATCGTTATTTTGGACCAACCATACCACCAACCGCCTTTCTACAAACACGCAACCACACCACCCTCGCGACCACCACCCCACGCCAACCACGCCACCATTACAACCACACCACCAATCACCTTCTCCACACCCACGCTACAACCCTCTCCGCATCGAAAACCGTCTCTGCCATGGAGAAAGAAGAAGGCGTTCCGATAACGCACGGATTTTTCCTCTCACTTTCCCGTGCTTTGGGACGGGGGAGGGGCGAGTGGAGGGAGAATAGAGAAGTGCTACCAGGATGATTGCTTCAAAAAACCCCGACCTACGAGGGAAACGCCCCCCTTCTGGAAGTTTCCCGCAGGAGCTGGAAGGAGGGTGGGGCGAGAAAGGAGGGGAATAAAAGTGAGTGCTGAACTCAGCGAGGGGTGTGTGCGTCGTAAGAGAGAAGCTGCGTGGAAAGAACCGAGTCTCTGTCGGGGTTCGGAGTGTGTTTGTCGGGGTTCAGAGAGTCTGGAGAAGCCAAGAAGCTGCGTGGAGGTCTGGGCTCGTGTCAGAATCGGGAGTTTGGAACAGTCAGTCGGTGGAGGTCCAGGCGTCGCAAAGGAGACGTGGGCTGGAGACGCTGCCCTGCTGTGTCGCGCGAACCTGCGCGTTCATGTGGGGAGAGCCGGAGAGAGCTCGCCTGCCACGCGGAAGGCCCGAGCTCAACCGCAGCTACGCGAGCTGCCGTGGGGACGGGATGTCGCGACTCGCCCCATCAAGGCACCACGAGGGTGCAGGTAACCTGCAACGGTCTCGTGGGGCCCTTTCGGTCACCAAAGCCCCACGTTATAAAGGCCCACGGGCCCAGTCTGACTCCCTTGTCTCTGAGGGGGTCTTTCTTGCTTTTCTTTTGAGTGAATGTTGTGGCGCCGTGTCCCGCTAAGTAGAAACTGTTAAGTGTACATGGATAATAACTCATCAA
>NC_140962.1:34545301-34592801 GCF_056783735.1 Eptatretus burgeri
CCCCTATTCTTTTTCAATTACTCCTTGCTCATATATATGATATATATATATATATACATACTATAAATATAATGTTTATATATATATATATATATATATATATATATATATATATATATATATAGTGTTACGGAAATGGCCCTTATGGGACTACTAAGTATAGGATTAGCTCAGATCCCCCATTAAATGCATGTTTAGATAGGTTGTTTGGTATAAGGGACGATATGTGGGTGTCGAGAGGTGTAAAAGAGTGTCTTTATGTTCATACAGTGGTGAAACGAGAGATGATTCTTCTTCCTCTCCTGTACGAACGGAAGAGGTGTGGCCTGGAAAGGAAGTGACATGGGGGGGCGGAGCCTTTGGTCAGTTGGTCGCCGAGAGAAGCGAGAAAAGAAAGCAGGAACAAAAGATCGGTGTGTGGAAACAGTCGCTATTAAGGCGCGATGTGTTTTAAAAGAGAGAGAAACAACGAGTCCTCAGGTTGAGGCTCAGTTCTGAGCTTGGGAAACTGCAGTCGGCTTTGAGCGGCTGCCTGGACGTGGAGGTGATCGACCGATTCGGCCTGCGTCTGGCCGCGGAGCCTCCGTACTTGTTCACACACCAACGGCTCGTCACGTTGTTGATCCGCCTGTGGAACTCGGACCTCGACTTGGGCCTTGTCTGGAGGACAGGCCAGGCCGGGATTTGTGTGCTGAACCCTGGAGAGAGATCGGCGGTCTCACATCGTCGACGTTGCGTGGAGCCAGAACGCGCTGAGGAGAACGTGCGCACGCGGTGCCTTGAGGCAACAGGAGTGCTGCGCTGTCATTTCTTGCCACGCGGCGCGTTCGAGCTGGGATTTCAAACCCGTGGACACCCGCTGGTTACGAGCGACATTCGTGCTTCTTGACGCTTTCCTCTCGTCAATGAGACATCACCAAGTACTCTGTCTTGTCCTGCGTGCATGCTGTTGGTGTCTTTTGTTTGCATATGTTGTATAAGGCATATTTCAGTAGTAATCCCCCCGAAACCTGTAGCCGTGGTTCCCCTTTTGTTGTTGAACAGGTTGAGTATTGTTAAATAATCCATTGTCGTGTTTATTGCTTGTGTTGTGATCCCTGATGTCCCCAATAAATCTGGTTAATTCGTATGCAGTTGCCACTATGGATTAATGCATGTCGCGTCGAGGAACGATCCATTCGATTGGCATTTAAAACCAAAGCAGTTACAGACTGGCAGACTCCGCTTGGTCTCTAACAAAGCCTAGTCTGTAACCAGGGGTTCTTTCTCCCCAACTGGTAAGGTTCAGGATTATGTTGGTATCGCGATTGAAGACGCGTGACCCGAGGCCTGTGCCGAGCCGGCTGTTGTTATAGACTCCCGGAGACAGCGGTGGCGACGCTGGCACCTATGACCGGGTCAGATTCCCGCCACCCCGGATCCGCAACAACTGGTGTCATGAGTGGGATGACGAACTCTCCGCTTCCACTTCCGTAAATTTGCAGAACACCAATTGTGTTAACAATTGGTAGTGATTTTATGCTTGAGCGGATCAGAGGAAAAATTTGCAAATTATAAAGAAAATGGAGTCGCAAAATGGTGGCGCGGCTCCACCTTGGCGCGACACGAAGCGGGAGAGGGCTGGTTATAGCGCAACGAACGGCACGTCACGAGGCGTGGGCTCCCAGCCACCGGTTCAAACCACGTGGTCACGGCATGTGCCATGGCAGGCGTGGCAGGATGACTACGCGAACATTGGCAAGCTTCAGGCACAATTGGGGGATGTCTTGGAAAAGGTGAAGCGTTAT
The DNA here is from genome assembly GCF_056783735.1 of Eptatretus burgeri. Lineage (NCBI taxonomy): Eukaryota > Metazoa > Chordata > Myxini > Myxiniformes > Myxinidae > Eptatretus > Eptatretus burgeri. The sequence continues at coordinate 34,547,089 of NC_140962.1, forward strand.
GAAGATTATATCGAGGAGGTGCAAATTGGAGTGGACGAGGCACAACGGCACACAGACGAGCTTCAGAAAAATTATGTGTACGGGGGGACACAACGATTGGCCGATGTACTGGAACGAATTTGGTGGCTAAAAGAGGACTTCACCAACAGAGTCGACAAACTATCTGGGAAACAGAATTTAGTAGTGTTTTATACCCGTCAGTTGGAATATGCGAAGAGCAAACTGAACAAAAGAATAGAGGAAGAACAGGTTGGTATCTCCCAGGATAGGAAGAACTTGGAGGATGAATGGGGAAAAAAGCTGGAAAAGGAAAAAGGTGAACACGATTTGGAATTGAAACAACTGAAGGAAGAGGTAAGATCAGGCAGGCAGATAAGAGAAAGCCGAGAACAGAAGATAAAAAGAGAAGAGGAACATCTGGAGGAAAGGAAGGAAGAATTGTTGGAAAAGTTGAGACAGTACAAGGAACTGCAGGAAGAAATGAGGAAAGTAGAGGGGAGTACCCTTAAGTTGGAACAAGAGAAGAGCAAACTGAACAAAAAATTCGAGGAAGAGCAAATTAGTAATTCCTGGGATAGACAGAACTTGGAAAAAGAATGGGAAACAAAGCTGGAAGAGGAAAAACGGAAACACGATGTGGAATTGGAACTACTGAAGCGAGAGGTGAGATCAGGCAATCAGATAAGAGAAACCCGAGAACAGCCGATAAAAATAAAAGAGAAATGCCTGGAAGACCTTAAGGAATACGGTAAGAAAATGGACGAATTAAGGAGGGAAGAACGCGAAAGAGGTGTGGAGATGAGCGAGAGAATGGATGAAATGAGAGAGGAAGCATGTGATATGAGAGAGGAATTATGGGAAAAAGCTTCTGAGTTACGGAAACAACAAAACAGAGAGAGGGAACTACGAAACGAGCTGAGGATGTTGAGGGAGGAAAGAAAGAGAATGGAGAATGAAACGTTAAGGAACCACACTGTGCAGATCAAACAGTTAGAAGCCAAAGCAAGACTAAAGAATAAGATGCAAGAAAGAGTAGTGAAAGAACAACGAATGAAACAGGAAAAGGAGATTAACCAATTGAAGGAAACAACGAGATTGGAGAAGGAAGAACGAATGAGACAGTGGGAGAGGAAACAAAAATGACAAGAACAACTAATGAAACAGGAAAAGGAAGTCAGCCAATTGAAGGAAACGATGAGATTGGACAAGGAAGAACAAGAGAGACAGTGGGATATAAAACAAAAAGAACATGGAATGAAACTGGAAAAGGAAATCAACAAAATGAAAAACTATGAGATTGGAAAATGAAGAACATGAGAGACGGTGGGATAGAAAACAAAAAGAAAACGAATTTGAGGTTCACCAACTCAAGGAGAGAGCAAAGTTGGAGTCCACGGAGATGGAAAAACTCCGGAAAGATAACGAACAACTCAAAAGGCTCGGAGAGGAAGAACGACTCGAATGGAAAAGAAAATGGAGCCAGGAAGTAGAACAGCACAATAATGTGGGATGTGTGACATCACCACAGGGAGTAATGTTAGTGGTGCGGAACTTGATTGACATCACTCGTTGGATGACACCACAATTAGAGCAAACCCTGGTGAAGGAGACATTGAGGGAGCATATGGGGTTGTTGACAAATGAAATACATTTTGAGCAGGTCCAGCATGTGGAGGTGACAGTCCCGGAGGAGTTTAGCGAACCGATGATGAGCAACCTGCTGGAGAGAAGCGACCGGACAGATGTGACTGGAACGAAGCAGGTACGTGGGTACATGCATACATGGTGCAGACGATGAGCTTAAGGAAGAAATTGAATTTTATGTTAAGAAAGAGACTCTGTCCGATGGGGTGCACGTATGCGTGACCCCTAGATGTGTGTGTGGAGTGCTTGTGAACGAATGCTGTGAGCCCACAGTCCAGACAACAGCACCGGTATGTGCTGCTGAGGCCGAAATGTGTGTGGATACTCACCTTGCGGTCGAGAATGTAGCCCTGGAGTGCGAGGCAGTTGGTCAGTACACAGGCAAGGTTGAAGGTTTGGAATATCAACACATAACCTTGGAATGTGTGCAGCCTGCTGTGTGTGGGAGTCCTGAGCATGGAGTGAATGGTGACGTAGGAAATAGGTTTGAGGTGCAAGGGGAAATAGAAATGCCACCAGGACAGTATTTGAGTCAGGGGACAGAAACCATAATGGACAGCTCCGCATGGGTTTTTACAGAGTTGGAGGTGCTGCATCCCAGAGCAGTTTTAGATTGGATTTTAGAAATCCAATTTAGAAATTGGATTTTAATTTTTCTATCAGCCTCACAGGAACTTTGGGGTAGAGTGCAGATAAGTGGCAGGCAGCACTGGCGTGTGTCACTTGGTCTTCGGACCTTTCTGAGCACACGAGTGGTTTGGCTAGCTGAGTGGGGTTTATCTGTCTTGAGAGAGTTGTGGAGAAGAGGAGGAGGAAATTCCACTTATTGGGGTTTACCTGATTTTCGTGAACCCAGGAGAAGAGGGGGAGGCCATTCCACCGATTGGGGTTTACCTGATTTCCGTGAACCCTGGAGAAGAGGGGGAGGCCATTCCACCGATTGGGGTTTACCTGATTTCCGAGAACCCTGGAGAAGAGGGGGAGGCCATTCCACTGATTGGGGTTTACCTGATTTCCGTGAATCCTGGAGAAGAGGGGGAGGCCATTCCACCTATTGGGGTTTACCTAATTTCCGTGAATCCTGGAGAAGAGGGGGAGGCCATTCCACCTATTGGGGTTTACCTGATTTCCATGAACCCTGGAGAAGAGGGGGAGGCCATTCCACTGATTGGGGTTTACCTAATTTCCGTGAATCCTGGAGAAGAGGGGGAGGCCATTCCACCGATTGGGGTTTACCTGATTTCCGTGAACCCTGGAGAAAAGGGGGAGGCCATTCCACCGATTGGGGTTTGCCTGACTTCCGCGAACCCTGGAGAAAAGGAGGGGGTAGATCATGGCCCCCATTGAGGCGTGACCCCCTTGAGCCGTGGCGTAAAGGCGGCGGAGTCATGTAATGGGTAATGAGGGATTCGTTCCCTCACTCCCCTTCCAATGAGCCAAAGAAGCAGGCCATATGGGGATGTGAAAAATCTTGATTGAGAGCTGTACGAAAGTGATTGCAAATTGAGAGATGAAGGAAGGCATAAGAGTGGCACGAGTGGATTTGGGTGATTATTGAAAAGTAGTGGTGGAGACATTACAGGCAGAGCGTTAAACACATCTGAAACAAGTGGATCACAAAGAGTGGCTTGTATGAGGAAGGATTGAAATGCCTGGTTGGAATCATGCAGAGGTTCCATGGGACTGGTGAAGAGATTTTGATGTCTCGTTTAAATGGTTGGAAATATATGATTAGGGCAGTATGGAGGAGGCCAGCGGACGACGGACGTCGTGACAAATTAATTGGGGTTTGATGAAAAGTGTACTGGTTAAATTTGATGACCAAGTGGGATCCGAGGGACTGGTGTGTTTTTGTTTTCACATAAACGTGAAAGGTGTTGGATGGTGTTGTGGGCTGGGTGTGCGGCACTGTGGAATGAATGACTAAAGTGTTTGGATGAATGGCGTGATTGTGAAAATGAGGAGAGTAAGTGCGAACAACGTACCCTGTCGCGAGGAGTCTCCTAACCAGGTTAGTGTAGGTAAGGGGGACTTAGAGGATTTGACATGGATTCTGGCTGCTGTTCCATTGTGCAGGTGGACTGCGAGGGGTAGGTGCAGGCCAAGGTATGGGGATACTGGCTGGTAGTGTGACATGGTATGGGAAGTTGGTGAGTCGGGAAATAGGGCAGCAGGGCTTTGGAGGTTCCTGGCAGGTGAAGGCTGTCAGAGTTGCCAGGAGAGCACCGTAGGGTTCAGTGCTATGAGAGCACAGTGTAGGTGCTATGAGAGCACAGTGTAGGTGCTGTGAGAGCACAGTGAGCCAGCACAGTGGAGGTGCGATGAGAGCACAGTATAGGTGCTATGAGGGCACAGTATGGGGGCTAGAGAGAGCCACCCCTTAGTTAGGAGCGCCAGAAGCACGCTCAGGTGAACCCCGAGGTCGCTGGGTGTCCTCCACCCCCGATTGGAAGCAGGCGAAGAGGCCGAGTAGTAGTCACACTCCCCAGCCAGCGAGTTATGCCTGGCACCACAAAATGGAAAAAGCCAAAGAAGGGCCTTGCCCAGGTTTAATAGAATGGAACAGTGTGCCAGGTCGGAAAGAAATGGGTCATTAGGATCATTATAGCCATAGCAGGGTTTGTTGCATGGTCTAGACTCGAGAGCTAAAAGTAAATGGTTAGGTTTGATGGACTCTCCTCCGCACCATTCATGTGTGACACCTGGTACGAGTAGTGTTGATAAGAAAATTTGTTGGCAAGGGCTAGGCTAGGTCACCCTCTCCAAGTGCCAGAGAGGCCACCAGTATGTCATGAGCACGCATCCACGAAGATAACAGTTGAGTAAGAAACACACCATCCTGTCTGTTAAAGAAAAAAAGAGAGAAAGAAAAAAAAAGGAGAACCTAGCCAAAACAAGTCAGGCAAGGAAGGTTCAGGGTACACTCCATCTCACCTGGTCTGAGGTCATCACACCCATTTGCGTCCTCAAGAACGCCTCCGAACTGCATTTGTTTACCATCAATATCACCGTGCCACCAATGCTGTGTCATCTGCTGTCCAATGCAGGCCTTGTTGCCTGCTGCTGCTTGTGAGTAGGCCATATGGGCCAAAGCATTTTTGTGGGCCATTGAGGCCCAAGTGCTTTTGCGGGCCGTTGCAGCCGAATATTTGTGCCATTTTTGTGGGCTCAGTGGGCCAAAGAACTCTTTGTGAGATTAGGCCACTGGGCGGACTGAACTCACCTGGTGAGAGGCCAATAAGGCCACGAAGTGAGGAAACCCTCAGGGGTGAATGGACAATACTGCCGGGAGGGGGCATGAAGGAGCGAACACGTGAAAGAACTTTGAACCTTTGAATGTTCTGCTCCTATGCAAATATTGGTGTTAAAAGTAAAATTGAATGCCCTCCTGTTCAAATCCATAATTAGAATGTTAAGTAGTGTGCATAGAGTGTGAATTTGTTGTTCGATTGGTGACCCGACACACTAGGATAGGGACATGCCAATCTTACTGTGACACTGATTTTTGAAGTTAAATGCTTCCCATGTTGTGGGTTGGAGTAAATGGGAGATCTGTGCTGTACGTCAGACAGGGCCATTGCCATGGGCTGCCCCAGATGGAGGCTCGGGAGAGCCTCGGGAGAAAGGTGGAGGTAGTGTTACGGAAATGGCCCTTATGGGACTAGTAAGTATAGGATTAGCTCAGATCCCCCATTAAATGCCTGTTTCGATAGGTTGTTTGGTATAAGGGACAATATGTGGGTGTCGAGAGGTGTAAAAGACTGTTTATATGTTCATACGGTGGTGAAACGAGAGATGATTCTTCTTCCTCTCCTGTACGAACGGAAGAGGTGTGGCCTGGAAAGGAAGTGACGTGAGGGGGCGGAGCCTTTGGTCAGTTGGTCGCCGAGAGAAGCGAGAAAAGAAAGCAGGAACAAAAGATCGGTGTGTGGAAACAGTCGCTCTTGAGGCGCGATGTGTTTTATAAGCGAGAGAAACAACGAGGCCTCAGGTTGAGGCTCAGTTCTGAGCTTGGGAAACTGCAGTCGGCTTTGAGAGGCTGCCTGGACGTGGAGATGATCGACCGATTCCACCTGCGTCTGACCGCGGAGCCTCCGTACTTGTTCACACACCAACGGCTTGTCACGTTGATCCGCCTGTGGAACTCGGCCCTCAACTTGGGCCTTGTCTGGAGGACAGGCCAGGCCGGGATTTGTGTGCTGAACCATGGAGAGAAATCGGTGGTCTCGCATCGTCGACGTTGCGCTGAGCCAGAACGCGCTGAGGAGAATGTGCGCACGCGCTGCCTTGAGGCAACGGGAGTGCTGCGCCGCCATTTCTTGCCGCGCGGCGCATTCGAGCTGGGAGTTCGAACCCGTGGACACCCGCTGGTTACGAGCGACATTCGTGCTTCTTGACGCTTTCCTCTCGTCAATGAGACATCACCAAGTACTCTGTCTTGTCCTGCGTGCATGTTGTTGGTCTGTTTTGTTTGCATGTGTTGTATAAGGCATATTTCAGTAGTAATCCCCCCAAAACCTGTAGCCGTGGTTCCCCTGTTTAGAACAGGTTGAGTATTGTTAAACAAACCATTGTCGTGTTTATTGCTTGTGTTGTGATCCCTGATGTCCTCAATAAATCTGGTTAATTTGTATGCAGTTGCCGCTATGGATTAATGTGTGTCACGTCGAGGAGCAATCCGTTCGATTGGCATATAAAACCAAAGCGGTTACAGACTGGCAGACTCCGCTCAGTCTCTGACAAAGCCAGTCTGTAACCGGGGTTCTATCTCCCCAACTGGTAAGGTTCAGGATTACGTTGGTATCGCGATTGAAGACGCGTGACCCGAGGCCTGTGCCGAGCCGGCCAGCGTTATATACTCCCGGAGACGGCGGTGGTGAGGCTGGGACCTAGGACCAGGTCAGATTCCCGCCACCCCAGATTGACGTCATTCGTGACATCATAGCACCGTGTCCTGTCATTGGTTGACAGGTAAATGGCCGTAACTTGGGAACCGCTCGTCCGATTAATATCAAACCTGCAAAAGGCACATCCTCGGGTCCCCGGCAATATTCCTGGCAAGTTACAATGAGATCGGACCGGCGGTCGTCAAGAAACGGCGGTCATATACAGACAGACAGACAGACAGACAGACAGACAGAGACACACACAGAGATTGCTGGAATTATAGATAGATTTTAGCTTCAAAGTCGCAAAACGCTGCATTTCACAGAAAGGACTTGTAAACGCAAAAATGTGTCAAATTGGCCTAAAATAAGCTTTTTTTCACCAAACAAAAGCATTGTCTGACTCAACTTTTTGTTCTGCATCACTATTCTGAAGCGAAAACGCGTGATTTTATTGAAATCGTGAGTATTTGAGCCTTTTTTGTCTTTACAAGTCCTTTCTGTGAAATGCAGCGTTTTGCGACTTTGAAGCCAAAATACTCACTATTTCAATAAAATCATGCGTTTTCGCTTCAGAATAGTGATGCAGAACAAAAAGTTGAGTCGGCCAAAGCTTTTGTTTGGTGAAAAAAGCTTGTTTTAGGTCAATTTGACACATTTTTGCGTTTACAAGTCCTTTCTGTGAAATGCTGCGTTTTGCGACTTTGAAGCTAAAATCGATCTATAATTCCAGCAATCTCTGTCTGTCTGTCTGTCTGTATACGACCGCCGTATCTCGACGACCGTCGGTCCGATCTCATTGTAACTTGCCAGGAATATTGCCGGAGACCCGAGGATGTGCCTTTTCGAGGTTTGATATTAATATATATATATATATATATATATATATATATATATATATATATATATATATATATATATATATATATGTTCATATGTGTATATGTGTTCATATATATTGTTACGGCTGTGGAAATTTGAAGAACACCATAAAGGTCCATAGTTCAGTTAGATCGATAAGTCTGTGTTCAGTTAGATTTCCCCACCGTTGCTTAATGGGGTTTATTCGTGTTCACCGGGCTGTGACCCTTTGAGGTAGGTTTTTATTTTTCTATCGTTGTTTTGAACCAACCACATCTCCACCACCATTACAACAACCAACATCGCTCCCCTTAACCACAACACCAACCACAACCGCACCTGCCTCTCAACAACCACGCCATCCTCACCACTCCGCCAGCAACCGTCAACATCTCCACGCCACAAACATCGCCTCACCTTCATTCCCGAAACAACGCCATCTTTGCGCCAGCAGCGGCGGGATCCGATCAAACGGCATCGCTGCAGGGAGAGGCAAGGGTTCTCTCGCCGTGCGGCGCAAGTCTGGTGATTTCTACCATGTCCACTTTGTGTGGAAGCTTCGCCTCAAAAAACGGATCACAGGAGAGAAAGGGGCGGGGCCTGTGGGGGTCGAAGGGTGTTGATTTCTACCACGTCCGCTTTGTGTGGAAGCTTCGTCTCGGAGAATCTGATCCAGAGGGCCGGTGATCTCTACCACGTTCGCTTTCCGCGCAGGATCAAGGGTCAGAGAGCAAAGGCCAAATCTCGTCCCCCTGGCCCTATATAAGGGCGAGCAGAACGGAGCTTCGAGGCAGTCTGGAGGGGTCGGACAGCCGAGTGGAGCCCGAAGTCTGGCGAGAGTCAGTCGGAGAAAGCCAAGGAGCTGCGTGGAGACCACAGCCGGGGAGAGCTTGCCAGCGTCAAGGCAGTCTGAGGTGATCGGACGTCGGCGCGGTTCGCGCATCGCTGAGGAACGGACGGGATCTTGGAGCATTCGATTCTTATAGAGCATCAACTCTTATAGAGCATCAACTCTGACAGAGCACTAAAAGACCCGTTCTTTCCTCTCAACCGCTTTGCCGGCTGAGGCCCGGATCACCTCGCCGTCGCAAGGCCGCAATCAGGCGCAGCTGTCCTAGTGGCCGTGGGGAAACGGACGTCACAACCTGCCCATCGTCGCAAGGCCGCAATCATGCGCGGTTGTCCTGGTGGCCGTGGGGAGCAGACGTCGCGAACTACCCATCGTCGCACCATGAGGGTGCGGGTAAGCCGCATTGGTCAACCAAGGCTCACGCACTATAAAGGTCCACGACCCTGTCTGCCACTCTCGTCTATGAGAGTGGCCCTTTCCTTCCTTTTGAGTGAATCTTGTGGCGCCGTGTCCTGACAAGTAAGAACTGCCTAAGTGACTGTACATTTATTAATTTTATTCGGTCGTAGTGCTTTTCCTTTGCATACGTCACATGATTGCTTTTGTTTGCCTGCATGATTAACTGTATATATGTATGTGTAAAATAAATGTGCTTTGTTTGAATGTATCCCGTTCGTAGCGTCCTCTTTCCCCTATTGAAAATGCCATCTTGCATCACGGAATAAATAGTGGGGTTTCAAATACCCATTAAATCGAATCGGATCTGGCGAGGTCGGCGATAATACCCGCTCGGTTATCACTGCAGAACGGAACGGACCGCTTAAGCGGTTCGTGTCCCAAGCCGACCTGCGTCGAGGTACAGCTGCGGGGTCGGCTCCCCGCACAGGTACTTAGGTATATCGAATTCGGTGAGTGACCCTAACTTGCGCGGGTTAACAATTGGCGTGGCCGTGGTGGGGTTGAAGACCCACCCGTGACAGGGTTCTGGCATTAGCTCCGTAAAGTCACGACTGAATTGTCCATCCGGTGGGCGACGCGGTTGCGATTAGAGGTACGCGGCCGATCGCACACCGGCGGATGCGAATTCGTAACAATATATATCTGTGTATATATATATATATATATATATATATATATATATATATATATATATATATATATATATTTGTGGTTTCGCTGGCACGTTGCCACGAGCACGACCCTCGATGGAGCAGTGGAGCAGTGGGGCCGTCTCGGCTCGATCGCCCGGAATGTCAGATCGCCGGCCCGGAAAAGTCCGGGTCGACGGGTCCTTGTTATTTTGGACCGAAATACGCCAATGGGTAGACCACGTAGGGTAGGGTTAATTGCCAACTTCAATTTACCTAATTACCCACGTGGTCCAGCTCCCGGAGAATTTCACCCTCGACGAAACTCGTACAGAAACAAGCCGCTTAAGCGAGCCCGTTCCGTGTGCAATGCCAAGCGGTTTCAATCGCCAAGTTCCGTCGGCCCGATTATCTTGTTACCATGGCCCAACAGCCAGCTAATCCCTCACACGCACGACACACCCAGTCAATGGCAGAAATGGACACGACGAGCTGAGTACATTCAACAAATGGGAGTATTTATTTATAATAGGCAGGGGATGAGGGAAGCACATCAGAGCAGATTTATACCGACTAAAGCAATGCAAGTATATACAGCACAAAAGTACTTTTACAGTTTGTTACTTACTAGACGGGGCCCACACGCAGACAGAAATGGTGGCTATTGCCTTTAATTCGGCCTTCAGCTCAGAGGATAGTGGAGCTGAGGCCAGGGTCTACTTTGGACCTGTCATTGACGACGAAGGCAGGACAGGACGATGTCTCCGGACCAGCTCGATGAGCCCCCAAGACCAGCACAATGAGCCCAGCAAGACGACAACCACAGTGGCGACCACCAAGGCTATGAAGACGACGACAGGAGCACCCGCCGGCTCACTTCGCTTCCTCCCTCCCTTCTCTCCTCCTGGGTGGCTCTGGCTGTCTGGCTCTGTCTTTTTGTTCGGCTCTAACCGGCTCTGTCCGGCTCGGTCTCTCTCCTGTCTCTCTCCTGTCTCTCTCCTGTCTCTCTCCTGTCTCTCTCCTGTCTCTCTCCTGTCTCTCTCTCTCTCTTGTCTCTCTCTCTCTTGTCTCTCTCTTGTTTCTCTCTTGTTTCTCTCTTGTCTCTGTCTTTTATTCGCTCCGATGCGCTCCCCTACCCGCTTCCCGGCACGCGGTGAAAGTCCCTGGGGTGGGAGTTGATCAACAACATACTTGTTTATGCCGTTCTGAGGGACCCGCCCCAACCGTCAATTCTGTTCACTTCTCAGAATATCGGGGTGGGAGTTGTTGTTGCTTTCTGACCATACTTTTTTGTAGAGGAGGGTTGTTCTTCTTCTCTGGTGGATCTCAATAAAACTCCAAACTATTGAAATAAATCACAGCGCATTTAACATTTATTTACCCATTAAACAAGGACGGGAGCTATCTATAAAACACGTACTTACTGAGATAACTGATCTCTAGGGACCTGAATGGTTGGGTGCGATCATAGTTTCCAAATTCGTAACAATATATATGTTCATATATATATATATATATATATATATATATATATATATATATATATATATATATATATGTTAATATATATATAATATATAATATATGTATATATATATATATATATATATATATATATATATATATATATATATATATGTATATATATATATATATATATATATATATATATATATATATATATGTATATATATATATGTTAATATATATATAATATATAATATATGTATATATTGTTGCGGGCCGGGGGCGGGGTCGCATGAGAACACCGCTAGGTGGGGGAAGCTATGTCGGTTCCCACCAGACTCCCCGGAATTGCAGGCCGTCACACACGGATAATTCCATGATGCGGCGGGTCGCTTAACCGACCGTTGACGCCAATAACTCAACCGCGTGACCTAGGGTGCTCCCGTCTATGGGTTAATCGGGTTACCTAATTGATCACGTGATTTCATTACCGGGGAACAAGCCCTCGGTACACCTTGTCCGAACCGGATCACTCTACCGGATCGGATCACTTTTCCGGATCGGATGCAGCCGGGCGACACTGCCAAGGACGTACTGGCTAAAAGGAACGGATCGTTGGGAATAGAGTCCCGGCTGAAGTAGGATTAGGACCATGCTGGATCAATGGAAGAAAAGACAACAACGAGCAGAGAACATACCTAATAATAATAATTTATTTACAAGCAGGTGAGGAAAGATATGTGGCACAGTGAATAGTTTTATTGTTGTGTGTAATGCAGGGATAGAAAGAAGCGTGTGGTGCGACAATAAACAGGCAACTTACAAAAGGGGACACCGAGCAAACTTAACGCAAAAATAATAACAATAATAATAACAATCTTCTGCAGTCTTACTTAAGCAGACAGGCGCCAGGACACACACACACACACACACACACTCACTCACGCACGCACACCGACACAGAAAACCCGATGAAGAGGGAGTTTAGAACCAGGAATTGGGCACCGTAAAGGAGGAGCTTGAGTCGAGAAGGGGCAGAGTCCAGAGTGTGAGGGTGGAGTAGTAGGTGGGTGGGGTCGACGTCGTGTGGGCGGAGACGAGGAGGCGGAGTCCGGGCAGCAGGAGGCGGGTCGTGGTGGTGTCGACGAGGTGAGGCGAGAGAGAGGCGGAGAAACTCAAAAAGTAAGAGCGAGACGGAGGGACTCTCTGACCTTTATAGGATTTGCAGCTCGGGGGGAGGGGCCACCCCGAATCGTAACATCATCACCTAAATCGGGCGCTCCGGTTGGCCCCGACCCCTCACGTGGCCCGCCAGCTTGGGCCGGAAACCGCCTCACTTCGTTTCCGGCAAAGCCATCTCAAACAGTGACAATATTGCGCTCTGACCCCATGAGATGACATTAATCGCCCACACCAAAATTGGCATGTGAATCGTTCTGCAAAAACCCCCGGGCCGTGACCGGTCGAGGATCCCACATGCCCGCTCGGGCGTTCGATCAATGCGTGCGTGCCAACGTGGCCCGCACTGTACATTCCCTGACTCGATCGCAGCTTCACTGGCTGTAGAGACAAGAAGACATTCACCATCCGTGGAGAATCCACTGCTGCTAGCAAGGACCAAAGGTACATCATCATGGATAAATCCATGCACGTCTCACGAGCGGCGTACGTGTCTGCTTTCGTGCACATTCCATACAGTATGCGCGGTTCCGCCATTACGCACGTGGTTCGCGCTCGCATTCAAACGACTCAGCTAGCGTGTGCTTGGTTCGAACACAAATATGTGTCGGATATTGAACAAGCCGCTTCTACTCGCACACTCGTATCCTGCCAACCATGGTGTGGAGTCGTCTTTATTGGCCTCCGTACGCGTTTCGTGCAGCGTGGGCGTCGTGCTGGCCGTGTTTCCCATGCCGTGAAAAACACCATTCGTGCAGCCTCTTTAGAGGTATTTATTCGCATGCCTTTTTAATGCAACCAGCAATTCTCCCAGACCATCAGAAGCCCGAGTGGTTAATCCCGCACTGCCAAGCACACATGACTCGCCGCACACGCTGGGTTTAGGGCTCGCCCAGGAACCAGAATCTCTGTGCAGCAGTTCCCTCACAGCGGCTCCGCACGTGCTGGCCTGCATGAGGCCCCACCTTACAGCGAAGGCACACATGGCTGATTTACCTCAGGAATAATCAGAAAAGAAGAAGAGGGGATGAAATGAAGGAAAAAATGATTTAAGCATCCCTAGCTATTAGATCATCGCAACGCACTCCCTTGTTGTCCCACTAAACAAAAGGAAAGGGACTATCTACATGTATAATAATGGGATAACTGTCGGGACACTATCTGTTGTATGCATGCGGTTCCGAGAACCGCAACAATATATACAGTATATAAAATTGAGGGAACGTCTATGTTTTATGTTGCATGTTTCATCAACTCCTACTCTGAGAGGATTTCATCAAGGAAGCTGAAACTTTCAGGGATTACTCAGAACACACTAAAAGTGTGTTTTCTGAAGTTTCATTTCATTCCATCAAGTTTTGTAAAAAAAAAAAATTTGCCCATCTTCGCACATTCTTCCTTTGGGGGTTGAGGGGGTGAATTTGGAATTATCCGAGCTATATAATCACAATGTATGCCCATTAGCAGTGTGCACGAGTTTGCTTCATGTATGTATCCTGGATAATGTTTTTATTTTTGAGAGCGATCGAGACAGTGGTCTGTTGCCTATACACTGCCCAAATAAAGGGACGTGTCAGAAGAATGTGTTGCACGTTTGTAACATCGCCCGTCAGGCGGGTACTCTGGTAATATTAATAATCATAAAGATAACAAGTCTGAAGACGACGATGGTTCACGAGCGGTATTTGACGATGTAGATTGTTTCAGAAGTCAAGGATGAGACAATGTGATAATGTTTGACCAAGTTATAAAAATGATCAACATGATGTGGTACGAGTGACAGGTTATTAGCTGCAAAATGTCGAAAACCCGGTTTCGTTCAACAACTTAAAAAATTTGACCTTTGCATAACCTTTAAAGGTCACAAAACAATGTGGACATTAAAATAAGGAAACAGGATACGTGCTTTAGCTTATTGGAGTTAGTTCGTTGAAGAAAGTCAAAAACCCTGTTCGAGTCCCACAACTTTGAAAATTTGACCTTTGTGAACTTTAAAAGTCAAAGGTCAAGGATTATGACCTTTGGTGCAAAACTTCCTTTGGATCATTCCAGGAACAATATAACGTCATATAGGCTATATGGCATTTCGCACTCATCGGATTATCCATACTTTGAAATCAGCGTAAAAACCCAACTTGAAGGGGGTGCCACGGGCAAGGTGTTCGAGATAGAGCAAAATGTTTTCAAGACTTTAAGTGGGGAATGACCTCAAGATTATGCATAAAAATATTGTCATCCTCGTTCTCAAAGTTTGGGCGGTCATCTGATTTTTATGTCAAAATTCGCAATTTTCTAAGTTCGTGACCTTGTGACCTCGACCGTGGGACAAAAATGAAAAATCGAGCTCGTGGGGCTATGCAGGTTCCATTGGGCTAACCAAATACTGAGACCCCTGCCAGATTCGACAAACCCCCTCGGAGAAGATGCAAATTGAAATCGGCTACCCCCTAAAAACACATGTTTTTTGGGCGTGTCTCCACCCATAATGGGCGCACCACGCCCATTCTCAGGAAAACACAACTAGATCATGATATAAACTTCCCACCCAAATTTTATGAAGATCGGATCAAAACCCACGGAGCTATGCTCGGGACAGACAGACAGACAGACAGACAATAACGAATATAGTAGTCACTTATATTTTTTTCGTGAAAATATTTTTTCGTCAACCAACAACATGACCTCCCGTCTGCTCCCCGAGGGAGCGGGTGCTTCTCGTTAAAGTAATTCTGGATAATGAGGGCTCATCCAACATTTTATCTTTGATAACACTGAACAACAAATTTCAAAAAAAATTTTTTACTGGAGATGTGTAAAGTGATTAAGACTAATTTGGGTACGCTGATTTCAAAAATCATAACCGTTTTGCTGTATCACATCAGGATTTTCAGGAACAGAAATATTCCCATTGCCTAGAAGTCAGGATTTCAATGAAATTTACATATGTCTTTAACATGTCTATTTCGTACATTTGTTGTTAACTTGTGTTATATTTCTTTCTTTCAGATAAAGATGAGTAGGCGTTCCTGTACCAATCATCCTGACAACTTCTGTTATGTCTGTGGTCGGTATACCAAAAAAGATCAACAGCGAAGTATATCTACAGCAGTGAAAATGAAGGCCGCCTACTTTCACTACTTCGGGTGTAAGGTGGGGACCAAGAACAGAGCTGGGCACCACACATCTGCTGCACAAGCTGTCACACAACCTTGACTCAGTGGTTGGTGGGCAAGCGCGCGAGCATGCCATTTGCGGTGCCCATGATATGGCGTGAGCCGCAGAATCATCATGATGATTGTTATTTCTGCTGCACAAGCATCGCCGGCTTCAACAAGAAGAATAAAGGTCACATCAAGTACGCTGACTGCGTCTCTGCTCGTAAACCTGTGCCTCATGATGACGAGAACCCCGTTCCAACACCTCCAGCTGATCAGAACATAGCTGTAAGCAGTGGTGAAGAGGATGGTGATGATGAACCTTTTGAACCCGACACTCAAGAATCACACCTTCTGAACCAGGGAGACTTAAATGATCTTGTAAGAGATCTCTCGCTGTCAAAGGCGAAGGCAGAGCTGCTTGGATCAAGGCTGCAGCAGTGGAATCTACTTGAACCTAACACCAAGATATCCTTGTTCAGAGCACGTCACAGAGACATGGCTGAGTTCTTTGAGATGGAAGACACGATGACATTCTGCAGTGACATCAACGGTCTGTTGAAAGAACTTGGGTGTGATCACGATCCTGCAGACTGGCGCCTCTTCATCGACTCGGGGAAGAACAGCTTGAAGGCTGTTTTGCTCCACAATGGCAACGAGAAACCATCAGTCCCACTGGCTCACGCGTTCGGCATGACAGAGACCTATGAGACTATGCGGCAGCTGCTTGATTCCATCAAGTACAATGACTTCAACTGGCACATCTGCGGAGACTTGAAAGTGGTGGCGCTGTTGTTAGGGCTGCAGTCAGGCTACACGAAATACATGTGCTTCCTTTGTCTCTGGGATAGCAGAGACGACAAGAATCACTGGACGAAGAAAGATTGGGAAGAGCGAAAAGAGCATGTACCTGGTCGACACAACGTGAAGCATGTCGCCCTTGTCGACCCAGCCAAGGTTTTCCTTCCACCACTCCACATAAAGCTCGGCTTGATGAAAAGTTTTGTACGGGCAATGGATCTGAATGGGCGTGGGTTTTTATACCTCAAGGAAAAGTTTGGCAACACCTTGTCGGAGGCCAAGATCAAGGCTGGTGTCTTTGTTGGACCGCAAATCCGACAGATTATGAAGGACTAAACTTTTCCGACAACTCTAAACCCCAAAGAGCTGGCAGCGTGGAGGAGCTTCAAAGCTGTGACGGACAACTTCTTGGGGAACGAGCGCACGGACAACTATGAAGAAATAGTGCAGCAGCTGCTGGAGTCCTTCAGGAAACTTGGCTCCAGGATGTCCCTGAAAATCCATTTCCTACACCAGCACCTGAACTTCTTCCCTGACAACTTGGGAGCAGTCTCGGACGAGCACGGCGGGCGATTCCACCAAGAGATTTCACTCATGGAGACGCGTTACCAAGGGCGGCACAACCCGAACATGATGGGCGATTTCTGCTGGTTCCTGCATCGTGAAACTGACACAGAGCAGCACAAACGCAAAGCCAAATGCCTAAAGCATTTTTAATTACATTCTAGTGGAGTTTTTCTGTAATTTCTATAATTTTGAAGCATTCATGATGAAATAAATGAATAAATGAATTTTTGTAAATTTCATTGAAATCCTGACTTCTAGGCAATGGGAATATTTCTGTTACTGAAAATCCTGACGTGATACAGCAAAACGGTTATGATTTTTGAAATCAGCATACCCAAATTAGTCTTAATCACTTTACACATCTCCAGTAAAAAAATTTTGTTGTTCAGTGTAATGAGTGGTCTTTTATGAAATATAATGTGTAATTTAAAAAAATATATATTCATCCGTTTGCATTGGCTTGCATAATCTGAAAAGACTTGCTTTTAAGCTATTAAAATACTTTCTGCCGAATTGCAGTCAAATGTTGTGACATTGCTGTTTAACACCCAGAGCTCCAAGTGTCTATTGTAATCTCGAGTCTTGGCCTGGTGTTTGTCCTGAATTATTTTTCCAAGTATTGCATACTGCCGATGTCTGAAGAATGCCTGCGGTGGAAAGTCATGGCACATGCATCAAGGAGCCGTGGATTTGATGAAATGGTTGTTGAGTGCTTTTATTTGTATGGAAGTTTGCATCTCAAAGGTGTACCATCACAAATATTTATATTATTACTGCTACGCTTTTCTTTTCACAGCCACAATTATTCACACCTTCTTGTGGGGTCAGCTGGGGAATGTTATTAACACAATTCTTTCACGAACCGGCTGTCGAAGGCCTGACGTTTGACTGAAAGGGGATCGAGGCAGGAATCTGTCATTTGTTGAGGGTTCCGACGACAACTCGCTTACTCTTCACGGAAGACGCTGTGGGATCTTTAACGTCCACCAGTTAATAGTAGCTTCTGGGACACCCAAGTTAACATCCATCCGAGGGATGGCACAGCTTGTCGTGTGACACCCTGCCTACAAAGCACCGATCTGACGGTTTATAATTGGGTCAGGAGCTGAATGTCAAACTTGATGGCTCAAACCTAATTACGTTACCTGTGCACCATCCTGTCGGACAAAGCAAGACCGCTAACTGAGGTTTATTCCACATTCGATTACTGAGCCGCTGAATTCTGTTCGTTCGTCTTGAATCGTTCATTTGCATCGGACCTCGTGTATTGAGTATTAGCAATTATGGGATTGGATTACATGAGCAAAGCTTGAATTGGCATGATGGATATCATGTACCGTGTGTATATCGTGGTGATAAAATTGACGAATGCTGTATTTTGTACACGATGACGGTGTTAGCTTCCCTATACACACAAGTGTCAATGGCTAAACGTATTCCTGTACATATCCATGGCATGACGTATTTGAAACGGTGAAAATGGTTTCGCTAGATGAAATTCTCCATCACGGACTTACTCGCAAAGTGGATGTTTTGCAGATAGTGGTTTCATAATATAACCTGATCGATCCGAGACAACACGAGAAGCTTATTGTGGTTGCATTGTTATTGTTTGAACGTGACATGGTACTAATTATGGCACACCCCATACACACCTGTGAACTCGAGACCTGATTTGCAATTGGCAGCGTAGCGCAGGTTGGCTGTTTAGTGAATTATTCGAAGGTGTACCTGGATCGACCTTGATTTTCGATATTTTGCAGGCAGAATGTTGACAAGTTGCAGGAAGAGGACTTGCCTGAATGTGCAGATATGAAATATTCGCCGGCTCGTGTTGCAGGACGTGCTGGATGCAAATTTTATGAGTAGCACATAAATATATGTTTCACATTTGCAGTGAGGGTCTTTTTGTTTGTCGGCGTACACGTGTTGATCGAGAGACAAGGGACTGAATCGTGTTGTTTTCTTTTTTTCCAGAAGACGAGATAATCTTCATCCTCTTTTCGAGTGAGTACCTGTTTCTGCCCTGTATTTTCCTGCTCTTACCCTTTTGCCCTTGCTGCACTCTTCTTCCCCGACTCCCTGCTCCAATGTATATTTTATAAATCGACTCTTCTCACTCTTTCATTTATCTCCCCACCCCTCTTCTCGACTTCATCCCTTCTTTTTTTTCTTTTTTTTTTTTCTTCTTTACTGCCATCCCTTGTCTCATCATTCTCTTCCACTTAAAGCATTCACTTCTCTGTGTCCTTTGCAATGACTGCGGTGTGTAGGCTGCATTAGTTGTGTGAAAATGTGCAATGGTTTACAGCTGAGATGTTAAATGATCATTTGTATGCAGTGTGGCTCTTAGGGGCTCATTATATCAGTTAACATTGATCAAAATGGTGTGTATGTGGGTGCAGGGACCATGGCAGCAGCAGCAGTGCCAAGTGACAACCTGCCCACGTACAAGCTGGTAGTAGTAGGTGATGGTGGTGTGGGTAAAAGCGCGCTTACAATTCAGTTCTTCCAGAAGATCTTTGTGGCTGACTATGACCCCACCATTGAGGATTCTTATCTGAAGCACACTGAGATTGATGGACAATGGGCCATGCTTGATGGTGAGGCTTTTATGGAAGTCTCGGCTCATGGATGAGCTAAACTACAGAGGGCAGTAGTTGACGGACCAGCACAGGGGGCCAATGAATTTTTTTTTTAAACACGCACGTGCACCACAGTATAAGTAGGCGTGTGGGGGTGGTAACTATAGACCAAATTGGAAATGGGTGCAGAAGAAACTAGGACACTTGGTGGAGCACATACCTCTGCCACGTAATCCCTGATCCACTGGAACATATCGGGCCCAATACATTTTTGAAATGTCATGCGATATATCGTTTTTGGCCCCATCTCTCAATGGTGAAGAATCGCTTTGAAAATTAAATTATTCTCGTATCCAGATCCGGATTCGAATCTTCACCAAAATGGCATCAATTTGTCATGTCCTCCAAGTTTCATCCGAATCCATCCACAACTTTTTGAGATATCGTGCTATATATCGGTTTAGCCCTATCTCTCAATGGTGAAGAATCACTTAAAAAATTATCAGTTCCGGATCCGGATGCAGATCTTCACCAAAATTGAATCGATTCTTTCTTGTCACACACTCAACGTGTCCACCAAGTTTCATCCAAATTCGTCCACAACCTTTTGAGGTATTGTGCTATTATATATCATTTTTGGCCCTATCTCTCAATGGTGAAGAATCATTTTAAAATTCTAGTAGTCAGATCTGGATTTTCACCAAAATCTAATCAGTTCGTCCTTATCACGCACCCAACCTACCCACCAAGTTTCATCCAAATCAGTCTACAACTTTTTGAGATATCTTGCACACAGACAAACAAACAGACAGACAGAGAGGGGTGAAAACATAACCTCCTTCACCTTCAGTGGCGGAGGTAACTAGAACGGTACTTAAGGCCCAGTCACACCTTGACGTTTTAGCCAGCTTATGCCGATTTTTGGAAAATTTGTCTAAAACGCTGGTACACTTCGAATACGTTATGGGTAAGTTTTGATAACATTGAGAGCACGCTGAAAAACACTGCAATACGTCGTTGTACGCTGGCTTTAAACGTTGTACTTTTCGGTTGTCCTCAAATTTTCCATGCTTGAAATTTTAAGACTTATGCCAGCGTATGACTCACACGTTCCGCATAACGCTGGCCATAAGTTGTCGGCACGTCACGCGATCGTTGACACACGTCGACACACGTTACTTGTAAGTTACTCATAAGTCGAAACACGTCGAGGTAATGTTTAGCGTACCCGAAACTTATTTCTAACCTATGAGTTACGTGTTGTACTCATGTTACGTGATCGGTGACACACATCGACACACGTTACTTGTAAGGTTACGTTACGTTACACACGTTACGTTACTTACTACTTGACACACGTTACACAGTGTTCCAGACTTCCTGGTTTTATTTTATTTTTTTTTTTTCTTCCTTCCTTCGGCATGATTGTGATGTTGACACTTCGATTTTCTAGTGCGGTTATAATATAATATAATTAATAGGCTGCCGCTCAACGATGTAAATCATAACCGCACTAGAAAACGATGTAAATCATAACCGCACTAGAAAAACTGAACACCGTCATACCGAAGAAAAAAAATAAACCAATGTCACCTGCAGGGTGACCCGTATCTTGCCAAAAGGTGACCACGTGTGACTTCTTTAAGGTCACACTGAGGTGAATAGAGCTGCTATCCACCAGGAGTGACTCCTTGAGGAATATCTGCCGACGAGAGATTCCGATGAGAATCGTTCTACAGAGTAACCATGAAAAATATGCGTTTGCCTCATAACGTCACCAAATGACGTCATAATGTCTCAAGCTTGACATATCGAGAAAGCACTCATCGAGGTGTTCAATTTGAGGTACTTCACGATATGTTTCTAAAACTTGAAAATTTGACCTTGGGGTCAAATATGTTTGACCTTGAGGCACTAACCATGAAGGTCAAGGACAATCGCCACCAAAAATTAATCAGCTGAGCGCCAGACCATGAACTATATTCCCATGAAGTTTGAAGACGATCCGATCAAAATTACTCAAAAAATAAGGGTTTCATCGACTCCCCTGATTTGCGACAAAGTGACCTTGACCTTTGACCTTGACCTTCAAAATTTTGTGCACTGAAAGGGACCTCTATAGGCCTCTGATATGCAAAGTTACAAAAATTTCCAATGATAACTGTGCTCTGCAGAATTTTTTATACGTGATTACAGACAAACAAACAAACAAACAAAAAAAACATACAAGCTGACGAACATATCTTGCAAAAACTTCGTTTTGGCAAGATAAAAAAACCGGGAGTCTGGAACATTGACGCGAACCATTACCTTGACGTGTTTCGACTTATGAGTAAGTTACAAGTAACGTGTGTCGATGTATGTCAACGATCGCATATCGTGCGTTCAACTTATTCCCATCGCATGCGGAGCGTGTGTCATACGGCAAGTATGTCGTAAAATTTTCAACATGTTTAAAATTACAAGACGTACTCCACTTACTACGACGTATAATAGCGTACTTTAGCGTTCTATTCACGCATACCAAACTTACCCACACCGTATTCGACATGTGCCAGCGTTTTGGAAGCATTTTTCAGAGGTCGGCATATGCTGGCAAGATCGCCAAGGAGTGACTGCGATGTTGACACTTCCATTTCTGCGGCGGTTATGATTTGAATCGTTGTGCGGCAGCCTTTTAATAGGCTACATCACGACATCGTCGGCGATACGTGCAGTGCTACGCATAAGTTAGACTATCGTTGGGCAGAGGTTGTGAACGCCGACAACAGGTTCAGCATTCGTTGGTATAAGTTATCTATAACACAACGAAACGTTCTGTGTCCGTTACTAATACGTTATGCATAAGACCAACTCATTATGAATACGTCCGAATCTTTAAAAAAAACATCAAAAGTTCAACGTAAGCCAGCGTTTTACATACATTTTAATACGTTGCCATTGCTGGCTAAAACGTCAAGGTGTGACCGGGCCTTTAGTAGAGCACATACTTCCGCCAGGCTGATTAGTTTACGTTTTGTAACCCACTGATGGGCCAAATCTGGATATGGATCTGCACCAAAATCTAATCGGCTTGTTCTTGTCACCTCACCTACTCATTCACCTCGTTTTGTCATAACTCTTCTATAACTTATGAAAATATCATGCTATAAATTGGGTGGGGATCTGGATGGGGTGGGAGGAGGGACGGGTGGAGTGGGAGTCCCGATGGATTGGGGGGGGGGGTTGGAGGAGGCTGGGAAGGGATGGGGGATGGGTGGAGTGGGAGTCCCGATGGATTGGGGGGGGGTTGGAGGAGGCTGGGAAGGGATGGGAGGAGGGACCCAGCGTTACCCAGCAATGCTGGGTACCTTTGCTCGTATTTTACTATGATTGTGTGAAGGCATCAATGGCTATACAGTGCCTTCAGAAAGTATTCATGCCCCTTGACTTTTGTCACATCTTGCTGTGTTACAGCCTGAATTTCAAATTGATTAAATTAAAAAAAAAACACTGTCACCAATCTATACAAAATACCCCATGTTTGACAAAGTGAAAACATGTTTTCAGAATTTTTTACAAATTTATTGAAAATGAAAAGCTAAAATATCTTGCATCAATAAGTATTCAACCCCCTGAGTCAACACTTTGTAGAAGTGCCTTTGGCAGTGATTACAGCTTCTAGTCTTCTTGGGTATGTCTGTCTCAGCTTTCCACATCTGGATTTGGGGATTTTTCTCCCATTCTTCCTTGCAGATTTGCTCAAGCTCTGCCAAGTTGGATGGGGAGCGTCGGTGAACAGCAATCTTCAAGTCTTTCCACAGATTCTCAATGGGATTCAAGTCTGGGCTTTGGCTGGGCCACTCAAGGACTTTCATGTTGTTGTTCTGAAGCCATTTTTGTGTTGCTTTGGCTCTATGTTTGGGGTCCTTATCCTGTTGGAATGTAAATCTTCACCGCAGTTTGAGACCTTTTGCATTCTGAAGGAGGTTCTCCTCAAAGATTTGCCTGTATTTGGCTCCATTCGTTGTTCCCTCCATCCTTCGAAGTCTCCCAGTCCCTGTCACTGAAAACCATCCCCATAGCGTGATGCTGCCACTACCATGCTTCACGGTAGGCATGATGTTAGATGGGTTATGAGCTGTGCTTGGTTTCCAACTGATGAAGCGCTTTGCATTCAGGCCAAAGAGTTCCATTTTCGTCTCAGACCACAGAATCTTTTCTCTCATGCTCTCGGAGTCTTTCCTGTGCCTTTTTGCAAATTCCAGGCGTGCTGTCATGTGCCTTTTTCTCAAGAGTGGCTTCCGTCTGGCCACTCTCCCATAAAGCCTAAATCTGTGAAGTGTTGCAGAGATTGTTGTCCTTCCTGCAGGTTCTCACATCTCAGCCAAGGTTCTGTCATCGTTGTCATTGGGTTCTTGGTTACCAAGGTTCTTCTTACCCGATTGCTCAGTTTGGTCAGATGGCAAGCTCTAGGAAGAGTCTGGGTGGTTCAATATTCTTTCCATTTCTTAATGATGGAGCTCCCTGTGCTCTTGGGAACTTTCAACACTTGAAATGGTTTTATACCCTTCCCCAGATCTATGCCTCCTCACAATTCTACCGGAGTTGTACGGACAGTTTCTTGGACTTCTCGGTAGAGTTTCTGCTCTGACATGCACTGTCATCTGTGGGACCTTGTAGAGAAAGGTGTGTTTCTTTCTAAATCATGTCCAATCAATTGAATTGGCCACAGGTGGACTCCAATGAAATTGTGGAGACATCTCAAGGATGACCAAAGGAAATTGGATGCACCAGAGCTCAATTTGGAGTGTCATAACAAAGGGCTTGAATACTTATTGATGCAAGACATTTCAGCTTTTCATTTTTAATTAATTTGTTCCATCTCCAGGCAAAAAAAATTCTTAAAGGAAAATTCCACTTTGTCGTTATGGGGTATTTTGTGTAGATTGGTGACAAAAAAAAAATATCTCAATTCATTCCGTTTTCAATTCAGACCGTAACACAACAAAATGTGACCAAGTCAAAGTGTGTGAATCTTTTCTGAAGGTACTGTAGACTTGGACCTTGAAAGCTCAACTTGGTGTGAATTCCTGGAAGAGTGTGTGTATCGTTTTGGGGAGGGGTGGAGGTCCTACAGTTGTACAGAGGGAAGAGATTTGAGTTGGGCAAGAAATGTAATGGAAAACAAAGATTCCATCAGCTTACCTGTGGTTTGTAAAAAGCAAACCTTGGGACCTCGCCTCCTGGTGAGAGATGCCAACGATTTGAAAAACCTTGGACTTTACCGCCTTCAGGGTAGCTAGATGGAAAGCAGATGCGTCAGCCCAAAGTATGAAGCAATACTCCATAACACTTTGAAATAAGAACTTTTATTCTGCAATGATCTGTGCATGACTTAGAATGGACTTCTCTCTGCCAATAATTCCAAGGTGATGGCCAACCTTGGAGGCTGGTTTGGGAATCTGGTCCACCAAAGATAGGTTGTGGTCAGGAGCTCCAGAGACCGCACCTCTTCCAGGGGTTGGCCAGAGAGTAAATTGGAAAGAGGGGAGGTAGGAGGTAGAAAGGGGGGTGGGGAAGGGGGGGGAGAGAGAGTATGAGGGACAACAAGACCCATGCAGTCAATCCCTAGAGACAATGAAGGTATGGGACTTTGAAACCCTATGTTGAAGGACTTCTTGGTAGCTGACCAGAGACTTTTCCAGGTCTTCATGCAGGGATGCTACATGTTTATTCTTTGTTTGCTTTGGTTCATTGTCAGGATTGTTCTGTTTTTAACTCTTAAGTATTTATATTGACAAGTGAATATGTGATGTTGGTTTTGGAAATAACCATTATTAGCTGCG
The DNA here is from genome assembly GCF_056783735.1 of Eptatretus burgeri. Taxonomy (NCBI): domain Eukaryota; kingdom Metazoa; phylum Chordata; class Myxini; order Myxiniformes; family Myxinidae; genus Eptatretus; species Eptatretus burgeri. The sequence continues at coordinate 34,572,000 of NC_140962.1, forward strand.
TGAAATTTTATTCTGCCAGTTTGGTCTGCTATAACCTAAATGATAAAGTTAACCGCACTGTGGATACATCGTAAGAAATGTTGGCTTTAGCTACTCTGGTTAAATGAATTCGGGTTTTTTTTTTCCTTTAAATGTTAGCGCGTGTTAAGTTGTTTTTTTTTTACGTTCCATTAAACAACAGATAAATGAGTTCTCACTAGTTTATATGATATAGATCAGGCAAGTGTGAATGCGAAAAAAACTACAACAATCACTCAAGTTAATGTTCGGCTGATCCTAAGTTCTCATGAATTCATACTTGCAATTCTTTTGCAAATAAAATGGTGTTCAGCCGAGCATTGTTCACAAAAAGTTAATATCAAGAGGTGTAATCCTCCTCCCTCTCCCCAGTCATGAAGGGGGGATAGTCTTGCAGCAATGAAACCCAACACAGATATCACTCCTTTTCCATGTAGCTTCCAAACACTGTCACACTTTTCCCACTGATAGATGAATTTTCTAAAGGTCATGATTATTCGTAACAGACCTCCGACTGGTCTTTATAATCCACTCTGGATGACTCAAACTGATTTTACATTGGCTCGATTAAAAAAAAAAGACAACACCACCACTAACAACCACCGTTCTCAACTGGTTTCTTTTCCTTTTTTTTTTTCAGGGGTTGGCCAAATTATGGCGTTCCTCCATTCGGATATATCCGTTTTGTCAGTTTCATGTCAACCCAAACATTCCATATACTTTCTTGACAGTTTGAATCCATACCTTTTTAAAGACGTCCTCTCGGCTTTCTTCCTTCCACCATGAGCTTTATTGCTTTATTTAAAGCCTCATCTTTTGACTTTCGTTGCACATCACATGACCATACCAACCAAGTTTTATCTTGCCAAGTTCTTCTTCACTAGTATAGTGTTGATTTTTAATCTCTTCCTGATTTCTGAGCTCAGCATCTTTCTTTCAGAGAGAACACATTCATCCATCGTATCAATCTCCTCTCTGTTCTTTCGATTCTTTTTACATCTTCGATCTGCAATGCCCACGTTTCACTTCAGACATCAATACCAGTCTGATCCATATTTTAAAAACTCTTAACTTTTACAGATAATGGAATGTTGCTGTGCTTCACAATGCCACCTAGTTACCGTCTCCACTTATTCTAGGCAGACTTTATTATTGATGTCACAGCCAATCTTACACCTTTTGAAGCCTCTATCATGTCTCCAAGGTTGTGGAAACATTTGATGTTTTCCAAATTGAATTCTGAGATTAGGAGCATCTCTTTTTGTTCTTCATGTTTTTTCTTGAAATGATTGATCCTCACATCTTTTACACGTGATCGATCCCAGCTTTTGCTACCAAATTTCCAGTGATACCATTGCACCTCTTGTGACACCATCTATAACAACCCACATTGATGTGAATTCCCTCCAACTCCTTTTCCACGTACAATGTTGAACAAGGCCATTGTCGGCTTTCTTTCCTTTCTCCTTCTTTGCCACTCAAACGTCAAGAGTACACGGGCCATTTTCGAAAAGTTGAACGAACAAAATGCTATGCAAAATGCAAAATGCCCGAAGCATACCAGAAACTGTATAGTTGTGTATCCATTACAAGTGCAAGTGCAAAAGATAAAGTGCATGTACAAATAGAAATACATTTATTAAAGAAATCTCATGAAACATTGTTCATGTCTATGAAAGATACAGAACTGTCCCCTGCTAAGTGCAGTATCAGCTGCTACACTACTAACTGTAGGACCATTGAGCTCACAGGCCTTAGAATTCTTTGCAGCAGCACCGACCCCCTCCTGCCCCCACAACGCTCAACCTCCCTTCTGGGAAAGGAATCGATCCACAGGCACATTTTAGCCTCATTTGCCATCATCTCTGTTGAGAGATGACCTCTTGTTAATTTTTTTTTTTTCTGAAAAAAAAAAGAAAGATGAAACATAAAGCTAAGAATTTTACTTTCACCTCAAACACAAGGTACATGGTCAAACAAATATGCTGCACCTTGGCACGAAGGCCAAAGCTAAGTTGTACAAAAACACATCCGAGCCCATTGGGCTAGAATGCATGATAATACCATAAATGGTTTTTGTGTGGGGATCACTGGCCGTTACCGGTGTGAAGTGCATTTCTCTCCAAAGATTGAGCGGATAAGCCTTCCTATGAGGGACTGTATCCAAATAGCACCTCTTATTTGGAATGGTGAATTTTACAGATAATGTGACATATTTCAATGATGTGACAAAATTACGGTTAGTTAGGGTATTTGCAGCGAGTGCTGGTGTGGCACACGGCTTCTTGGGCACCACTGCAGTTAAGAGGTGCTACATGGAAAAATATGTTTGGATATTTTCTTACAAATTAATTGTATTGTCACAAAACCTTGAGGCTCTCCTCTCAAGCCATCCCCACTGGCAGGTGGATGTATTCCAAACTTGGGTTTATTTCAAAAGTAAAACACAAAACTCTTGACGCGGTACAGCACACAAAAATCAACTCGGGACTGGCTGGCTAACCTCTTACCGCCCTAACCCAACATCCTTACCGTTTATACATCCTCGAAGAGAGCACATTCACAAAAGTCCCTTCATTTGAAAACCGCTTATATACTTGCTGGACAATTTATAGCCAATAGTAATCAAGAAATTTCTCACGCCCTGTCGTTTTTTCTACACGGGTTAAAGGCTAACTCCAACATAAGTTTTTATTGTTTCACATGAATCAACTTTTACAATAAATATTTCATCATAACAAATATTACAGTCATATATAACTAGCAATAAATACATTCTGTATCAAATCTCAGGAATACAGGCATTAACGTTGCACTGTATAAATACAACACCGAACAGACCCAGCTAAAGAATTTGTGATATACTGTGTATATTGTTGTGTCAGAGGGGTCTGTTAACAGATCATTTTGAGCCGAAGGTCTCGGACCTGCATTATTACGATTTACGATTCCCTAAGGTTCGCCCAAATGAAAGCCAAGACTGGCGGTATTCACACGTGGAAGATAAAACATGGGAAAATGCTTCTTTTAATTATAATGTGGATTCACAAAACGATTTTGACACTGGGATAACGAGATAACAGTACTCGGACAGATCTGGTGCAGAAGACGGACGAACAAAGAAGGTAAGACATGAAAAATCAAATTTATGCACAAAAATATATAAATAACCAACTAATGCTGTCAAAATACTGGACTCGTACAAAGAAGGGGAATACATTCGAGGGCTTGAGGTAGAGTTATAAAAGACCACTGTGCTATTTGGTTGCATATAGGTTGATGTGGCGCTGGGTGGAGAATGGCGATGAGGCTAGGATACGAGGGGATGATGATGAGAGGCGATGTCGTTCAGGACTCTCCAGAAGGTCCCTCTAATCAGGGCGACAAAAAAAAACGTAGAGGGGAAAGAGATGATGTCTCTCCAAAATTCCAACTCTGTACTGCTGCGTAGACACGGCCTTTATCCCTTACAGGAACCGCTTTTCTCGCCTCCGACTGGTCCCATCATTGGCTGGCCGCTGGTGTGGGCGGCGCCTTTGTAGTTCGGGTTATCGCTTCCTGTGGGGTGGATGCTCAAAAAAGTGTTCCACCCCTCTCCAGGGCTCTCCAGCTAACTTTGCCTCCATGGCCTGCGGTCTGCCGGCCAAACAGTTTGTGATGGTTTCTCTTTAAAGTCCTGGATGCCACAAGTCCTCCACCTGGCCTCACCTGTTGCAGGAGGTTTTACATAACAATCTTACTCTAATATGCTTTATGGTTTACATTCAATGCCTCCTTGGTGAACGTTTAACCTTACAACGTACCTCTACAGATATCTAATGCAAGAGTAATGTTATCATATTTGATCACACGGTCTATACTATATTAACACTATCAATCTCTGGACCCCACCCCTTTCCATGTAACAATATCTATGGAAAAATAAATAGGTTGACATGTCTTTGACAATGCTGTCTACCCTAAATCAATATTTTATTTATTTAAATTTTTTAACAGGCCTCGTATTAATTAGTTGGACTTCCAAGAGTTCACACACTTGTAGGAAGCAAGTTCTTGCGTAAAGACAAGTTTGACCCATGCAGTGTTTTCCAAGTCAGGCTGTAGTGTTTTAAGCTAAACCATGTTTGCTTTGAAAACAAACTTTTGTGAAAACAAACTGCCTATTTGGTCTTGAAGAATTTAACAAAAGCAAGCTTTCTTTAAAAAAGAAAAATTTGGTCAGAGTCGCCGCTCATAGGCTATTGAACCAATGTATAATTTGCGGCTATTTTTGGGGGTGGGTGGGATTGTGAACCATATGAATGACAGAGAGACTATCATTGTGTTTCTCTGCTGAGTAATTGTGATGTGAATAATTATGAACATGACAGTTGGGGGAGCTCAGGGTGGAGGGGAAGGGGGGGAGGGATGTTTATTTGTTTCATTGTTGTCGACTTGGACGAAACATTCTCATTAGAGATAGGAAAGACATTTGCTATGTGACTATCCTAAGACAATGTTATCCATTATCAATGAAACCAACAGATTGGGTTTGTCGTTGGATTTGATGAGCTCTGACTTTTCAACTGGAAAAGCCACAAATTATCCTTGAGTACAGATTGACTTTAAAACCTCAACAAACTGGAACATGGCTATCTACTGCGTAGTTTGATGCATGTGGGAAATGCTGTTTCAGGCATCGTTCCAGAATATCCCATAAATGCTCGATCGGGTTCAGACCTGGTGACTGAGAAGGCCATGACATATGGATAACATGGCTCTGCACAGTGGTCTTTTGATTTTGCTCGTGCAACATTTAAATGGTGAGCTCGTGCACATGCTGGCAAAGCTGAAAATTAACTTTTGCAGAAAAACACCAACAACAACAACAACAAAAAAATGCATTTCAGAGAAAATAGGTCAAGAATCTCATGCTGCTTCTCATTGAACATGCAGTTGTTTGTTGATACGGGCTAAAGTTTGTGTTACCAGGTGGCAAGCTTGCCTCTAACTACATTCCTGCCTGTGTGTTTTCATGGCAGTACTGGATACAGCTGGTCAAGAGGAGTTCAGCGCTATGCGTGAGCAGTACATGCGCACGGGTGATGGCTTCCTCATCGTCTTCTCAGTCACAGACAAGACAAGCTTTGAACACGTGGACAAATTTCACCAACTCATCCTGCGTGTGAAAGACAAGTGTGTTCTTTGCCAATGACACTGAGTATTTTGGACAGGCAATCAAATCCTTTCCATTTCCTCATATATTTTGGGGTTAAAACCTGAATCACAAATGAACTAGACTACCATTTTCCTACAAAATCCATCTTTCACCATTGTACTGTAGTTTGAATCCAAATGCACAAATCGCACCACAGTGATACATTTTTCTAAAGCAATACCTTTTTAAGGGGTGATTTTTTTATTTTATTATTACACCGTAATTCTGACCCATGATCTTTATAACCCCCATTAACTTTTCTTCACCCACTGATCTTATTTGCCAGGTTCAGCGTTTCCTCCCCTCCTCCTCCTTTTCTCATTCTTTCATTCCCTTGACGTTTGTCCCACTGTCGGTTCGACCTTGCTCTTCCACGACCTCACTCCTGCAAAGAAAAGAAAAAAAATAATGAGGAGGTGTTTGAATTGTTAAATGGAGAGGGAAAGGTGTGCAAGTTTGTGGAGAAAGGAAATTGGCAATTCTCACCATGCTGTGCACCCTAAAATAATTGCAACTTTGTGAAATGTGAGTAACCAATTTCAATTGTGCGTCATGAGTCAGAGTTGTAAACGAAGTTGTGAAAATATTGTTCTTGGTTTAATATTACGTGTGGAATGACTCATTTTCAGTTTGGTTTGGATTGTTGTTTCGTTGAACGGCATGAAATTCCTTTTTCTATCTCCCTTTTAATTTTTTGAAGAGCCATTTACTTAGAAGTGCCTTTGAGGATTTGCACACATTTGACGGAAATATTCATAGCAGACAAATCGAATTACCTTTTGTTTGAAAACATGCAATACAATTCAGTATAAACCATAAAGTGATTTGTTTATTTCCTCCACCTCAAGAACTCCAGACGTTGAGGCAGAATACAAAATAATAGGGTTATTTGGGTTTTCTAAAAAAGATATTCCATTCAATCGAGTCACCTTCCTTTATAACTACAGGTAGTGGACAAAAAAAAAATGGAAACACCAATATAAAGTCACTTAATATGGCATTGGGCCACCACGTGCAGCCAGCAAGGCCTTTATGCACCATGGCGGAGAGTCCACCAGCGTCTGGAATTCTGCAGGAGGGATGCGACACCATTCTTCCACAAGAAAGTGATTCAATTCACACCTGTTTGATGGAGGTTGGAAAATGCTGTCTCCGGCGTCATTCCAGAATATCCCATAAATTCTCGATTCAGTTCAGATCTAATGATTGAGAAGGCCATGACATGTGGATAACATTAGCATCCTGTTCATCAAACCTTTGCGCGGCCACACGTGCTCTATGGATGTTGACATTGTCATCCTGGAAGACACCCCTCCTGGCAGGAAAGAAATGCTGCAACACGGGGTGAAGATGATCACTCAGTACCATTAAGTAGTGATTGGCATTGACCGTGCCTTCGAAGGGAATGACTACACCCAACCCATTCCAGGAAAATGTGCTCCACAATATTACAGAACCACCAGAACTCTTCACTGTTAGAACCAAGTACTCAGAGTTGTGGAGTTCTTTCACTCATCCATTTGTCGAGAACATGGTGAAGGATGATTCATCTAATCGTATCACATTTCTCCACTGCTCGGTGGGCCATTGCCTGTGCTCTTTGCACCACTGGGCTCGCAAACGTGCATTGCCAGGTGTAATGAGCAGTTTGTGCACTGCAACCCGACTATGGTATCCCGCTCTGTGGAGTCCTCAGCGGTCCATTTTTGATGAAACTGGCTGCTCGTGCCACAGGTTGAAATTTATAGTCAATTGATCTGCAGTTGCACGCTTGCTTTGCTTTGCACTTTGAATTAATGTACGGATATCACGATCCTGAAGTCCATGCTTCTGCCCACTGTTGCCCTTTGCTGATGATGTATTTCCCTCGGAGTTCCATTGAGAAGCATGCCACCCTCCAAATGGGAACAAAAGAGCTGGCTGTCCTATCGAAGTCCTTTCTCTTTTCTCATCTCTTCTCCAACCCTCCCATTTTATTTTCTCACCACTTCTTTGTTGCACGCTCCCATATCCTTCTTTCTTCCTCATCATTATCTTGTTTTAATAGATTTTAATTTTGTATTTTAGTACCTACCTGTCCCATATCCCCTACCTATGTAATGAATCACACCTTTTAAGTACAGACTACCAATGTAGTCCATACATGTTGAGCTTCTTTTTTTTTTTTTTTCCTCTCCCTCTTTTAACAAGTTTGCACAACTTCAAGTGCACACTGCATAATTACAATGTAGGGGAGATAATACTTTGGACTTGTTGAAAGTAATAGGTTACTTTGTACATCAAGTTCCAGGGCACATGTCACTGTCCAGAAGACTTCTTCACTTCACTGCACTTTTTGATTGCAGGGACTCGTTTCCAATGGTGCTGGTGGCAAACAAGGTGGACCTTCTCCATCAGCGCAAGATCTCTGCAGAGCAGGGACGGGAGATGGCCACCAAGCACAAGGTTCATGCTTTCAATCTATTTGGCATTCTCATGCTTCAACTGCCCGTATAATGTAATATTTTCTGGCTGGTTTAGTGACCAGCGCATCATTTGTTATGGTTCATGCAGTCTGACATGAGCCTGGACATGACTCCAACCTAAGTAAATGAAGGTGATGGTAGCTGAGAGGAAGTGAAAGAGACTTATCAATTCGCCTTTCAGCTACTTTGGTTTTATTCTTGACCCAACCATAAACTACCATCATGGTGATGCTCAGACAGGGCATTGCATCATTGAGTGTGCTGTCCTTCGGGAGGACATGAAGCCGGGAGTCCCATCTCCAAGCTTTCGCTGGTTGACGTTAACAATGATCTAGAGCCTTTAGAAAAGTAGACGAATGTGTGCTTGTACGCTGGACCAATTCCAAATTCCTGGCCTATCTTGCAGCACCCCATAACAGAGTGACTGTTGGGAACCTTGAGACGGAACGATGCTCGAGAAACTATATGATCATGGATGATGAAAGAAAAACCTGAATGACGAGCCAGAGTTCAATATGTGACTGCTTCATGCTTTCAATCTGTTTTGCAGATTCCCTACATTGAGACCAGTGCCAAAGACCCCCCTCTCAATGTTGATAAAGCCTTTCATGATTTGGTGCGTGTCATCAGGTATGGATGTTGGCAGCTGATCTTCTCCACTGTGCTTAGTTCCAGAGTTCTCCTCTTCCTTTTCTATTGTTTCCTGTTTGTTTATTGGTTGTCACTTGCTTTTAAGCTCTATGAAATTGGCATTGTGACTTAAAAAAAAACAACTTTCCAAAGCATTTCATCCTTTTATGAGTAAAATTGCTATGACATTGTCAAGAGAAATCCAATATTCACTGAACAAGACCCTTAAACAAACCCTCATCTCACCCCACCCCCGATGTAAACTGCCATCCTGTTTAGCTTTTTTAATGCTTGTAGAGATGGTGTAATTTGTGCTCAACTCACTCATGGCCACTAGGTGGTAGCTATGTGTCAAGAGTTGGTGGCAGGTGGGACACTAAATTGAGAGGATTAATAAAAAGTGGGAAGACAGAGAAAGGAGGGTTGGGAAGTGTGGAAGGAGTGAAGAAATGAGGTGTGTAGAATATGTGAATAAAGAGAAAGAAGGAAGGGGCATAAGTAACACATGTGGGGAATGGGACAGTCAGAAGTATGCCACATTTGCAGATGTAATTCATGGAGGATGCTTCATTAAAGAGTGCTGTTTTGTGTTTGAAAGTGGTCTGTGCAGTAAAAATTTTGGCAAACCCCTTTCACTGTAGATTATAGAAGCCCTGTCAACATCAAATAATGTGACTTGATAACAATAATACCATTCCTTTCATGCTGTAAAGGTGCATAGGACTACCGAGGCAGTTTCATTGGCTAGGTGTACAGTCCTGGATGGGTCGCCACGCCGACGCAGCTTACCCCGATTGGTTATTACCCCAGTACACTGGTACTTGTTTCACCGACCTCAGAAGGATGACAGGTTGAGTCAACCCCACCTGGTGTTGATTCAATGGCAGACAGGGGTTCAAACTTTGGACGCTGAGATCCCAAGCCAGCCACCTTAACCGCTAAGCCAACACCAAGCAAATAATGTGACTTAATATAGTTTTATATAAAGTGTGGTCAAAAATTTATTTTCTCATGAAGGGTGGGGGCGAGGACTCAACTGAAGGATATGAAATTTTTTTTAAAAAGACGTCTTGTATTTACTGCAAAATTATTGTCTCAAAAAAGAGATTTTTATATTTCAAGGGTAATTGAAAGAATAATGTCTCAAAACCTGATTTGGTGATAGATTTCCACATAGCTTTAAGAAATCATTAAATATCGTAGGCTTGTGGATAAGCCGGAATTTTTAATTTGCTGCTCGGCAACCTCTGTTCATGATCAACTTGTGATTCCAGGTTAGATAAACACCTCTCATGAGGTTAAAGTACATTTATCCTTGGTTTTTGTGGAATGCCTTATCATTCATTGGTTGCCATCACACCCCACAGTCAGTTGTACATTCGGCTTAAGAAATGCTGAAGGATATAGTTGTCCGACTATATTTGAAAGTGCATATTTCTATGCTCTCTCATCTGTACCTTTCAAGTTTTTTTTTTTTTTTCTTCAATCACTATTTGCATTATATCTCATGAAAAATAAATTCTGCTTGAGGATCACATTGTAAGACCAAACAGCAATACAACTTATAATGAAAAAGGGGGTGGAAGGAGAAAGGAGAAAACACACGATTATACACAGAGCGAGTGGGTGAGATTTGTCAGGGTTGAAAGATATTTGAAGTGTTGGTCCAACTCTTGATTCTATCAAGATCTGGTAGGGGGAAGAAACTGCTGCCTAATCTATCAGAAAGAGGAGATGCAAGGGCAAAGGGTGAAGTCGTTTGCAAAAAGATCAGGAGAGTTGTCCAGTGATTCAGAAAGATCGTTGATGAAGAACAGGACTGGGCCCAAGACAATGCCTTCAGGCATTCCAGCCTTGATAGAGAGAAGAGATGAAAGGATTTCATTGAAAGCAAGATGTTGACCAGGAAAGTAGAGGAAGTCTGTAAGGTATCATAGGAGTTGCCCTTAGATACCATAGGCAGGGACAGTGGAGAGCAAGGCAGGATGCCAGACTGTATCGAAAACACGACGTGTCCAGAGACGACCCTGATCTCATGTCTGATATTGAGGGCCTCCATCCATTGTTGGGAGAACAGAAGTAGCTGTGTTGGTCCCAGGAAGAAAGGATCCTGTTTAGAGCCATGCACTGACCGGGAGTGGAGGAAGTCAGCAAGTCATGAGAGGAGGCATCCTTGTAGATGTCATAGGTAGAGAGTTTTGAAGTGGGATGCCAGACTGTGTCAAATGGCTCAAGGTACTGTTTGTCTAGATCGACGGCACTTGTCTCTTGCTTGAGATTGAGGGCCTCTATCCATTGTGGGGAGAACAGAAGCAGCATGTCCTGGGTTGAGTTATCAGGTCAGAAATCGAGCTGATGATATCAGATCAGGCCGTGGGAGAAAATAAAAGATTTGATATGGACTGCAATGATAGATTCCATGACTTTTCTTATAATTGGAAGTAAGGTAATAGGCCTGTCGTCATTAATAGGAAATGCTTTTACACAATTTTTGTGTAGCTCAATGATATTTGCTGACTTCCAGATGGAAGGTGACTTGTGGCAAATTATAGGGTGAACAGCAGAAAGGGGATATGCAAAAGAGGCAGAGCACGTTTTTAGGAAACGTGCTTCGATTCCGTTCGAACTCATCACAGCATCAGAGTCCAGAGTTGCCAGAAACTTGTCCACTTTCTCAGTTGAGAAAGACAGTGTCCAAGAGCAGTTGGGTGTGAGTGTGTGGAAATGTACAGGGAGTGTGATTTTGAAGCAAACACAGGATTGAGACATTCGGCCTTCTCATGAGCAGTCTGCTGCGGTGCCATTTGAAGTCGGGGAAGGGATGCAGGGGTAGCACACATTAGAGAGAGACTTGAAAGGCACCACCAGATCTTTGTGGAATCTGACAGGTTCGAGTGTTCAGCCTTGAGGTTTGCCAGATGTTCTTTTCTGGCTTTCCGTAGAGTAGAGATGCATGTGTTGTGGGATTTGTGGAATGATCTGAGGTTGTCTTCAGTTGGATTTGCCTTCCATGAAGAAAAGCAAGTTGTTTGAAGGCGACTGCCTCACTGCAGGATTCAGTTGAGCAAGGGACAGAAGATGAGTATGATAACTGCAGATGGGATGGGATAAATATGTGCATGAGAAATAGCAGCTTTTCAAAGAACAATTCCCAGGCAGCATTAATATTGAGGATGGTATATAAAGAGCAATTCTTAACAGAAAGGACAGGTTGCAGTCCCTGCCAATGGACTGGAGTAAATGGCCCAACTCCACTGTGCTGAGACGGCTCTGACCTTCAAATCAAAAGCTTCTATCTCACAATTGAACCTTTTGATTCGAAGCCAAGGAACAGTCAGAGATGTTTACTCTCACAATAACTTGATCAGATGAACCAATTGGAGCAGTTGAGGAACAGGGTAAGTTTGCAGGAAAGTTGGTCATAACAAGGCCTTGAAGGAAGTATTTGTTATTGGCAGAAATCCAGGTTGAAAAGTTCACATACGGGTTAAGGCCTGTGGGGTTACAGAAGTCCTTTGCTGCAGTGCCATGGCTGGTAGAAAAGGTAACAACTCTCCACACCCCCCTCCCCCCCCCCCTTCCACCCAATTGGCATGGTGAAAATTGAAATCAACACATACGAGGAAAAGACATTTTGGGTGGATAAATATAAATTGGTCCATATTGGAAGGGAAAGTTTTATTGGAAGTCACCATCAGGAGGACTATATAGCAAACATACAAACAATGGGTGGTTGTGGAGAGGAAAGCACAGCCAAAAGAATTCCTGGGGCTTTGGAGGAATGAGGTTAGCACATGAATAGTGAGAAATGGAGGTCTTCATGTCAACTACAACGCCCGCACTGGGATGGCATTCGGGCCTGTCAAACCGGAGAAGATAATAGTCTGGGAGAGATGAAGAGGAATTGAGGACATCCTGTTGAAGGAAGGATTCTGTTGAGCACATAATGTCATATTTGGGAGTAACAGCTTGGATTGACAGATCTGTCAGATTGGTGCGGAGGCCTCAGGACCTCTTGGTGGACCCCTGTTATCAGGTGGGATCATATTCGCAGAATTGGCTGGGGGTCCTTGAAGAGGTCACAAACCCCATGCAGCTTTTCCTCGGGACTGGGGAGGGATCCGCGGATGGAATCCCATTTGTTTGCCGCATATCTTTCTGCGTCGCCCTTGTATGCAGATATCGGGTGAGAGGATGTGTTAAAGGGAACGTGAGGTGGGGTCAGGGGTGGGGGGATTTGGGGACCCCAGGCATGCATGAAAATGTGGTGAGGGGTGATGGTGTCAAGGGGTTACCACTATAATCCCACATGCACTCATTACAAAATGAGTTTGTTTTGAGAATTCCAAGGTCAGAAAGATGAAGACTGACATCAGGCATGGTGGGAAAGATGATTAAGGGCACAAAGAAAGACAGCGATGTATGAACATAGTGGGAGACAGGGTGTGCGTTTGCAACTGATCAAAGGATTAAACAAAGGAAGGGAGGCATTATGGGAGAAAGGAAATGGGACCTTATGAAGATTAAACATAAAAGTTTGATTCAAAATATTTGAATTGACAGACTGATGGGAGGAAGAAGAACAAAATAAATAGTTTTGGGACTGAATGACAAAGAATAAGCTCTTCATGAGTGATAATGAATAATGATTAAGAAAACTTTATTGGTAGTTATGAGAAGAAAGAAGAGGGCGAGTGGGAGTAGATTTTTGAGGTCGAGTGAAAAGGGTAAACAAGGAGTCTGAGTAAGCAGACGTGCCAAATCCATGGCTAACCAAGAATGAAACGAACCATCAAAACATGGGGTAAAAAGACATATTTTGTTTTTTATAGAGGGTATCAGGAAGGAGTGAGAGTGAGGGTGGGAATACAGATGAGGAGAAAACGACAAATTGGTTTGCGAGTTCTGGGAAAAATAGGTAGGCCGAACCAGCCAAGGCAGACATACAAGATCAAAGTAACTAAACATACACGCAAAAGACACGATAATGAGCACACCTTACAAACAACAATTGACGGCAGCAGAGACAAATCTGGAACAGTTTAATTAGCTTTGGAAGCAGGTCAATCTGAGAAGAGAACAAAAGTTACCACCACCAGAAACTAGAAGTCTTGAGGTTCATACATTATTAAATGTCTCGTGTCTATTCGTGTCCATTTGTTTGTTCTTGGTTTATTTATTGTGGTGTAACATGGAGTCTGTAGATTGTGGGAGTCTGTAAATGCTTCTGATAATTTCCTCGCATTATGTGATCTCTGGAACCCAAATTTTAATATCCCTGAACATTGAAAATATTTATCTCCAATGAGGATTTGTAATCCTTTTCAGATGAAGACGTGGTCTTATTTTGAACAAAAATGAAAGACTGCATGTAAACCCTTACGAGTTCTCTCCTTGTTTGACTTTCATTACATCATACGATCCACTACCTAGCCGCAGCTCAGTCTTGGAATTTTCTGTTCATTCTGGATCAAGTGGCTGACATTTCTCACTGTGTTAGCATGGCTATACATAGCAACATTATAAAGCGTATATAAATGTTTTAATAGGATGAGCCTGGAGAATATTGAGGTAATATGGGTCAGACAGCAAAGGAATTGAACATTTTAGAGGGGATGAAGATCTGGCTGGAAAGCAGATTTGAGAAGGTGGAACAGTAACCAGGATGGTAGTTGGGAGGCAGAGGTGTAGAGGAGGATACAGGTGGGTGCACCTATATGGAGGAATGTGGAGGGACTCATACATGGTGGACAGGAAAATATGAAGGAAATTGAAAGGGAAAGTTCTGTGGTCTTGTGTAATGTCAGCAGTGGCACTGACAGAGAAGCAACAACAGAGGCTGCAGGTCTGTGAAAATAGCTTGGCCAGGAGGATTGCGGGAGTGAAGAGGGTGGAAGGAAGAAGGATAGATGAACTGAGGGAGGTCATCGATGTGAGGATGAGCTTGAAAGGGGCATTCGTAAAGAGCTGGCTGAGGTTGGCTTGGTATCTGGAACTGATGGAGGAAGAGAGAATGGCAAAGAAACCAAACTGGTAGAGGGAGCAAGGTGAAAGGAAAAGAGGTAGACCTCGGCTGAGATTGGAAGATTGTGTGAGGAGGGATGTCAGTAAGGTGGGGGTAAGTAAGCAGGAGTGTGGAGAGAGAATTGGCTTGGGAAAGAGGGCAGAAGGCAGTGGAGGAGTATTGTACAAAAGGTGTGGCAGCAGCAGCTTTGTACGATTCACCCTCACCCCATATGGTGGTGAAGGAGGGGAGGAGGAGAAGAACTTCATCTAGTAATGAATTTATTTTCCCCACATTTTGGTGGATAGGAAATGCAGATGTGTGAAGCTGTTGGTTGACAATTAAAACTAATAGCTTTAAGTGTGCATTTCTTTGAGAAATTCTAAGGGCCCAATATTTTTTCCAAAAAATTGCAGACGAGAAAATTCCCTTTTTTATGCCCTTAAACCTTTTTGTGGACACACAGAGTACAACCACCAGTTTTTAATTCATTCCATCCAGCGGTTTAGGAATGCATATAAATCAGACAAACAAACACACAAACAAAGATACTTCTCAAATTATATATACATGCTGATCAAAAATGAAGTCCCTATTTTAAGTAAAGAAATCAATATTCTGTTGTTATTATAGGAAGAGCATTTTTCCTTTCTTTCTTTTTTTGGAAGTTTGTTTATTACTGTTAATAGAATTTTTTTTTTTTTTTTTTTTGCTTTCAGATTGATCTATGATGGCTGAGAGATTAACTGTTGCTCAAAGAACATGAATTGCTACACGGTATGAGGTTTGGTAGTCTGTAATTGCAGTTCAAAGATGGTGGTGGCAAAAGATGAGAAGACATGCCACTTTGGATCCAAAAACGATTAAAAACTGTCACCAAAAGCTTAAAACAACTGGTTCAGTCAATAACTTAATTTGATCAGGAAGACATACCACAGCGAGATCACCAGGAAACATTGACCAGTTTCGAGATGTGTTCACAAGGAGCCCAAAAACGTCGATGAGGCAACAAGCGGTGAGGGACAGTGGAATCTGTTATTGTGCATTTCAAGCAATTTTGAAGGGCTTAGGATGGCAACCGTACAAACCTCATTATATCCAGCAGATGATTGTGACAAGAGAATGGGATTTTGTGAACATTTCCTTCAGTGGATTGAAGACTGTTCAAGTGTGTTACACAACATTGTCTGGTCTGACGAGGCTATTTTCCATGTTGGTGGTTTTGTCAACAGGCACAACTACCATTACTGGTCAGGGAATGATCCAGAAAAGAAAGGTGAACATCGCCAAAGTGGGTCAGAACTGCTTGTTTGGTGTGGAATGACTTCGACCCACCTCCTTGGACCTCACATCCTCCGCGATACAATCAATGGACAGAGATACTTGGAAAGGCCTCAAAACCTTCTTCCTCCAAAAATCCAACAATGGGTCAACACAGATGAAATGATTTTTTATCCAAGATGGTACCCCTCCACACTTCTGATTGAAGTTCATAATTGGGTTGGATACCTACTCTCCACACAGATGATGGTGGGCAACGAGAACCAGTGGAGTGGCCATCCAGGAGTCCTAATTTAACCCTGTGCAATTTTATTTCCAATAAATATATATATATATATATATATATATATATATATATATATATATATATATGTATGTGTTACATGTATATGTGTACATATATGTAAATATATATATATATATATGTTGTTGTTCGTCTTTCGGCTGCTCCCGTTAGGGGTCGCCACAGTGGATCATCCGTTATGATCCGCATACTGATTTGGCATAGGTTTTACGCTGGATGCCCTTCCTGACGCAACCCTGGTCGCCTCTTACGACACAGGGATAAGGATTGGGTTTTGCCATGATTCCGGGCTGCCCTACACCCTCTCATAGCGCGGCCCAGCGCAGAGCACCCGTCCTCAAGCAATCCTCCAACCCAAGCCTCCGAGTAGCCAGATTACAGGCGCACGCCACTACGCCCGGTTATATATATATATACAGTATATGTATGTATATATATATATATATATATATATATATATATATATATATATATATATATATATATATATTGTATGTGTTACATGTATATGTGTACATATATATATATATATATATATATATATATATATATATATATATATATATATATATATATATATATATATATATATATATGCCTGGTGTTGGCTTCGTAGTTAGGGTGGCGGCTTGGGATCCCAGGGTCCTGAGTTCAAGCCCCGTTGGCTGCTGAATTAACACCAGGGGGTTGACTCAGCCTGTCATCCTTCCGAGGTCGGCGAAATGAGTGCCAGTGTACTGGTCCCGGTGTATGCCCCGGTTAGAATAGGTGTACCATATCCCTGTGTGTCGTCAGAGGCGACCAGGGTTGGCGTCAGGAAGGGCATCCGGCCATAAAACATTGCCTCAAGAAAAAGCCAAACCCCTGCACAGCAGCGAAAAATGGCTGTAAAAACGGTTATATATATATATATATATATATATATATATATATATATATATATATATATATATATATATATATATATATATATATATATATATATATATATATATCTTCTTCTTCTTCGGCTGCTCCCGTAAGGGGTCGCCACAGCGGATCATCCGTATGATCCGCAAAGTGATTTGGCACGTTTTTTTTTTTACGCCGGATGCCCTTCCTAACGCAACCCTGGTCGCCTCTTCGACATAGGGATATGGTACACCTATTTTAACCGGTGTATACATCGGCCCAGTACACTGGTCCATATATATATATATATATATATATATATATATATATATATATATATATATATATATATATATATATATATATATATATATATATACATGTGTGTTACATGTATATGTATGTGTTACATGTATATGTGTATATGTATGTGTTACATATATATATATATATATATATATATATATATATATATATATATATATATGTATGTGTGTTACATGTATATGTCTATATGTATGTGTTACATATATATATATATATATATATATATATATATATATATATATATATATATATATATATATATATGTATGTGTGTTACATGTATATGTGTATATATATATATATATATATATATATATATATATATATATATATATATATATATATATATATATATATATCCTATATATTATTTCTGTTGACATCTGCGCGTAATTTGACGTTTCTCCTCCGAAACTGCCAGACGGATTGTCGCCACTTTCGGCATGCGGGTGGTCTGTGGTCTAATTAACAGCATGGGCTATGTGAGATAGTGCCAGACGGACAGGTTTGGGAATTTTTGGAGATTTTTCTAATTTTTACATTCGTTTGCATGGCGACGTGTGACGTCACCGCTGAGAGGCGTAATGACGTCATGACATCATCGGCCATTCGCTGTCGTCATTATGTCTGTCTTCGACAGACCGTCACTGCTGAGAGGCATAATGCCACTCCAAGAAAACAGCATCTGCAATGTAAAACCCACTTCTGCACATGCTGACTACCTCAGAAGGTGGTGATGCTGCAGCTGACGCCACGATGCGGAGGGATCTCCGTCGAGCACAGCTGACGCCGCGATGCGGAGGGATCTCCGTCGAGCACAGCTGACGCCGCAATCCGGAGGGATCTCCGTTGAGCACAGCCTCAGGGTCTGCGCGGATTCCGAACTGGTAACGGAAAATGAGGAAAGTCGAATGCGGTTTGTTGGAGGAGCATAGGGGCTATATTAGGCCTAATGGATAAGGCATCAGCCTCCAGTGTCTTCGGAGGCGTGGGTGTCCCATCTGGGGTGCCAGCTGTGATGAACACCCTCACCAATCCCGGCCAAGAATTGAGGTGTCATCTGAGGATTCTCGAATATACGGTTTATTGAAGTTGCACAGCACTTATCCGGCCTATAAGCCCCTATGCTCCTCCAACAAACCGCATTCGACTTTCCTCATTTACTGTTATGCCAGTTCGGAACCCGCGCAGACCCGAGGCTGCGCTCAACGGAGATCTCTCCGGATCGCGGCGTCAGCTGCGCTCGACGGAGATCCCTCCGGATCGCGGCGTCAGCTGCGCTCGACGGAGATCCCTCCGGATCGCGGCGTCAGCTGCGCTCGACGGAGATCCCTCCGGATCGCGGCGTCAGCTGCGCTCGACGGAGATCCCTCCGGATCGCGGCGTCAGCTGCGCTCGACGGAGATCCCTCCGGATCGCGGCGTCAGCTGCGCTCGACGGAGATCCCTCCGGATCGCGGCGTCAGCTGCGCTCGACGGAGATCCCTCCGGATCGCGGCGTCAGCTGCGCTCGACGGAGATCCCTCCGGATCGCGGCGTCAGCTGCGCTCGACGGAGATCCCTCCGGATCGCGGCGTCAGCTGCGCTCGACGGAGATCCCTCCGGATCGCGGCGTCAGCTGCGCTCGACGGAGATCCCTCCGGATCGCGGCGTCAGCTGCGCTCGACGGAGATCCCTCCGGATCGCGGCGTCAGCTGCGCTCGACGGAGATCCCTCCGGATCGCGGCGTCAGCTGCGCTCGACGGAGATCCCTCCGGATCGCGGCGTTCAGGACCTGACAAATTTGACACAAAAAATGTAACAAGAAACATTGTATATAAAGAAATTCGATAAATCGCATTGTGAACACTGGATATATTGACGTCCTAACAAACCCTCACTTTCGAAACTTCGCGCAAAGCGTGGGTTTGGCTATATATGATATGTATATATATATATATATATATATATATATATATATATATATATATATATATATATATATATATATATATATATATATATATATATATATATATATATATATATATATATATATATATATTGGTTCACGAAAAAGTAAGTGACCACTATAATCGTTATTGGTGTGTGTCTTTCTGTCTGTTGGGTAGTCTATCGAGTCTACCCTTTTTATCAGTATTTCCGTTGATATGTTTGTCTGTCTATTGGGTAGTCAATCTAGTCTACCCTTATTATCATTATTTCCGTCAATATGTTTGTTGGGTAGTCGATCTGGTCTACCATTATTATTATTATTTCCGTCAATATGTTTGTCTGTCTGGGTCGTCGATCTGGTCTACCCTTATCAGTATTTCCGTCGATATGTCCGTCGACCGGCTTGTCTGTCTGTCTGTTGGGAAGTCGATCTTGTCAAAAAAAAAAAAAAATTGAGATTTGTTCTACCCTTATCAGTATTTAAAATGGCGATTTCAGTTAATACAATGGCGATTTCAATGAAACTTGGTTGGAAGGTTCATACCATGACCGAGTTGTGTGCAAATGAGAACCGTTGCTCTGGACACCACCGTTGCCAAGCAACGGACTTTGAAATTTTTGAAAAATCGTAAAAAATTAATTTTTTCAAAAATCAATAATCGGGCCCCGAGCGATTGTGGGCAGTACATTCAGCCATATTGTCAAACATTTCCAGCCGGATCCTATGAAAACTGTCGGAGAAGATAAACTTTGAATGAACCCTGGTTGAAAACAATAAAAAAACGAAGTTAGTTATATCTCAGAGACTATGAGTCAGATATACATGAAACTGGTATGGTAGGTTCATGGTATGTCTGATTTATGTGTGAGAGAACCGTTGATATGGACCCCTTCGTTGTATAGCAATGGCCGAAAAACCTCAAATGTGAGGGTATTTTAACGAAAAAACAATCTGCAGCATTAACCCTTGAAGCTAGAATCATGAATTTTCTTGAGCTTAATCCTCAGGTAATTCCCCATCGAACGGGCCCATCGCGTCAGTTTCTATTGGGTAGTCGACTACCCATGTCCGCCTACCGGCTTGTCTGTATGTATGTCTGTTCGGTCCAGTGCTCCGTTAATACAATGGCGATTTCTATGAAACTTGGTTGGTAGGTTCATACCATGACCTAGTTGTGTGCAAATGAGAACCGTTGCTATGGACCCATCTGTTGTCTAGCAACGGACCTTTGAAGTTTTCAAAAAAATCTCAAAAATTTATTTTTTCTAAAATCAAAAATCGGCTCACGAGCGACTGTGGGCAGTACATTAAGCCATATTGTCAAAAATTTCCAGCCGGATCCTATGAAAACTGTCGGAGAAGATAGACTTTCAACCAACCCTGGTCGAAAACAATAAAAAAACGAAGTTCGTTATATCTCAGAGACTATGAGTCAGATATACATGAAACTGGTATGGTAGGTTCATGGTATGTCCAAGTTATGTGTGAGAAAGAACCGTTGCTCTGGACGCTTTTGATGGCTAGTAACGGCTGAAAAACGACTAAATTCGACTTTATCGACTACCCATGTCCGCCTACCGGCTAGTCTGTCTGTTGGGTCGTCGATCGAGTCTAAAAAAAATTTTTTTTCGATGAAAATTTTTTTTGTTTTGATCTATTGATCTACCCTTATTTGTTGGTCGTGGTGTCGTTCTGTCCGTGTGTGTGTTTGTCGGGGGTTTTTGATCCCCTTGCAGTTGTTCGATTTTGA
>NC_140962.1:34597801-34605301 GCF_056783735.1 Eptatretus burgeri
CTTCTCCAGCCTCTCCGGACCCCGACAGACACTCTCTCGACTGATTTCCCCGCCGCCACAACTCTCCAACTCTTTCCTCTTCTCAACTCTCTGACTGAATTCGCCGCCGCCACAACTCTCCAACTCTCCTTAACTAACTCGATTTGCTCCGCGCTCGGCGCTTTATAGTCCGACAGGAGAAATCGTATGCAGATTTTTGGATCAGGAACGGCTCGGGGGCGGAGCCACGCTCCCCCATTGGACGGAGGAAAAGTGGGCGTGAATCATTCTTGATCCGCGAATCTGCATATAGCGATTATACTCCGACGCGCCTGGAGGCGGGGCCAAATCGCCCCACGCTCGCTGATAGGACGGAACAGAAGTGGGCGTGAATCATTCTTGATCCGATTTCTCGGAAAGGCTGGTGTTTTTGCACCCGCTGCTCGGTGCGCGCCCAGTACGAGTCCAGTATCGGTGCCCACAAGTGGCGCGGGAATGGCGGTGATGCGATGGTTGCGAGGGCGAGTTGTGACGGTAAAGGTCGTGGCTGTTGGCGTTGCTGTTGTTGTGAAGCGGCGTTGCGGTTGGTGGTTGGTGTGTGAAAGCGGTTGTGGAGAAGGTGGATGTTGTGAAGGCGGTTCTGGAGAAGGTGGCTGTGGTTGTCGAGATGCGGTTGGTGGTGGTTGTGGTGGTAGTAATGACGGTTGGTCCAAAATAAAGATAGTAAAAGAAAAACGGCTATCTAAAAGGGTCGCAGCCCGAATGAATGACATTTATTCCCTGTAAACAACGGGTTTGGGGCTAACTACACATATACTTACAGAGATATCTCACCTACGGGACCTGAATGGTTTGCAAATTTCGTCAACCACAACAATATATATATGTATATATGTATTTATATATATATATATATATGTATATATGTATATATATATATGTATGTATATATGTATATGTATATATGTATATATATATGTATGTATATATGTATATATATGTATGTATATATATATATATGTATGTATATATATATATGTATGTATATATGTATGTATATATATGTATGTATATATATATACATATATATATATACATACATATATACATACATATATATATATATATATATATATATATATATATATATATATATATATATATATATATATGTATATATATATATATATATGTATGTATATATGTATATATATATATATATATATATATATATATATATATATATATATATATATATATATATATGTATGTATATGTATATATATATATATATATATATATATATATATATGTATATGTATATATATATATATATATATATATATATGTATATGTATATATATATATATGTATATATATATGTATGTATATATATATATATATATGTATATATTTTTACGGCTGTGGAAATTTGCAATACATCAAAAAAGTCCTCAGGTTAGATATATCGATAAGTTCATGTGTAGTTAGCCCACACCCGTTGTTTGGAGGGAATTTCCGTGTTCACCGGGCTGCGATCCTTTGAGATAGCCGTTTTTCTGTTCTATCGTTATTTTGGACCAATTAGCCCGCCAACAACTCAAACACTACCACCTTCGCCTCTTTACCTCCACAACTCCACCCCACAAACATCGCTTCACCGCGATTCTCAAACGACACCCCCCAACAACCAAACCACCACAGCAAACTCCCCAACACCTTCGCCTTTCTCCTTCTACAACCGCCAACCACACCACCTGCCAACACCGAACATCGTGCTGTCCAGGGCCCGTTCAGTGATTCTTGCCGAATGCGTTCTGCCGCGAGTACAAATGGATGCCTTTACGGGAGAGGAAAACGGACCAGGAGAGGCTCACGCCCCTTTTTGCCCGACCAATGGCTAAACGTCGGGTGGCGTGGCCCCGCCCCCAAGCGCGATGCATGTGGACTCCTTTTAGGAGGGAATTTGGATCAGGAGAGTCTCACGCCCCTTTTTGCCCGACCAATGGCTGAACGTCGGGTGGCGTGGCCCCGCCCCCAAGCGCGATGCATGTGGACTCCTTTTAGGAGGGAATTTGGATCAGGAGAGTCTCACGCCCCTTTTTGCCCGACCAATGGCTGAACGTCGGGTGGCGTGGCCCCACCTCCAAGCGTGTTTTGATCCGCGAATTAGCAGACACGCTCCTCCTCCAGTCTATAAAGACGCGAGCACAAGGCGACTCGCGTGTGTCGAGTTGGGGGCGTCGTGTCGAGTTGGGGGCGTGGGTTGGGTTGTGCTGAGCTGTGCGGTGCTGTGCTTGCTGGGCTGGTCGAGTCAAGACGAAGGTCATCGTGGAGGTTGTCGTTGCTGGGTCGAGGGACGAGTCGCGGAGTGAAGCAGGGACGCGGAAGAGGCGCAGGGACGAGAGTTCGCCTGAGTCGGCGCGGTCCCAAGGCCCCGCTGGCGGGACAGAGCGTCCGCCATTCCTCTCTCTCTACCCCGAGCTTCAACAATTCCCCCCCCCCCATCCGCGCTGAGATAGTGCCGGTAACCCCGTCCGTTCCCCAACCCAACCGTGGTGCCGACCAACACGTGCCTGCGCAACGCACGCAAAAGGAGCTCACCAACCATACCAGGGGCACGGAGTCAGGCGCGTTACACGGACATTGCAGCTAGCCCGCCATCGCACCACAAGGGCGCGGGTAAGACCCCTTCGGTCTCGTGGACCTGGCCATTCACCCAGGTCCCACGTTAATTTGGTCCACGGACCTGTCTGCCTCCTTGCCTGTGAGGGTGGCTTGTATTTGTGTGTGTGTGTGTGTGTGTGTGTGTGTGTGTGTGTGTGTGTGTGTGTGTGTGTGTGTGTGTGTGTGTGTGTGTGTGTGTGTGTGTGTGTGTGTGTGTGTGTGGCGCCAGTCTATTATGTAAACCCGTATAAGTGCTTGTACATTGCTGTATTCGGTTTAAACTCTGCGTATTGTTCTTGCTTTGACTGTGTTCGTGCATTTTTGTATGATTGTAAAATACGTGCTTTTCTGCGTGCGAATTAAAAGTGCTTGCTTGTTGAACTGTTTTCCGTTTCGATGCGTCCTTTTCTTCGTTTGAAAGTTCCATCTTGCATCACGTAAGGAATTGGAAGTGGGTTTAGACACCCAGTAAGTAATCTGAACCGTCGAGGTCGGCGATAACTCCGCTCGGTTATCCCCTTAGCACGGAACGAGCCGCTTGGTTCGTGTCCGGGGCCGACCTGTGGCATGGTACAACTCCTCGGTACGCTACCCGTGCGGGTACTTAGGTATATTGACATTCGGCGATTCACCCTATTTCGCGCAGGTAGAATGCGGACTGGGTTGTGGTGAGGTTAAACCCCCACCCGTGACTGGCTCCTGGCGGTAGTTGCAGGAGGGTCACGACTGAATTGTCCGCTCCGGTGGGCGACGCGGCCGCCATTAGAGGTACGTGGCCGATCGCACGCGGGGCGGGCGAAATTCGTAACATTGGTGTACAGGAGTGTGGGATTCGAATTCACCTCGGTCTCTAACTAAATTCACGGGGATCGGACCAGGGGTGTGCGAAGCAACCCCCCGTTCCCCCCAAATCACGAGCAAGCCAAATTAATCCCTCACGAGAAATAAGATGGAGTCTCAAGGCGAGCGGGAGCCGGGGGTAGAAATGAATGTGTTGTAATGTAGAATCCATGGTCCAGGATGAAATCCCCGTGCAGGACATTCCCATTGTGATGCAGGAACAATTCCCCCACCCCAACCGAGCCCAGAACACGAAATGGGTGCGACAGCAGCCGCGGTGTATGACACCTCCCCTCCCCCTCTCCGCCAAACCCCCCGATCCTTGCCGAATCGGCTCAGCCGAGTGCACTCGACATGGCGCAGTTATTTGCAATGCTAGCGGAAATGAATAACGGATTAAACAACAAGATGAATACGAATGCGCAACAAATTAATGCGAATATGACAAACGAAATGGAAAAAATACGGGGTGAGATGCAGCGCGTGGGGCGATGCCTGCAAGCGGGCATAATGGCGGCGCCACGTGCTGGAGCGAACGAGCTGGGGGGGGAGTGCAACGGCTGTCAGGCCCGCAATGGAGGCGGCTGAGGAGAAAATAATTTGGGAGACACGTTGGGCGAGACTCGAGCAGGTGACAAAGGAAGTGACGGTGACACAGAGGGAAAAAGTAAATGTGGTGACTGCGACGTGCAAGAGACACGTGGAGACAACAGAGATAATAAAGGAAATAAAAATAACAGAAACGAGGGAGATGGAAACGGTAGGGGAGAGACTGCACGATAAAGACGAGCACACACACACGGAGGTAGTGGAGGATAATGAGGGCGAGCTGGCAGAACGAGTTGGGACCCGGTGCGATCAGCTGGATAGCCTCCTTCTGGATCGGAGGGAGACGCTATTCTCCCTTGAAACGAGTCACGACCAGGTGGGTTCAGTCGTGTCAAGCGAGGTTGAAGGGGCGAGTGCTGCAGATGGGTGCACGAGGAGCTTGGGGGGTATGGAGGCCCCGGAACCCCTTGTAGTGGCACTAATCCCCAGTGTGAATGTTTCTGTGTGTGTGTGTGTGTTCACGAGTGTGGCAATGCGTGCTGCAACGCACGCATAGCGTGGATGAAAGGCGTTGTGTGAAAGGGACCGCGTGTGTGAGTGGAGTGGTGTGCGAGGTTGCGAGTGTGCCAAAATGCGTGCTTCCCAGCGCACCGTGTGTGGAACAAACCACGGGTGCGAGTGAAACGGCGCAAGTGAGTGGAAGGCCGTGTGTGAGTGGAAGCACGTGTGCGAGTGAAAGGGCATGCGTGAGTGAACGGCCGAGTGCAAGGGAGACGGTGAGTGTGAGAGAGCGGTATGTGAGGGAGATGACGGTGGGCATGCGGGAGCACGCAGCCGCGTCTCCGAGAGTGAATGTCATGGAGTGGTGTATGAGCGTCGTAACACGCAGGTGTGCGTGGGTCGAATGGCGACGGAGACTGCGACAAATGAGGGACAGAGGCCGGGTAACGGCCGTAGCTATTTTGAGCACCGTGCCGGGTTTACCCAGCGGCGAGCGTGAGGTTCGGGCCGTGCTTCGCACGAGGCCGCCACGTGCGCGCTTGCGGGAGTGAAACCCGGTCCGAAAACGCCAGCGGTGGATGTTGGCGATCCTGCGGACGGACAAAAGGTAGGCTGGATGACGGATTTGGACCGGACGGGTTCTCCACGTGAGCTTGTGTTAAGCTCCAACGGGCAGAGCACATGTGTTCATGTGGGGAACCCCTCGAAATGCGAGGTTTGTTTTTTTTTCGAATGCGCAGGATGACGTCATGGCTGCGCGTGTGGTTGGAATCTGGCAGGAGGGGAGATCCCTGTCGGATGGTACCGTCCAAGAGGGATGAGGTACGCGAACAGCTGCCATGACGTCACGAACAAGAGCGCAGGTTGCGAGTTGCCGCGCTGGTGGGCGCGTATAAAAAAAAGCAAGCCTCGCTTTCCGGTGAACAGGATTCCCTGGGCAAGGGGTGGAAGACCCCCTTGGCCTGGGCACAGGATGGAATTGTTAGGGGGAATGGTTAGCATAGCAAGACCGACTTCATGGGGCAGGGGTAATTCCTCATGGAGTTCGTGGAATGGATTAGGTAGAGGGATGCAGTGAGATTTAGGATGGGAAATAATATTTGGATTTGAGGACAGAGACAAACTTGTGAATGTGTTGAGGGGACGTAGCTTAGCTATGTAGGTTAAAAGGAATGTGCTGTCGTTTAAGGGACGACGAGGGAGCACGAGTTAGTTAGTTGAGGGTTTCAGATAGAAGAATGGCCGAGTTCAGCGATGGAGTGTGAGAGTTGAGGAGTGAAATGGAAACATTGTGAGTGAGTGAGGCCAGCGAGCCTGTGAGTATGGAGTGAATGTGGAATGCATGGTGCGATGAGTGATTGGGGGGAGGAGTGATTCCCGCCCAAGGGACCCCGGGGTCAGTGTAGAGTGAGTTAGCTGGGTTAGTCAAATTGACAAAATGGAAGTCGTTTTGTTGTTGGTGGGGAAGTAGGCTCGATACCCATTTGGAGGGGTGCAGGAACCCTGTTGACGGGCTGGGGTCGTGGCTACGAACGGTGGGTACCCGGGCACCGGGCTAGTCGGCCGTTGTAGGCGAAGGGCCCATGGGGGGCCGGGATAGCGTAGTGGGCACGGGTGCGCCCGGATGATGCTGGGGCCCGGGGCGCCATTGGCCGCGTGGGCAGTGTCGTGGGCACGGGTGACCCTCGGAAAGGGGCCTGGGAAGCCAGCCTGCCACGTGAGCATTTCAGGTGAGTCGCCATGGAGGGCACTCCCCGGTGTTGAGGGAGCTGGCAGGCTCGGAGGCAGTGTAATGCCCAGGGGTGCCATCATTGGGGATTCGGCAGAGGGTAGTTCCTGGCAAGGGAGCCACGCGTCCCAGCCGTGAGACCGTGTGAGGGCACGGGAAGAAAATTGGAGGGCATGGCCCGGAATTTGCGAGGACACCAACACAGGCGACGGGAATCTTGGTTATTAAAACCGATAGTTTAAGCGAGAGGCGCTTGTTGAAAGCCCCGGGGTAGTTTAAAAGTTAAATTGTTAGGGTAGATTAGGAAGTGTACCCCTCCGCACCATCCATCCCTACGCTCTCGTTGTGGGCCGCTGGACCCACTTTGGGTTGAGATCGCTGAAATCTGAGGAGGCAATTCTGAGGCTTTATTGGGCCTCGACACAGGACACTAGCTCTCCCTTATTCCCCTCCAGGAAGGTTACGTAGGGGTTGGGAGTCGGCTAGGTGACAGGATAGGTTAACCGAACAAAGACGATAAAGGGGGTTAGGGGACGATTTATAGAGGGGAAGTAAAAAATAAAAATAAATAAGTTGGGGCTAAATTGGGTTTTGACAAATTAAGGGAGTGGGTATGGACAGAGACAGGCAAAGGCGATAGCTTGGGAGGGAGACAGTAGGTAGGTCTGAGCCCACCTTCCGAGTGGCCAGCACCACCGCACTCCCTCCACCAACCTCCATCCCAAGGCAAAGGCTGGCCAACTTCATCGGCTGGCTGTGTTACTTCAAGGCCTGTGCCGGCCCACTTCATCGGCTGGCTGTTTACTGCAAGGCTTGTGCCGGTCGGATCGTCTGACGGCTGTTTTTGCTTCAAGGCCTGTGCCGGTCGGATCGTCTGCCGGCTGTGTTTGCTGCAGCGGCCCTGTTTTGCCATGCCTTGCCTGCACTACTTTGCCATCCATGCCTACTGCCCTCGTCATCTTTTGCCCCCGTTCTGTTTTGCATTCCCCCCCTCCCCTTTGTTCTTTGCCATGTGCGCCAGGATCGTCGCGCAGTTTTCGAGGACTGCCCTGTTGGCAGCTACAACACGGGCCTGCAGTGGCGGCCTGTGCACCGTGTTTGCATCCATCTATCCATCCATCCATCCATCCGTTGTGTTCATTGCGTGTGCCACTTGAGCTGGCACGGAAACTGCGTTGTGCAGCTCATGCACCGTTGCGTTCATTGCGTGTGCCACTTGAGCTGGCACGGAGATT
>NC_140962.1:34612801-34625301 GCF_056783735.1 Eptatretus burgeri
CAATTACAGATTACCAAACCTCATACTGTGCAGCAATGAATGCTCTTTGAGCAAGGGTTACTGTTAGCCATTATGGATCAATCTGAAAGAAAAAAATAATCTATCTATAATTCCAGCAGTGTGTGTGTGTGTGTGTGTGTGTGTGTGTGTGTGTGTGTGTGTGTGTGTGTGTGTGTGTGTGTGTGTGTGTGTGTGTGTGTGTGTGTGTGTGTGTGTGTGTGTGTGTGTGTTTGACCGCTGTTTCTCGACAACCGCTGGTCCAATCTAATTGAAACTTGCCAGGTATATTGCTGGGGACCTGAGGATGTGCCTTTTCAAGGTTTGATATTAATCGGACAAGTGCTTCCCAAGTTATGGCCATTTATTTACCAAACCAATGACAAGACACGTTGTTGCGTGGGCGTGGCCGATGGGGAAGGGAAGCCCAGCCGCGTTCCCCATTACGGGTTACAACGTACGGGCTTCCGGAGAGTGATGACTTCGTGTATTCTAATAATTTCTCGATTTCTTATGTGCATTTATAGATAAACACAATGCCGCAAGTTATGATTGTTTTCATATGAGACGGTGCATAAATTTCAGTAACATCAGAGTCCTGGTATGCTCCGAACCAGGAAGTAAATTTTTTTTCTCTGTTCTCTTCTCTTTTGTTTTTCCTTGCGACGACATTGCGAAAAGGTAAAATACGTTGGCGCTAATTGAATAATTGGTCATTAAAACCTAAATTGCGAATCATCATAACTGATATGCGAACTTCCGCGCCACGCACGTACGGGCACGCGAGAGCGAAGAAACTGCCTGTGTGGTTGTTTGTTGCTCGTGGTTGGAATATTTATTTATGAATTTTTTATTTTATTTTATTTTTTTATGGGCACGTACTGGTAATATTAATTATAATAAACAAGCTTCCAAAAATAAATTTAACAATTGTCTACCGATAACAACAGAGTACAGTAGTTCCTTATTTAAAATAGGGAATTAATTATGGATTCCCATAATATGATTGATTTGCACTTTGAGTGTCCCCACCACTACACACACACACACACACACACACACACACACACACACACACACACACACACACACACACACACACACACACACACACACACACGTTGCTATAATAATAATCTTGCACTTGATGAATTGGGAAAACATTGCTACTTCACAGTTGGTAAAACCTCTACCCTTGCAAATGAAATGGTAGTTAATCCAAAGTATTGTTTCGACTGAATCTCTGTTCCTTCATCAGGGAGCAGGTCCCCGAGAAGAGCAAGAAGAGACGGAAAGAGAAATGGCGAAGCGACCGGCATCAGAGTGTGCAGTGTCGTTGCACTCTAATGTAGCTCTGCACCTGAGAACAAACCCCTCAACAGGAAGATTTCATCTATCATCTGCCTCAAAATGCTCATTTTTCTTTTCTCCTTTGTCCTCTTTCATCTTATCTTAGTTTTTGTGTATCTACCTGAATCTGATTTGTTTTGTTATTTTACTCTTTCTGTATATATGTGGAGGCCCTTGTTGAACACCTGTCTTCCATCTTGCAATTTTGCAGTTTTCGTTTTCGTTTTCCCATCCTTCCTTTGCAACATCAAAACTTTGTTTATTCCACTTTCGATTGTTATTGATTTCTTGCATCTTTCCTTTGCTGTTCATCCTTGAAGAGTCTGTTTCCAAAGGAGAGTTGCTTCGTGGAAGCCCAAAAGCAACAGGATGTGAGCGAAATGGCTGATATTCCTGCACTGTGTTTTATTATTAGTAGTATTTTTTTTTATTCAATCCAACTGTCATGACATGCCAAGATTGCAGCTGACAGATGGCAATAACACAGATTGGTGTTTACCATTAGCATCGACACAGTGTTAGCAGTTTGTAGATTTGAAATATCTTGATTTAATGATAAGACGTTGGACATGGCCGAGCCGATGAGACATCAGTTTAAAGACTGATATCATAGCGAGAGTGATGTGGGACGTGTAATTTTTTTTTATACACTACAAGTAATTTTGTAATTATTCAAAAATATAATCTCAGTAAGGGAAGATGTTTGCATCGAATGGGCCATTCATTGTTGAACTTTGTTTTGATGGCCTGTCGATGGGAGTTGTAAAGAGACGAGTATCATTTTCAAAACCTGCAGCAATGGTTTGTTGTGGTTTTTTTATTTTATTTTATTTTCAAAATTGTAATATGAATGAGTATACCAACCAAGAGTGTTTCTAAGCATGACGATATAAATATATATTTAAAGAGAATGAAGATCTTTTCTGGTAACCGTATGTTAGCGCAACGAGCTTACGTCAAGTGGGAACAGAATGACAAGGAAAGTGTAAAATTGATCAAGGGTAAAAGATTGGCCATTTCTTTTGCTGAGTGTGTTTGCTCGGTTCATGGTTCAATGACTTGTGCAATAGTTGTGGAAACCGGTGGTGCACAAAGTTATGCACCACATGCAGCAGCGTGTGCCGCATGCCCGCGCACTCACGTGGCACTCGCTGCGTTCATTGGCGGCACCTTTGATTAGGTCATTTAGAGCCCAATCAGGTTTGAAGCTTCAGAAAAGTATTTTATTCTTGCTTCGACTTGGTTCGTAAGATCATTTCCACAAGTTTCTTCACAAGCTCTTCCGTTAACAGTTTTGTGTACAAAAATACTTTTCACGTAATTTGTCCCCCCTCCCTCCCCATTCTTTCCTTTTGCCTTGTCCTGTTTGCAATGATAATGCTTTTGATTGAAAAAAAAGAAGAAGAAAAAAAAAAGACCATTTACTTTGATAGTCCCTTTGTGGAAGTTGTAGGTGGCAGAAAAGAACCTTATTTTGGTAATAAAATGTGATGCCTCAACTTTACTGCAGGTTTGCACAGGCCGTGCTAAATTAGCGATCTATTGATCAACTTGTGCCTATTTGTAAAGAAAAAGTATCTCATGGCTTTTGCTATTTCTCACAGGTAATAACCCAGGTGTCATGTTTCCTGTGATCTAAACACTTTTAATTGTTTAAAAAAAGAAAAGAAAAGAAAAAAAGAAGACTTTTGACTCCATTTTGAAGTAAGCATCATCTCTCGTTTTATTGCTCTTTGCTCACACCATGTGCGTGCTTTATTATACTTTTAGCATGACTGTTGTGAAATAACTTTGAAATTCAAAACGGTTTACGTTCTACGCCTGTGGCTCATTCCTTGTGATAAGTGTGTTAAAGCGGCATGTTTTGCTTTGCTTCACTTCGTGGTGTTGTGCAAGAGTTACCTGTGGCCAGGTTCTCATTGCTGCTGTGCCGCAGCATTTTGTGCAGGTAGAGGTTTGAATCCAATGGTGGTCGACTCTTGTGGGATTGGGGGGTGGGGGCGGGGGGGTGGGGAGTTGGATACTTCAGTTGTTGAAGAAGGGATGAGTCAGTTGTTTTATTACTTTTTTTAATGCTTCGTTAGGTTGTTTCATTCTTCCAAACATAATTCGGTTCAACGCAGTTTTAATAAATGCGTGAGGAAAAGGAGCGGGCCATGTGTGGAATCGCTTTCTTTGGTCAGCGGTCATGTTAGGAAACAGCATGAGTGGTCCCATGGAGCAGAAAGGATGCCTTTGGTATACCCCGAACGTTCCCCTGTATATGTGGGGTCGGTTTTGGAGTAGTGTGACCACAACGTAGTAAGTGCAATTCTATTGTTGAGATGTGAAATTTGAGACAGTGGTGCAAGGTTAGATTTTAGGAGGGCTAACTTTGAGGGTATGAAAAATTATTTTTGGAGCTTTGGAGTTTACATTATGTCAAGTGAATTGCATGAGTGGGTGGTTTGCATCTGAGAAATTGGTAACCGTAAAGGATCAAATGTGTAAGGTGCAGAGTGGGCACATTCCATCGAGGGGTAAAGGTAGACACAGAAAGAGACCAGCAATGCAATTTAGCAGGGAGGTATGCAGTGTAATTAGGGATAAGCAGATGGCATTCATTCACTACAAAACAAGAGGGTGAGAGTCTGACTCACATCAGCATAGGAGTAAAAGAAGACAAGTTAAGAAAATAACTCAGCGGGACAAAAGGGAATATGAAAAGGAGACAGCCAAAAATATTAAACATAACAGCAACACTTTCTTTAAGGATATTAAGGGTAAAGAAAGGGTTGACGGGTATGGGCACATTGAGGATTTGCGGAGGGTATTTATGTCAGGGTGAGCAAGGTCTTTTGGAAGAGATCCAAGTAGGAGTGGAGGAAGTGAAGAAACAGCTCGAAAAATTAAGGGATAAACTTTCAGGGTCGAATAACATGCATCTTAGACAGAGTTTTGAGGGAGGTGGCAGAGCAGATGAGCGTGGTGTTGGTGGATATCTTCAACAGCTCGTTGGAGTCGGGACATGTACCATCAGGAATGGAGAGCAGCAATTGCAGCATCACTCTTGAAGAAAGGATCCAGACATGAATTGGGGAACTGTAGACCTGTTAGCTTGACTTCAGTTGCAGAGAAGGGGTGAGAGATAATAAGGAATGAATCGGGAGACATTTGAACAATTTCAAATCAATTAAAGATAGTTAGCATGGATTTATCAAAGGAAGATCAAATTTTATTGGAGGTGTCCGCAGCAGTTTCTCATCAGGTGGGTGAGGGAAGTGCAGTGGATCTGGTATCGAGACTTTTGGAAGGCTTTCGATAAAGAACCACATGGGAGATTGTTGTTATTCATTAGCCCTGGTCAGTTCTGCTGGAATAGGTCCGTGGCACCGAGATAGCCAATCGCTCTCCCAGTAGCGACCCAGAGATTAATGTTGTGCCCTTGCCTTCATGGAGGCAGGACCAGCATCTTCGTTTTCCATAAGGGGTTTTTATTCCATAGGACGTCGTTAGCTAAGGTGCGGGCTTGCAATGTGGCTGACGGAGTAATTTTCTGGATTGGAAACTGGCTTTGTGATAGGAAGCAGTGAGTGGTAGAATGTCTGTTTGGGAAGATGTAAGTACCAGGGTCCCTCAGGGATAAGTACTGGGACGATTATTATTCATCATTTACATCAATGATGTCAAGTGTTGGATTGGGTCTGCTTTCCAAATTTGCGGAGGACACAAAGGCTGGAGGTAAGGTAGGGAACAGAGAAGGGGGTGATCAGATTCAGGAAAGTTGACATACTTCAAGAGATTGACAGATGCAGTTCAACATCAGGAAATGTAAGGGGCTGGGGATTGGTGAGAATAATAAAAATAGGGATTACCTGGTGCAGCTGGCAATCTTGGAGCATGTCACACAGGAGCATGATCTGAGGGTGGTAATAGATCGGCATACGATAAGCAGACGGCAATAGAGTTTTCGTTGTTATTCGGAGAGGGAATCAAGAGAGGTGGTGTTAACACTGTGTTGGAATTCCATGAGACCTCATGTGGAATACAGTGTTCAGTTTTGGTCACGACATCTGAATAAAGATATATCTGTCATGGAGAGGGTTCAGCATAGGTCTGCTTCATTGATTCCAGGGTAAGGTAGACTAAGCTATGGGGAACATTTGAAGCAGATAGGACTTTATACATTAGAAAGGAGGTGATTATGAGGGAATCTGACAGATGTTTAAAATAATGAAGGGTGTAAAGTGGTGTTTCCCGGCAGACATCGTTAGGACCAGGGGCCATAGCTTGAAGGTAAAGAAGATGAGAGTTAGGACCGTTTTAAGGCAGAGGTCTTGCAGTTGGAGAATGGTTAATGCATGCAATGGTCTCCCCGGAAAGGTAGAGGGGGGTAGATAGTTTTAAATTAGAATTACGTTGGGGATGCATTGGGGATAAAGCGGTATCGGGATATTGGCATTTGGTAGCTTGTGTGTGCACGGGTGATAGATACTGATACCGGTTGATCCAGTGCACGCATGATAGGCCGAACGGCCAACCACGCCAACGTCCCTTGCACGCTGCGGTTGCCCGGAGCACCTGTTGTCGATGCACGAAAAGCCATCCCACCAACACGCGAACTTCATTCCATTTCCTAGCAACTGGGCTTCCCACGTGCAGCCACTTCTCATTATTTATGCGGAAAGCTGCTGCCGCTCTAGGCCCACGCTCGGGAGCTCATTGTTCAACTTGCAAACGTCCTCTTTCCACCAACTCGGTCTTCGTAATGGAAGGTACTAGAAGGCTCGAGTCGACAAACGCCTCGCTCTATTGTTCTCATCTTCTGCCATATTACCATTCACAAGAGTGACGAACAAAACGGCGCATCATGATTGACTCGGTGACTGAACATCGATTAAACCTCAAGCAGCAACAGATAGATTGTGACCTGAGTGGTGGCAGATGATGTGCCCAATACCAACCACCCACCCACCACCACCACCACCACCTACCCCCGCTTCCCGAAAATTCATCACCATTCACTTTTCCAAAAGTTTGTTTCCTCTCCAGCGAGCAAAGTTCTCTGTACAATCTTGCTCTGCACACCTGGTCGTGCGTCCTGTTGCCACTGTTGTCGCGGTGTCCTCGACGATTGGTAATGTTTTTCACTTTCAAACAAAGATCGAAGCTTTCCGTGATCAATCACTCAAATGAAATAACATTTTAAATTGTGTGAAGTTTGTGTGAATTCACCTTGTCGGCATTTTATGTGACTTTATTGATGGCTCGTGATTTGTGTGTCGTTTAATATTTTATGGATTCGGCAAAACTTGCAGAGAAGGCGCACCTGGTTGATGTTGTCTCATCTGAGGTTCGATTCCTGACCCGACTGTAAACTGTCGAATTGTCAGAGTCGGATGGACTTGAAGCTGGGTGTCTCGTCTGCTCGCATTTGGTGGTGAATGTCGAGTCCCTCGGTTATCTATCTCAGAGGGGACGCGTGTTATCGCCGGCGCTCTGAACAAATGAAAAATTCCTTCCACCTGCAGACGAACGTCATGCCCAGCCAAGCAGCCAAAAACGTTTGCTGGCCAACCCAGGTGGGAGTTATTGGGGCCATTAAATTGGTAATCTTGTCGTGTGTGTGTGTGTGTGTGTGTGTGTGTGTGTGTGTGTGTGTGTGTGTGTGTGTGTGTGTGTGTGTGTGTGTCAGTGTGTGTGTGTGTCAGTGTGTGTGTGTGTCAGTGTGTGTGTGTGTCAGTGTGTGTGTGTGTGTCAGTGTGTGTGTGAGAGAGAGACACCGCTGTTTCTCGACAACCACTGGTCCGATCTAATTGAAACTTGCCAGGTATATTGCTGGGGACCTGAGGATGTGCCTTTTCAAGGTTTGATATTAATCGGGCAAGTGCTTCCCAAGTTATGGCCATTTATTTACCAACCAATGACAGGAGATGTTGCTGCGTGGGCGTGGCCGATGGGGAAGAGAACCTCAGCCGCGTTCCCCATTGCGGGTTACAACGTATGGACTTCCGGAAAGTGATGACTTCGTGTATTATAATAATTTCTCGATTTCTTATGTGCATTTATAGATAAACACAATGCCCCAATCCAGTCGTCGTTTACGAGAGTGAAGGAGCGGCCTGTGTAGTTGTTTGAAAGTTTTTTGGGGTTTTTTTTTTTTTGCACGTACGTTTTTTTTGTTTTTTCTCTCTTCTCTTTGTGTTTTTCCTTGCGATGGCATTGCGAAAAGGCAAAATGCTGATTGAATAATTGGCCATTAAAACTAAATAGCGAATAATCGTAACTGTGATATGCGAACTTCCGGACAATGAGGACTTAACTTCGCGTAGGCCGGTGCGCGGCCTGCCGACGATGACGTCACATGCCGTGCCGGTTACGATGGGGATCGATCGGTTCCTTAGTTACCGTGGCGTACGAGTGGCAATGGTCAATGGCAGCGAATATCATGGCAAGCAAAGACAGGGAGGTAAACTTGATTTTAATTTTGATTTTAATTAACTCTGTGTGTGTAAGTATCACAGCAGTTGTTACTTCAATGCAAGCGATAATTCGTGGAATGCATGTGAACATTCCGTACGGGCACGCACCACTTCCGGATGGTGATGACTTAATGTATTCTAATAATTTCTTGATTTCTTATACGTATTTATAGATAAACACAATACCCCAATCCAGTCGTCGTTTACGAGAGCGAAGGAATGGCCTGTGGTTGTTTCTGGCTCGTGGTTTGAAAGTTTTTTTTGGGGGGGGGGGGGTTGCACATACGGCCACACAGGTACGGGCACGCACGTACAGGCATGCGAGAGTGAAGGAACAGCCTGTGTGGTTGTTTCTGGCATGCGGTTTGAAAGTTTTTTTTTTTTGCATGTACGTCCATGCACGTATGGCCACACACGTACGGGCACGCACGTACAGGCATGCACTAGTATCTATAAATAGTGTACGCATGTTGTTCAGAAAGCATAACATATTCTCACTACCAACTCTCCTACCATCATATATATATATATATATATATATATATATATATATATATATATATATATATATATATATATATATCTTTCTTTCTTTGTTATATATATATATATGTATATATGTATATATATATATATATATGTATATATATGTATATATATGTATATATGTATATATATATGTATGTATATATATATGTATACATATATATATATATAATCTGTGGTAATGTCGAGGCGGTGTTTGTTTGCTTCCAGACAGTGTTTGTCTCCGAACGTGTCCGGGTGGTGTTCATGTCCAGACGGGAGTTTGTCCCTGGATGTGTACGGGCGGTGTTTGTCTCCGGACGTGTCCAAGCAGTGGTTATGTCTAGGCGGTGTTTGTCTCTGGGTGGTATTTATAGTATGACCGGTAGAAAATGGATTTCAGACATTATTTTGTTTCCATCTTCACTGTTATTCGATGTGGAATCATTTTGATGAAACAGTATGAATTGTAATTGATGCGCCACCCCACATCTGCATTCACTTCCTCTCTATATCTCTATATCTCTATGTCTCTGTGTGTCTGTGTCTCTCCGTCTGTCTCTTTCTCCCCCCACCCTCCCCCCCCCCCCCGTCGATATTCCTGTCAGTAAAGCGACGGGTGGTATTTGCTACTGCGTGTGTGTGTGTGTGTGTGTGTGTGTGTGTGTGTGTGTGTGTGTGTGTGTGTGTGTGTGTGTGTGTGTGTGTGTGTGTGTGCGCGCGCGTGTCCTCCACTCCAAAACCATGAAACGAAGTTACCCTAAACTTACATGCACACGAAAAGGACTCCAATGTGGTGCATGAATGAAAACTGAGTGTTTGGGTTAATTAGAAAGCCCATTTTGAAGATAATTAATGGCCTTATTTAATTACATCCTTTCTCAAGGCACATCCTTGGTCACCTCGCTGGGGTCTCGCCATTTTGTTCAGTCTGCTCAATAACGGCATGACTTGGAACAGGCCGCAATGGTTTATTAACAACTAGCAAATACATCCTGCCGCCTCGCTGATGGGAATATTAATGGGGGGGGGGTTGGAGGGGGAGAGAGGAAGGGGTGAGGAAAGGGGTGTTAGAAAGTGGGGTAGAGCAAGGTCTCAAAGCTGTTTTGGGGTACTTGAAGGAAAGCAGGGGTGGGAGAGAGAGAGAGAGGAATGGCCCCCTTACGTCAGCATTAGAACTGGATTGAACAAACCTGAGTATGTCAAAACCGCATGTCCAGTTGGGTCATACTAAATGCCCAGACATCACCCAGAGACGTCCATGGGGGTGGACAGACTTTGGGAGGAGGTAAGCCTGAGTGAAGGGGAAGGGAAGGAAGGGTGTTTTCCTTCAATCGTCAAAAAAGCTGTGCGCCAGTGTTCATGCCTATATTTAATTTCCACACATACAATAACCTCTAGAATCTCTTAAATGAATTGTGGAATTTATCCGAGCAGCAGTTCTGATTGCTAAAAAAACCCCAAAAAACAAACCTTCAATTTTCCAAATCACACATTCTTTGACACCCCTTCCCCTCCTCGATCTCCGGAGAGTTGTTTGGTTATGGAGAATGTAGGGGAAGAAGGGAAGGCAGCAAGAGGGGAGAGGAAGGAATGGAAGGTGGCGTGAGGGGAATGGAAGGTGGCGTGAGGGGAATGGAAGGTGGCGTGAGGGGAATGGAAAGCAACGTGAGGAGAATGGAAGGCGGCGTGAGGGGAATGGAAGGCGGCGTGAGGGGAATGGAAGGCGGCGTGAGGGGAATGGAAGGCGGCGTGAGGGGAATGGAAGGCGGCGTGAGGGGAATGGAAGGCGGCGTGAGGGGAATGGAATGGGGAGGAACTGTGAGGGGAGGGAATGGGACGGCAGGGCGAGGGGAGGGAATGGGACGGCAGGGCGAAGGGAGGGAATGGGACGGCAGGGCGAGGGGAAGGAATGGGACAGCAGGGCGAGGAGAAGGGAATGGGACGGCAGGGTGAGCGGAGGGAATGGGACGGAAGAGTGAGGGTAGGGATGGGACGGAAGGGTGAGGGGAGGGAATGGGACGGAATAGTGAGGAGAGGGAATAGGATGGAAGAGTGAGGGGAGGGAATGGGACGGAAGGGTGAGGGGAGGGAATGGGATGGCAGGGTGAGGGGAGGGAATGGTGAGGGGAGGGAATGGTGAGGGGAGGGAATGGTGAGGGGAGGGAATGGGACGGAAGGGAGGGAGGGAATGGGACGGCAGGGCGAGGGGAGGGAATGGGACGGAAGAGCGAGGGTAGGGAATGGGACGGAAGGGCGAAGGGAGGGAATGGGACGGAAGGGCGAGGGGAGGGAATGGGACGGCAGGGCGAGGGGAGGGAATGGGACGGCAGGGCGAGGGAGGGAATGGGACGGCAGGGCGAGGGGAGGGATTGGGACGGAAGGGTGAGGGGAGGGAATGGTGAGGGGAGGGAATGGGACGGAAGGGTGAGGGGAGGGAATGGGACGGCAGGGTGAGGGAAGGGAGAGTGAGGAAGAGAGGAGGGAGAGTGAGGAAGGAG
This sequence comes from Eptatretus burgeri, assembly GCF_056783735.1. Taxonomy (NCBI): domain Eukaryota; kingdom Metazoa; phylum Chordata; class Myxini; order Myxiniformes; family Myxinidae; genus Eptatretus; species Eptatretus burgeri. Next base: position 34,623,636 of record NC_140962.1, read on the forward strand.
GAGAGGGAGAGCGAGGAAGAGATGAGAGAAGGAGGGGAGAGAGAGGAGTCAGGAGGGAAGGGAAGCTCGGAAGGAGGGAAGAGCGAGGAAGTGGGGGGGGGGCAGCGGTAGGGAGAGCTTTGCCTCCCCAAACATTGCTATACACTGTGAGAGTGGGCTGGGGGGAGGAGAGACAGAGAGAGACAGAGATAGATTTAAAAAAGAAAAATATATATTAAAAAAAATAAAAGAGAGAAAGGTGAGAGGTGGACGTGGGGTTAGGAAAGAGAATATGTTCTGCTTAATGACCAAACACACACAAACAAACTCATGTCAGAACATCTGTACACACAACAACACAACAGAATTTGTAAAGTAATCCACTGGCACATCTGAAAAAATTTGACATCCCAGTTCCAGAAAATTTGTGGGAACATGAACCAAAAGTAATCACTGAAAACATGGAAGTACCGCTCACATACGACCTCATGATCCCATCGAGCGTGAATATCGAAAACAAAGCGTTGCGGCCAGATATCATACTTTGGTGCAAAAAACGAGAAGGCATTGCTGATTGAGATGTTAATACCAGTGATTTTGGACTAAAGGATGCAGAAATCAAGAAAATGACCAAACACCAAGACCTTAAGAATGAAGTGAAAAGGTCCTGAAAGCTGAAGAATGCCAAAGTTGCACCAGTGATGACGAAGAACCTCACAGAGACATTAAAAACCGTCCCTGGGAATATCACTGCAAACGAACTACAGTTGGAAGCCATCCTGAGTTCAGTAACGATCCTGAAGAGAGTCCTCGGAACAAAACTTTCAAAAAAAAAAGAAAACTTCACAGCTTGGTCCGTGAATCATGACCCCTTACCGAAATGAAGGTGGATACTTTGAGCCCACCCTGGGAGGACTCCATTCCACATTCTGAAACCCCATATGTACACACACACACACACACACACACACACACACACACACACACACACACACACACACACACACACACACACACACACACACACACACACACACACTGCCTTTTATTAGTATAAAATTAGCAGGAGTGCCCGGCATTACCGGACAATGCTGGGTCCCTCCTCCCGCCCCTTCCCCTCCCTCCTCCCATCCCTGGCTTTGGGGGTTCCCACTCTGGGGACATGCAGGGTGTAAAACCTAGAATGGCATTGAGTAGAGTGCATACCTCCGCCAGGCTGATTCGTTTACGTTTTGTCACCAACTGATAGGCCAGATCTGGATTCAGACCTGAACTAAAATTTAATCTTTCATCCACCAAGTTTTTTGTGAGTCTGTCTATAACTTTTTGAGATATCCTGCAACATGTCATTTTGGCTCTATCTCTCAATAGTGAAAAATCATTTGAAAAATTCTGGTAGCCGCATCGAGATCTGGATCTTCACCAAAATGTAAACATTTCGTTGGTGTCACATACCTAAGCTCTCCACCAAATTTCATCAGAATCCGTTCCTCAAGTTTTTGAGATATTTTGTTCACAAACAGACAAACAAACAAAAAAGATGTCGTGCATGGCATGAATCTTGTGAAATCCATAAAACAAATTTGACCTTAAAAATAATGTGTTTAATTCAATGACCAAGTATGCAAATCCTCTTCAAATTTCAATTCAATCGGATGTAAATTGAGGATTTTAGAAATCTGACAGA
>NC_140962.1:34635301-34732801 GCF_056783735.1 Eptatretus burgeri
CTGACCCTCTGAGTAGGAGCGAGGCTGCACTGGCTGACTTTCATTTATTAACATTTTAGTTTCCAGATATTTACAGAGTTTTGTTTGGAATTCTTTTTTTCTGGAATCTTGGCTTCTCTTTCTTGTTTTTTTTTCAATTTCCTGTATGAGTGAGTCGTTAGTAAGAAAGAGGTTTATATATTAAATATATACTCAGCTTGCACAACTAGATTGGGCTTGAGTTAGCATTGTTGCATATGGTCACCTGAGTTGATTTGCAAAAAAATTTCCCTATTTTTGGGTGGTTGCTGGACTACCCTTATTCTCAGGTTTTTGGGTGGTCGCTAGACTACCTTTATTCTCAGGTTTTCCATCTGGTCTGTATGTCTGTCTGTTTGTTTGTATGTAATGGACAGCTCTGGAGGCCAGAGGAGTCAACCGATTTTGATGAAACTTGACTGGTAGGTTCATACCAGGATCTAGTTGTATGCTTTTGAGCACCATTGCTATGGACCCCACCGTTGCCTAGCAACGGGACTGAAATTTTTGAAAAAAAATCCAAATTTTTTTTGTTTTTCGAAAATCAAAAATCGGCTTGCGCTATTTTTTTATGCGCACTATAATCAACCTCTTTGTCAAAAATTTTCAGCCCGATCTGTCAAAAACTATGACTGGTATGCAATTATATAGCGACCACCCATGTCGCCTACTGGCTTGTTGTCTATTTTTGGTATTTCAGTGCTATTTAAAAAAAATTTCCCCAAAATAGAAAAATGATAGGTTTCCTTTCCTATATTTTTTTACGATTTCGTATATTTCGGTGGTTGCAGTGATATTTTTTTCATTTTTTTTCCCGACCTTTTTTTTTTTCTTCAAAACTTTGCTATTTTTTTTCACTTTTCCCCATACCTTGTTGTTTCACACCAAATTTGCTGATATTTTTTCACTATTTTTCTAAACCTTGTTATTGTACACCAAATTGGTTGCTATTTTTTCACTATTTTTCTATACTTTGTTGTTTTACACCAAATTAGTTGCGATTTTTTTCCACTATTTTTCAATACTTTGTTGTTTTACACCAGGTTTGCCGATATTTATTTCACTATTTTTTGATACTTTGTTGTTTTATACCAAATTGGTTGCTATTTTTCACTATTTTTCCATTCTTTGTTGTTTTACACCAGATTTGCTGATGTTTTCACTATTTTTTGTACTTTGTTTTGCACCAGATTTGCTGTTATTTTTTCACTATTTTCGTGGACTTTGTTGTTTTACACCAAATTGGTTTCTATTTTTCACTTTTTCTATATTTTGTTTTACACCAAATTGGTTGCTATTTTTTTCACTATTTTTCTATAATATGTTGTTTCACACCAGATTTGCTGATATATTTTTTACTATTTTCCTGGATTTTGTTTTGTTACGAATCTGGAAACCATGCACACTCAACATTCAGGTCCCAAGGTTAGTTATGTTGATAAGTATGTGTACAGTTAGAATCCATCCCCTTCTGTCTAATGGGAATTACATGTGTGTGCTACGGATTATTTTATAGCAAGGATTTTTACATCAACAATGCCAACAACAACAATCTGCTTGCAGCATTGTCCATGCTCTTCGCTCGCTCATGAAGCATTTCATTCTGGCCTGGCGCCAAATCAGGGAATGCATCATTTTGCGGCCAATGGGCGACGAGCAGATCAGATCCGGGGCGGTCCTTTGCGAGAAGGCGGAGCCGCGACACGCGGTCCGCCCAATGAGAACAGGCCATGGATGAGCGGACCGCACCCGAGAAGGACGAGGAAAGAAAAGAAAGAAGGAATAATTGCGTCCCGGTTGACTCGAGCGCGCTTCAGGCTGGTCTGCGTCTGACTGCACCGCGCGCATCCGAGGCGTCTTGTCTGGCGCACAACGACAAGAGGTCGACCATCTCATCATGGGAGATCACCTCCTCTGGGTTCGGCTGCCCTGGTCCGTTCTTTGGCGACTGGTGCTCCGGGAAGGTGTGGACGTTGAGCCGTGCGAACGCGGCTAGGTAGTCAGCCACGTTCTTGTCCCTCAGCTCGACTTCCCTCCGAGCTGAAGGAATAATAAAGACCTCGAGGTCCATCTCTCTTTCTGGGTATCTGTGTGAGCGTGTGTGTGTCCATGGGGCCCCATCTATAAGTAGAATTGTTAAGTGCTTTCATTGTACATTGGTTGCATTGCTTAGTCGGATAACTCTGCCCTTTGTGTGTTCCCTTCCCCCCATTGTAAACAAATACCCCTATTGTTGAATGTCCCAGCTCGTCCTTGTCCTTTCTGCCATTGGTTTGCCCTGCTGCGAAGTGGAATTAGGAAGGCCGTTGCTGTAGTTGTACATTTGGTCCAGCGCGGCTCTGGTAACTCCGCTCGGTTACGCCAGATCCGAGCCGTTACCCGCGACTCGGATCGGACAGAGTTGGCCGAGGGTGTGATTTCCCCGGTAGTTGGATGGCGTGAGTACTTACGTAAATTGGAGTTGGACAAGTGGACCCGACCTCACGCCGTCAAAGTGTTGGCGACCACGGTCCTGTCAGGGACCCGTGCATTGGAGTTCTCCGAGAAGCACGATCTCGATTCTGGGTGTTCGATGGAGCCGACTCCACTGCTTCACCTCGTGGTCGTGTTCGCTGCCGCCACCCAGCTCCACAACAGTTTTACACCATATTGTTTGCTATTTTTTTCACTATTTTTTTTATACTTTGTTGTTTTACACCAGATTTGCTGATATTTTTCACTATTTCCTGGACTTTGTTGTTTTATACCAAATTGGTTGCTATTTTTTACTATTTTTCTATACTTTGTTGTTTTACACCAGATTTGCTGATATTTTTTCACTATTTTTCTATACTTTGTTGTTTTATACCAGATTTGCTGATTTTTTTTTTACTATTTCCTAGACTTTGTTTTATACCAAATTGGTTGCTTTTTTTTCAGTATTTCTCTAAACCTTGTTGTTTTACAGCAAATTGGTTGCTATTTTTTCACTATTTTTCTATACTTTGTTGTTTTACACCAGATTTGCTGATGTTTTTCACTATTTTCCTGGACTTTGTTTTACACCAAATTGATTTCTATTTTTTCACTATTTTTCCATACTTTGTTGTTTTTCACCAGATTTGCTGATTTTTTTTCACTTTTTCTGTACTTTGTTTTACACCAGATTTGCTGATATTTTTTCACTATTTTCCTGGACTTTGTTGTATTACACCAAATTAGTTGCTATTTTTTCACTATTTTTCTATACTTTGTTGTTTTACACCAGATTTGCTGATATTTTTTCACTATTTTCCTGGACTTTGTTTTACACCAAATTGGTTGCTATTTTTTCACTATTTTTCTGTACTTTGTTGTATTACACCAAATTGGTGGCTATTTTACTATACTTTGTTGTTTTACACCAAATTGGTGGCTATTTTTTCACTATTTTTCTATACTTTATTGTTTTACACCAGATTTGCTGACATTTTTCATTATTTTTCTAAGCCTTGTTGTTTTACAACAGATTTGCTGATATTTTCTCACTTTTTTTATACTTTGCTTGTTTTACACCAGATTTGCTCATAATTGTTCACTATTTTCCTGGACTTTGTTTTACACTCGATCTGCTGTAATTTTTTTTCACTATTTTCCTGGAGTTTGTTTAACACCAAATTGGTTGCTATTTTTCACTATTTTTCTATACTTTGCTTGTTTTACACCAGATTTACTGATAGTTGTTCACGATTTTCCTGGACTTTGTTTCCACCAGATGTGCTGTAATTTTTTTCACTGTTTTTCTGGACTTTGTTTTACACTAAAGTGGTTGCTATTTTTTCCTATTTTTGTTCAACAACTGCCTATTTAAACTCTATTTTCTCCTATTTATTTGCTTCTTCTTTTTTTGCTTGAAACTGGCTTTTTAAAATATATTTTTCACGGTTTTTTGTTCATAGCCTGGTGTTGGTTTAGTGGTTAGGGTGGCTGGTTTAGGATCCTAGGGTCCTGAGTTCAAACCCTGTTTAGCCTGTTGGCTGCTGAATTAACAGCAGGTGGGGGTGACAGCTTGTCATCTTTGTAAGGTCAGCAAAACGAGTACCAATGTACTGGTAGAGTGGCACAGCTGTATTTCCAAGAAATGATAGCTATCTGGCAGCCAAGCTGCCATACACAAGAACAGAACCGATTTTTTTTTTCTATTTATTTTGTGTTCCAAAATTCGATATTTAAAACTTTTTTTTCTCTTTTTTTTGTTCCAAAACTCACTATTTTAATTTTTTTGATTCGGACATATGTACATTGCCAACGTTGGTTCAGCAATGGCTTTTAGATGGAAAGAGATGATTGGTATTATGGATACTGATTATGTTCCATCTCCAAGGTTGTGGTTTGTTTATCAACGAGGAACCGACAGAACCGACCATTAGTGTGTGTGTGTGTGTGTGTGTGTGTGTGTGTGTGTGTGTGTGTGTGTGTGTGTGTGTGTGTGTGTGTGTGTCTTTTCGTCGATTTGTTCATAAATTATCGGAGGAAACACTAAATCCCTGTGTACATTCCGATTTCGATCTTGACCTTGACACAACCAATTCCGAACACCAGCAAAACCTTAGCTTGTGTCTTGTAATTGTTGCACAATTGTGATCGCGGGATCGATGATGGAGATCGTTTAAGACCACAAGGATTCCGCCCCTCATATGTCGCTGATGGGAAATAAGACGGCGGTACAGCGAGTATGTAGAATACGGTCTAAACAAGCTGGCCTCCTTCCCGATAAACGTCACATCAAAAATAAGCACTCGACACCGTCACAATGATTTTCCACCCGAGGGTGGACATGTTATTCGTTTGTTTACTGTTCCACCGGAAACACGGACTGGACGCCGCGCGTTAAAGGAACCTTCCAAAGTCACGTGGGATGGCGTCACTTCCTGGGCCGGGCCAAAGCCCGCGCTCGACTTGTCGGGCCGTGTCGGGGCCCACTGAGGCCCTCGGAAGGCCGTTGTTGATACCAGATTGTGGATCGTGACCCCCCCACTGGGTGCAGCTCCACCCAGCCGGCTGCAGGTGCAAGGTAAAGCTCCACGGCGGATCGATGTGAACCGAGGACGAAGGAATGCGATTGAGGGTTTTTTTTTTAACTGGACGTGGAGGAATGAGGAATAGTAACGGTTTAGGGGAAATAAGTAATAAATTTAAATTTCTTTTCCCGAGTCTGGGACGGAATTGTTCATTCGCGTCTTTTGTTTTGCGAGTGTGTGATGGAACGTTGGTTTTTATTACATGACCTTTTGACGTTGTTCCGAGCGAACTGATTTTTACACCCACCTGTCTGTCAACAAACTCGATGGCCGAGCAGATGTCATGAATGAGCCTTGATCACGGCCTGCCTCGTGTCGAACCAACTCACATGTGTCGGTGTCAATGAGTTCCGAGTCCGTGCAGAAGCTCTCTGGAGATCTTCGAGCAATAGATCGAGTCGAATCGGTGGTATTGGTGATTGTGTTGTACATATACAGTTCGATTGATGCCTGTAATTTCGCAGTTCAAGCACACCCCTTCCCAACCCACCCCCCCTCAACCATCCCCCCCAACCCTCCTTCATCTTCCTTCCCTCCTCAATCCTCCTCCCTCTTCCTCCCCCCTCAATCCTCCTCCCTCTTCCTCCCCCCCCCCACAATCCTCCTCCCTCTTCCTCCCGCCCCAATCCTCCCTCTTCCCCCCAATCCTCCTACCTCTTCCTCCCCTCCCAATTCTCCTCCCTCTTCCTCCCCCCAATCCTCCTCCCTCTTCCTCCCCCAATCCTCCCCCAATCCTCCTCCCTCTTCCTCCCCCCCCCAATCCTCCCCCTCTTCCTCCCCCCCAATCCTCCCCCCCGCAATCCTCCTGCCTCTTCCTCCCCCCCAATCCTCCTCCCTCTTCCTCCCCCCAATCCTCCTCCCTCTTCCTCCCCCCCAATCCTCCTCCCTCTTCCTCCCCCCAATCCTCCTCCCTCTTCCTCCCCCCCACAATCCTCCTCCCTCTTCCTCCCCCCCAATCCTCCTCCCTCTTCCTCCCCCCAATCCTCCTCCCTCTTCCTCCCCCCAATCCTCCTCCCTCTTCCTCCCCCCCACAATCCTCCTCCCTCTTCCTCCCGCCCCAATCCTCCTCCCTCTTCCCCCCCCCCAATCCTCCTACCTCTTCCTCCCCTCCCAATCCTCCTCCCTCTTCCTCCCCCAATCCTCCTCCCTCTTCCTCCCCCCAATCCTCCCCCTCTTCCTCCCCCCCAATCCTCCTCCCTCTTCCTCCCCCCAATCCTCCTGCCTCTTCCTCCCCCCAATCCTCCTCCCTCTTCCTCCCCCCAATCCTCCTCCCTCTTCCTCCCCCCCCAATCCTCCTCCCTCTCCCTCCCCCCCAATCCTCCTCCCTCTTCCTCCCCCCAATCCTCCTCCCTCTTCCTCCCCCCAATCCTCCTCCCTCTTCCTCCCCCCCAATCCTCCTCCCTCTTCCTCCCCCCAATCCTCCTCCCTCTTCCTCCCCCAATCCTCCTCCCTCTTCCTCCCCCCCCAATCCTCCTCCCTCTTCCTCCCCCCCAATCCTCCTGCCTCTTCCTCCCCCCCCCAATCCTCCTGCCTCTTCCTCCCCCCAATCCTCCTGCCTCTTCCTCCCCCCCAATCCTCCTGCCTCTTCCTCCCCCCAATCCTCCTGCCTCTTCCTCCCCCCAATCCTCCTCCCTCTTCCTTCCCCTCCCCAATCCTCCTCCCTCTTCCTTCCCCTCCCCAATCCTCCTCCCTCTTCCTCCCCCCAATCCTCCTCCCTCTTCCTCCCCCCAATCCTCCTCCCTCTTCCTCCCCCCAATCCTCCTCCCTCTTCCTCCCCCCCAATCCTCCTCCCTCTTCCTCCCCCCAATCCTCCTCCCTCTTCCTCCCCCCAATCCTCCTCCCTCTTCCTCCCCCCAATCCTCCTCCCTCTTCCTCCCCCAATCCTCCTCCCTCTTCCTCCCCCCAATCCTCCTCCCTCTTCCTCCCCCCAATCCTCCTCCCTCTTCCTCCCTCCCCATCCTCCTCCCTCTTCCTCCCTCCCCATCCTCCTCCCTCTTCCTCCCCCCAATCCTCCTCCCTCTTCCTCCCCCCAATCCTCCTCCCTCTTCCTCCCCCCAATCCTCCTCCCTCTTCCTCCCCCCCAATCCTCCTCCCTCTTCCTCCCCCCATGATCCTCCTGCCTCTTCCTTCCCCCAATCCTCCTGCCTCTTCCTCCCCCCAATCCTCCTGCCTCTTCCTCCCCCCAATCCTCCTGCCTCTTCCTCCCCCCCAATCCTCCTGCCTCTTCCTCCCCCCAATCCTCCTCCCTCTTCCTTCCCCCCAATCCTCCTCCCTCTTCCTCCCCCCAATCCTCCTCCCTCTTCCTCCCCCCAATCCTCCTCCCTCTTCCTCCCCCAATCCTCCTCCCTCTTCCTCCCCCCAATCCTCCTCCCTCTTCCTCCCCCCAATCCTCCTCCCTCTTCCTCCCCCCCCAATCCTCCTCCCTCTTCCTCCCCCAATCCTCCTCCCTCTTCCTCCCCCAATCCTCCTGCCTCTTCCTCCCCCCAATCCTCCTGCCTCTTCCTCCCCCCAATCCTCCTGCCTCTTCCTCCCCCCAATCCTCCTCCCTCTTCCTCCCCCCAATCCTCCTCCCTCTTCCTCCCCCCAATCCTCCTCCCTCTTCCTCCCCCCAATCCTCCTCCCTCTTCCTCCCCCCCAATCCTCCTCCCTCTTCCTCCCCCCCAATCCTCCTCCCTCTTCCTCCCCCCAATCCTCCTCCCTCTTCCTCCCCCCCAATCCTCCTCCCTCTTCCTCCCCCCCGCAATCCTCCTGCCTCTTCCTCCCCCCCAATCCTCCTGCCTCTTCCTCCTCCCCCCAATCCTCCTGCCTCTTCCTCCCCCCAATCCTCCTGCCTCTTCCTCCCCCCCAATCCTCCTGCCTCTTCCTCCCCCCAATCCTCCTGCCTCTTCCTCCCCCCAATCCTCCTCCCTCTTCCTTCCCCCCCCAATCCTCCTCCCTCTTCCTCCCCCCCAATCCTCCTCCCTCTTCCTCCCCCCAATCCTCCTCCCTCTTCCTCCCCCCCAATCCTCCTCCCTCTTCCTCCCCCCCAATCCTCCTCCCTCTTCCTCCCCCCCCAATCCTCCTCCCTCTTCCTCCCCCCCAATCCTCCTGCCTCTTCCTCCCCCCAATCCTCCTGCCTCTTCCTCCCCCCCAATCCTCCTCCCTCTTCCTCCCCCCCAATCCTCCTCCCTCTTCCTCCCCCAATCCTCCTCCCTCTTCCTCCCCCCAATCCTCCTCCCTCTTCCTCCCCCCCCAATCCTCCTCCCTCTTCCTCCCCCCGCAATCCTCCTGCCTCTTCCTTCCCCCAATCCTCCTGCCTCTTCCTCCCCCCCAATCCTCCTGCCTCTTCCTCCCCCCAATCCTCCCTGCCTCTTTCCTCCCCCCAATCCTCCTGCCCTCTTCCTCCACACCCCCAATCACTCACACTCTGTACCTCCACACCCCACCTCCTCCCTCTTCCTCCCCCCCAATCCTCCTCCCTCTTCCTCCCCCCCCAATCCTCCTCCCTCTTCCTCCCCCCCCAATCCTCCTCCCTCTTCCTCCCCCCAATCCTCCTCCCTCTTCCTCCCCCCCAATCCTCCTCCCTCTTCCTCCCCCCAATCCTCCTCCCTCTTCCTCCCCCCAATCCTCCTCCCTCTTCCTCCCCCCCAATCCTCCTCCCTCTTCCTCCCCCCCCAATCCTCCTGCCTCTTCCTCCCCCCAATCCTCCTGCCTCTTCCTCCCCCCCAATCCTCCTGCCTCTTCCTCCCCCCCAATCCTCCTCCCTCTTCCTCCCCCCCAATCCTCCTCCCTCTTCCTCCCCCCAATCCTCCTCCCTCTTCCTCCCCCCAATCCTCCTCCCTCTTCCTCCCCCCCAATCCTCCTCCCTCTTCCTCCCCCCAATCCTCCTCCCTCTTCCTCCCCCCCAATCCTCCTCCCTCTTCCTCCCCCCAATCCTCCTCCCTCTTCCTCCCCCCAATCCTCCTCCCTCTTCCTCCCCCCAATCCTCCTCCCTCTTCCTCCCCCCCAATCCTCCTCCCTCTTCCTCCCCCCAATCCTCCTCCCTCTTCCTCCCCCCCAATCCTCCTCCCTCTTCCTCCCCCCAATCCTCCTCCCTCTTCCTCCCCCCCAACCCTCCTCCCTCTTTACCCCCCCAACCCTCCTCCCTCTTTACCCCCCCAACCCTCCTCCCTCTTTACACCCCCCAACCCTCCTCCCTCTTTACACCCCCAACCCTCCTCCCTCTTTACACCCCCCAACCCTCCTCCCTCTTTACCCCCCAACCCTCCTCCCTCTTTACCCCCCAACCCTCCTCCCTCTTTACCCCCCCAACCCTCCTCCCTCTTTACCCCCCAACCCTCCTCCCTCTTTACCCCCCAACCCTCCTCCCTCTTTACCCCCCAACCCTCCTCCCTCTTTACCCCCCCAACCCTCCTCCCTCTTTACCCCCCAACCCTCCTCCCTCTTTACCCCCCAACCCTCCTCCCTCTTTACCCCCCCCAACCCTCCTCCCTCTTTACCCCCCAACCCTCCTCCCTCTTTACCCCCCAACCCTCCTCCCTCTTTACCCCCCCAACCCTCCTCCCTCTTTACCCCCCAACCCTCCTCCCTCTTTACCCCCCCAACCCTCCTCCCTCTTTACCCCCCCAACCCTCCTCCCTCTTTACCCCCCAACCCTCCTCCCTCTTTACCCCCCAACCCTCCTCCTCTTTACCCCCCAACCCTCCTCCCTCTTTACCCCCCAACCCTCCTCCCTCTTTACCCCCCAACCCTCCTCCCTCTTTACCCCCCAACCCTCCTCCCTCTTTACCCCCCAACCCTCCTCCCTCTTTACCCCCCCAACCCTCCTCCCTCTTTACCCCCCAACCCTCCTCCCTCTTTACCCCCCAACCCTCCTCCCTCTTTACCCCCCCCCAACCCTCCTCCCTCTTTACCCCCCCCCCAACCCTCCTCCCTCTTTACCCCCCCCCAACCCTCCTCCCTCTTTACCCCCCCCCAACCCTCCTCCCTCTTTACCCCCCCCCAACCCTCCTCCCTCTTTACCCCCCCCCCCAACCCTCCTCCCTCTTTACCCCCCAACCCTCCTCCCTCTTTACCCCCCCAACCCTCCTCCCTCTTTACCCCCCCCAACCCTCCTCCCTCTTTACCCCCCCAACCCTCCTCCCTCTTTACCCCCCCCAACCCTCCTCCCTCTTTACCCCCCCCCCAACCCTCCTCCCTCTTCCCCCCCAACCCTCCTTCCCCCCGACTCTCCTCCCTCTCCTCCCTTCCCCCCCCCCCCCGACATGGTCATGACTGGCCAGATGCCCGAGGTATGCACACTCGCCTCTGATCTATCCAGCCAGGGTTCGAATCGTGCCAAGCTATAAACTCATCCTGGTGTTTCGCATGCCAGGTGAGGCGTGAGTGTGCGTGCCTCGTCCGTCGGATGGACGTTAATCTGGAGGACCTGTCTGCCAGCACCGGTTGTTGGTGGACATTCGACATCCCCTTTGTTCCTCGTGACATCACCGCACGCTGAACCACTTCCAAATTGCTGTGGGATGGAGGGAAGCGTTCTGATCTTCTTGGATATCCCTTGTCACCAGGTTACAGTGCTTGTTATCTCTGAGTGTGGTTGCTGTCTAGGCAGCTGCAGCAGCTCCTACACTATAAACTTGTGTGCCGAGGTTGTTTGCGTGTCACATGAGAGCGACTGACTGGTAACAAAGAGCAACCAGGAGTTTGGGTGAAATGACTCGAAGAGAGTCGGTGATTTCTTCTCCTCTGGTCTGCATATGGTCTGCATATGGTCTTCTCCTCTGGTCGTCTGAAGTCGGCATATGGACGTGCATTGTATCTGTGAAACATTTGATGCAACGGTAACCTTCGCTGGATATGGGAATTTATCTCTAGTGGTTTGAATTGCTGTGTAAATGTTAGGTGAACTTTGGTGATGGCTCCAGTTTTCTTTGTTTACATATGGTTTTTGACATGATTGATGCAGAAGGAATCTCTCTGTCGAGAAAACTGGAAATTTGGAAGGAGGAGGGATTGGAGTGGGGAGCGGGTTAATGAGGGAAGAATAGATCATGGTTTTGCAAGGCAGACAATTGGAGATGGTGAGGAACAGCTGTCTTGAAGACCTGGAGGAAAGGATGAAATTGAAGAGAATGTGGACGTTTGTTCCACAGGTGCGAAGAAAGGGAATAAATGAGTGGAGGCGAGCAGTGATCCTGGATTGAGGTAGTTCACCAGAAGGTTGATAGTGGACTGTGTGAACCCTGCAGAAACCTGATTGGGGGGGGGGGGCGGGGGAGCCTGGAAAGAAAGAACAGAGGTTGCAAGACCAAAAAGGAGGCGGTGGAAGACAGACTACCAACCTGTGTGCGATGGCGAAGTGATAGATCCAGACGGCACAGCGTAGAGTCATCAGCAAATGGAAAAGAGGATTTCCCAGAGAGGTAGGGCCAAAAATGATATGGCATGATAGCTCCAAAGTTGTGGACGGATTATATACCAAAACTTGGTGGATGACTTGAGGTAACAAGAACAAGCCGATTCGATATTGGTTGAGGTCCGGATGCAGATTCAGTCTATCGGTGCGATACAAAACGTGAACTGTTCAGCCTGGCAGTTGTGTGCTCTACCGAGTGCCGTTGCAGTTATTTTCGTGTCGGTGTGGGTGCTGAACAAAAATCATCTGCTTGGCTGCATTTTTGTGTAAGAAACGTGTTTGCAGCTCAGGTGATTGAATGGTGCTTTTGTCATTGGTGCCGCTTATTCCTGAAGGGCGTACGAGATGCTATTGTTAACGTGTGTGCGAGACGATCCGCACTCACGTTTACTTTCTTGCAGATCATTGTGTAATCTTTTGTTCCGAGCGAAGGTCGGAATTAAACGCTCAGTCTTGTTACCGGACCAACTGTGTTGCTTGTAGTTCGTTCAGCAAAGGATTCGGTGTTTGGGTGTGTTAAGCCAGGTGAAGGATGACAGTGTTTGCTTGTTTAATTATGAGGCTCGAGGCTTGACTACATTCCTTTTGACTTTATTATATCCCCATGTGACCATTTAGCTCATGCTGCTGAGATCCCAGGTTAAAATCCCATTTGCTGTATCGATTTGTCATGTTGCACGTACCTTTTTCAGGTGAAAGGGAATGAGTGTCTCCCAGTCCTTGTAATTGGTTCGTGGGTGCCAGCAGTGACCACTATTTTCGTTATGTCTATGTCTATGTCTATGTCTGTCTGTTTGTGACTCTCTCCAGAGCATAGCTGTGTGACGTTTGATGCGATCTTGATGAAACATGGACACGAGCTCGATATCATGGTCGAGTTGTGTCTTTTTTGTATGAGGGACGTCCCACGCCCCTTGTGGGTGGATCCACGCCCACTTGAACTTTTTATTATAGTGCGGCGACATCGCGCTGTTATATAATTGGCTATTCTGTCCTGTGTCTTCTGTCACATTTATGGCCGCGTACGTCCCTTTGATCTGAGGGCTATAAATATAAATTTGTCCAACGTCACAACTCTTCCCATCATGCATGCTAATTCACCGTGTCTACATTTAAATTTTATAACTGCAAAATTGTTTCATCATTCTTAACCTAGACTTTTACTGCCCCCAGCCGCGCGATATCGAAGTATTCGCTTCTTGTTGATTTTTTTTTATTTTATTTATTTTTTTCTCTTTTTTATTTTATTTTTTTCCTAGAAGCTGTGCGTAATGTCCATAAGTACAACATATAAAAAAATCCGATTTGATTTGGTCAATTTTGACGGAAGAGATAGGTTTTTACGGTAGGGCTTCCACTAACTCAATTGGACCTATCGTGGCATTGTTCAATAATGCCCACGAACCATCGTCGCCTCCCGGCTAGTTTTTTTCAATTCTATAAAGGTACACGAATATGTGCATCCCACATGCGCTATACGTAGAGTTCATGCTCTCATTGGAGTATGAGATTGAATCTGGAAACAATCTTTTTATGCGATCTATCCATCGTTTCCCGTACAGTGACGTATAAGCGTTAAAATTGTGAGAACCCCAGAGTATATGCAATCGACTTCCTCCTCCTTTCGACGTAAAGCGACCGATTTGTGGAAGTCTGAAACAAGTATACACAACCTCGATTGCTGTTGTGTTCTTGCATTCTCTGCCCTGCGGTTCTTGCAGTTTTTGGTGCTTGATGGGTTTTCCCCAGGTTCTACAAACTGTTTGACTGTGACTGATGGTACAAGCACATCACAAAATCGATCGATTGCGCGCGCGCACACACACACACACACACACCATTTTGTGCCGATTTTATGAAAATATGGAGTAAATTTTTTTTTTAATCTTATTCACTTTTGTGCTGTTCCTGCCAACTGCTTTCTCAAAATAATTTTGCTTCCCATCCCAAGTTTCTCTGCGAAGGTGGTGATGGTGATTGAAGCCAGGTCAGCATGATGCTTTTAGCAGAAATCAATAAAATGTAGCATGTTTTTTTTTTTTTTAAATATTTTTATTTTAAATATAGTCTCAAGAAACAAAATGAAAGTGCGCCCTTGTCCTAAGGAAGTGGTTCAGTTTAGCATTTTTAACATGAAATAGCCAAAGCCGGGAAACAAACAGAACCTTGCAAAATTGAACACGATGGGTTAGGTGAAGGTTCTTCTTCCTTTTTCATGGACAGATTGAGGGGAGGACATAGTTTTTTTTTTTTTAATTAATTTTAAGCAGCGAAGCCACTTCAATATTTGACTAAGATGGCAAGTCAGAGTGCATAGTCTTGCCTCGTGCGTTCATGCCCAACAAAAATGCCATCGTTATAACTGAACATGCTGCTGTTACGACCCACACACCCGTAATATCATCCATGCATCCTATTATGTTACATAGTTTCTTGACATGGGTAATGAATGTCGGGAATTAAATTCTTCACTCTCATTGCGTCAGAGATCAGATAAAAATGAAGTTTCAGATTTTTAAAATATTTTTTTTATTTTTTGGATAAGGATTTCAATTCAACCAATTATGGCTGGATTACTACTTCTCTGATGACATCATTGTTATGACCCTATATACCCCATCGGGGGTTGATGACATGCTGTTTAAATTTTATTTTTTAGTTGAGCAGTATTACTATTATTATTATTCTTCTTTCGACTGCTCCCGTTAGGGGTCGCCACAGCGGATTATCCGTTATGATCCGCATAATGATTTGGCACAGGTTTTACGCCGATGCCCTTCCTGACGCAACCCTGGTCGCCTCTTACGACACAGGGATATGGTACACCTATTCTAACTGGGGCATACACGGGGCCCAGTACACTGGTACTCACTTTGCCCACCTTGGAAGGATGACAGGCTGAGTGTGTATTAATTCAAGCGGCCAACGGGGCTTGAACTCAGGACCTTTTAGATCCCAAGCCGCTACCCTAACCACGACGCCAACACCAGGCTTGGCGGTATTACTATTATTATTATATCCCCCCCTCCTTTAATCACACATGGCTGCCATATCCATGTGACCTATGGATGTCAGAGTTATCAAAAAAAAATTCTCCATGGGGAGTCCCTCCTATGTTAAAAGTTTCACATCAATCGGACAAGCGGTGGCAGCGAAAACCATTTTTAAAGCAAAAATATAGACATGGACACGCAGACAGATAGGGCCTTTGTAATACCCTCACATCCCCTTCAGGGGTGGAGGCAGAGGGTAACCAGAACATGTACCTCCACAAGACTGAACAGTTTACATTTTGTGTCTCACTGATGGACCGGATTTACATCTGGACCTGAACCAAAACCTGATTGGCTTATTATTTAATTACATATCACACACATGTGGTGTTTGTCTCTGTCTCTCAATGGTGATATGAAGAATCACTTTAAAAAAATATAAATTATTGTATCCAGATCCTCACCAAAATCGAATCCATTTGTCTTTGTCACGTGCCCAACCTGTCGACCAAGTTTTGGCTGAATCCATCCGTAAGTTTCTTGCACAGACGCAGATAGGTGAAAACACAACCTCCATTCACCTTTGGTGGAGGAGGTAATTGGTCTTCATGTTTGACTTCCATTGAGATACTGAGGACTTGTGTGTTTTCTCGAGGCATGTTTTATTGTCGGCCTGGATAGTGCTATTGTTGCAAGGTCAGGTCAGGTATGGAGCATGCGCCAGGCAGCGCGTCGCTGCGTCCACTTTCCGCTGGTACTCCAGGGGCCTCCGTCTGGCCATCCCCCAGGCAGATGCCTGGCCCATCCCCATCTTCTTGAGATGTCGATCAACCTGCTGCAACCACGAGGCACATGGTCGGCCCATTGGCTTCCTCCACTCAGACTCCCTCGCTGACAGAATCTGGTGAGCAGGATCAGCGTCAGGAAAACGAGCCACATGTCCATACAGCCGTAGCTGACCCTCACGGACGATGCAGGTAACAAATGTCATTTGAGTCTCTCTCAGCAACCACTCGTTGGACACAAAGTCTGATCAGCGATAGCCAAGAATTCTCCAGAGACCTGGTACCAAAGGAATTAAGTGTCCGTCTCGTATCCTTGGTCAGAGTCCAGGTCTCGCATCCATAGAGCAAGACTGGAAGCACCAAGGACCTGAAGACTCGACTTTCGTCCTCACGCACAGGTACCGGCAGTGCCACACCCCATGATCCAGTGAATCCATGACTCCCCAGGCCCGACCCAGATGTCTATTGACCGCTGACTCACAGCCAGCAGAGACATGAATATCACTGCCAAGGTAAGTGGCCTCAGTCAGAGCATAAACAGAGACCAGGGAAATGACACCGAAGGAGTGATTAATCCTTAGTCTCATACGCTCGTTGACCGCGTTACCTCAATTATCAATGGAGTCAGCTTATTGGACACAGCCACAGCAACTCCTTGGGAATGGTAACCATCAGAGCGACCAGATAAATAGTAAGTGTAACCACCCACCATGATCTCGCCGCAATCCGGTCTCCGAACTTCAGAGTGCTGCAATACCAGTCCAAACGCTTGAGCTCAGATGATAACAGACAGGTGATCATCCTCTCTTCGGGATAGGACATTCCAAGCACCCACCCGAAAGGACTGCCTCAGGTTTAACCCAAGGAGACCGCCGTCTGGTGGACGACGCCTCAGCACCACTCCGACACACTCTTCTGCAATCTGATCCGGGAATGTTACCCCGTGGTTTCCCTCCTATCATCAAAGATTGGGGGTCCCGAAGGCTTTACCCCAATCCCGTCATCGGATGAGCTGCCCTGCGAAGGGAAGCTACACAGGAGGTACTCCCACGGAGTGGGTTTTCAGATGTCTTTGCGTTTTTGTGTTTTGCGGAATGAAGGGTTTTACGGTGGCCGGAGTGCAAATCCTGGCACCAACCTCCTAATAAGTAACCCAACTGCAGGAGGACGTCCGCAGACACAGTTGAGCACTAGATATGGAAGGCTGTTGGCTCACAAGGAGCTCCTCCCCCTTTGACAGGTTTTGTTTTTAATCCTGCTGGGTGTCCATATCATACACCCTCCTCACCAAAAAACCTGGTGGGGGAGACAGTTTAGTCACTGACAACCCGACCATGGAACAGGTTAGTGCAGGTTTACATGGTACCAGTAGCAAGTCACAGATCTAATCTGGCCTGACCTTACTGATTGTTGCAAGGTTGTTGATTAAGTTGCTGCATTGCATTTTTAACATTGGCCACAGTTTTTTGGAATGCTTGCAGAGATTATTTGTTGGCATGCATATTGTTGCGGGAAACACTTGAGTTTCTCCCGAACACCTGGTCCTGAGGCTGCCGACCACAGGCAACCCCATGGTCCAATGTGCTGTAGTTCTTACACAGCAGTAGCTGCTTGACTTAGATTACTGGCCGAACAGGGTTACGCTTCGATGTTTCCTCAACATCTTTCTATTGGCATGGTAACCTAACAAGAAACCACACCTGGTGATCTGCCGAGCAGAAAAGATAGGTGCAGCACCGGTTAACAGAGCAAATCAGGTGGGGTACTGCTTCCCGTCTGTCTGTACTTATACACTGTCGGACCAATAAATGAAAAGACAACAGACGGATTGGAAATGACAATAAACAGTTATTTATTTACACACACAAGCAATCATTTAAAAGTGGGTATTCATAAGCAATGAAGCAAATGACACGTAAGTGCAGATTTAACCAAAACACTCATTCATTCTTATTCAGTCTTCTTCTAATAATTCGATCTAATTGAAACAATGCCCCAATCCATTCGTCGTTTACGAGGGCGAAGGAACGAAGTTGCACCTATGGGCCCGTACTAGTTTACACAAAGGAGACAAGGCCATCATTCAAACAGTGAAGAAGAAAAGAAAAGTAGGGTCTTTTCTTTTCTCCCTCACTTCACACTGCCCAATGGGGCATTACCAGCCAAAATATGTTGGAGAACAGGGAGGAAAGGATGGGAAAGATGGACAGTGGTGATGTGGTTCAATGGGACACATATCCGCGTTCCTGAGGTGCTCAGATCCAGTAGGCGAGTCCTCCAACGTCCCAGATGTGTCAACTCCATTTCTGCTGGACCCGTGTCGCTCTCTCCTCTCCCCCCTCCATTCCTTGCTCTTTCCCCCTTCCTAGCACCCCGCTTCGTCACCCCTCTTAGCTCCCTCACCCCTCTTCCCTCTTAGCTCCCTCCCTCCTCTGCACCCCTTAGCTCTCCTCTCTCCACACACTCCTCTCTCCACACACTCCTCTCTCCACACACTCCTCTCTCCACACACTCCTCTCTCCACACACTCCTCTCTCCACACACTCCTCTCTCCACACACTCCTCTCTCCACACACTCCTCTCTCCACACACTCCTCTCTCCACACACTCCTCTCTCCACACACTCTCTCTCCACACACTCCTCTCTCCACACACTCCTCTCTCCACACACTCCTCTCTCCACACACTCCCTCTCCACACACTCCCTCTCCACACACTCCCTCTCCACACACTCCCTCTCCACACACTCCCTCTCCACACTCCCTCTCCACACACTCCCTCTCCACACACTCCTCTCCACACACTCCCTCTCCACACACTCCCTCTCCACACACTCCCTCTCCACACACTCCCTCTCCACACACTCCCTCTCCACACACTCCCTCTCCACACACTCCCTCTCCACACACTCCCTCTCCACACACTCCCTCTCCACACACTCCCTCTCCACACACTCCCTCTCCACACACTCCCTCTCCACACACTCCCTCTCCACACACTCCCTCTCCTGTCCTCTCCACCCCCATCCCTGCTCTCTCTCCTCTCCTCTCCACCCCCTATCCCTGCCTCTCCTCTCCCTCTCCTCTCCACCCCCTATCCCTGCCTCTCCTCTCCCTCTCCTCTCCACCCCTATCCCTGCCTCTCCTCTCCTCTCCTCTCCACCCCCTATCCCTACCTCTCTTCTCCTCTCCTCTCCACACCCTATCCCTACCTCTCTTCTCCTCTCCTCTCCACACCCTATCCCTGCCTCTCTTCTCCTCTCCTCTCCACACCCTATCCCTGCCTCTCTTCTCCTCTCCTCTCCACACCCTATCCCTGCCTCTCCTCTCCTCTCCACACCCTATCCCTGCCTCTCTTCTCCTCTCCTCTCCTCTCCACCCTCTATCTCTGCCTCTCCTCTCCACCCCCGATCCCTGCCTCTCTCCTCTCTCCTCTCCTCTCCTCTCCACCCCCTATCCCTGCCTCTCTTCTCCTCTCCTCTCCACACCCTATCCCTGCCTCTCCTCTCCTCTCCACACCCTATCCCTGCCTCTCCTCTCCTCTCCACACCCTATCCCTGCCTCTCCTCTCCACACCCTATCCCTGCCTCTCTTCTCTCCTCTCCT
This sequence comes from Eptatretus burgeri, assembly GCF_056783735.1. Classification (NCBI taxonomy): domain Eukaryota; kingdom Metazoa; phylum Chordata; class Myxini; order Myxiniformes; family Myxinidae; genus Eptatretus; species Eptatretus burgeri. The sequence goes on from NC_140962.1 coordinate 34,654,136, forward strand.
CTCCTCTCCACCCCCTATCTCTGCCTCTCCTCTCCACCCCGATCCCTGCCTCTCCTCTCCTCTCCACCCCCTATCCCTGCCTCTCTTCTCTCCTCTCCTCTCCTCTCTCTCCTCTCCATCCCCTATCCCTGCCTCTCTTCTCCTCTCCTCTCCACACCCTATCCCTGCCTCTCCTCTCCTCTCCACACCCTATCCCTGCCTCTCTCCTCTCCTCTCCACACCCTATCCCTGCCTCTCTTCTCCTCTCCTCTCCTCTCCACCCCCTATCTCTGCCTCTCCTCTCCATCCCCGATCCCTGCCTCTCTCTCTCCTCTCCTCTCCTCTCCTCTCCATCCCCTATCCCTGCCTCTCTTCTCCTCTCCTCTCCTCTCCACACCCTATCCCTGCCTCTCTTCTCCTCTCCTCTCCTCTCCACCCCCTATCTCTGCCTCTCTTCTCCTCTCCTCTCCTCTCCACCCCCTATCTCTTCCTCTCTCCTCTCCACCCCCTATCCCTGCCTCTCCTCTCCTCCTCTCCTCTCCACCCCCTATCCCTGCCTCTCCTCTCCTCTCCTCTCCACCCCTATCCCTGCCTCTCCTCTCTCCTCTCCTCTCCACCCCCTATCCCTGCCTCTCCTCTCTCCCTCTCCTCTCCACCCCTATCCCTGCCTCTCTCTCTCCTCTCTCTCCTCTCCACCCCCTATCCCTGCCTCTCCTCTCCTCTCCTCTCCACCCCCTATCCCTGCCTCTCCTCCTCTCCTCTCCTCTCCACCCCTATCCCTGCCTCTCCTCTCCTCTCCTCTCCACCCCCTATCCCTGCTCTCTCTCTCCTCTCCTCTCCACCCCCTATCCCTGCCTCTCTCTCCTCTCCTCTCCACCCCCTATCCCTGCCTCTCCTCTCCTCTCCTCTCCACCCCCTATGCTCTCCTCTCTCTCCTCTCCACCCCTATGCTCTCCTCTCCTCTCCTCTCCACCCCTATCCCTCTCCTCTCCTCTCCTCTCCACCCCCTATCCTCTCCTCTCCTCTCCTCTCCACCCCCTATCCTCTCCTCTCCCTCTCCTCTCCACCCCTATCCTCTCTCCTCTCCTCTCCTCTCCACCCCCTATCCTCTCCCTCTCCTCTCCTCTCCACCCCTATCCTCTCCTCTCCTCTCCCTCTCCACCCCTATCCTCTTCCTCTCTCCTCTTCCTCTCCACCCCTATCCCTCCTCTCTCCCTCTCCTCTCCACCCCCTATCCTCTCCTCTCCTCTCCTCTCCACCCCCTATCCTCTCCCTCTCCCTCTCCTCTCCACCCCTATCCTCTCCTCTCCTCTCCTCTCCACCCCCTATCCTCTCCTCTCCTCTCCTCTCCACCCCCTATCCTCTCTCTCTCTCTCTCCTCTCCACCCCCTATCCTCTCCTCTCCTCTCCTCTCCACCCCTATCCTCTCTCTCTCTCTCTCCTCTCCACCCCCTATCCTCTCCTCTCTCTCCTCTCCTCTCCACCCCTATCCTCTCCTCTCCTCTCCTCTCCACCCCCTATCTCTCTCTCTCCTCTCCTCTCCACCCCCTATCCCTCTCCTCTCCTCTCCTCTCCACCCCCTATCCTCTCCTCTCCTCTCCTCTCCACCCCCTATCCTCTCCTCTCCTTCTCCTCTCCACCCCCTATCCTCTCCTCTCCCTCTCCTCTCCACCCCTATCCTCTCCTCTCCTCTCCTCTCCACCCCTATCCTCTCCCTTCCTCTCCTCTCCACCCCCTATCCTCTCCTCTCCCTCTCCTCTCCACCCCCTATCCTCTCCTCTCTCTCTCCTCTCCACCCCCTATCCTCTCTCTCTCCTCTCCTCTCCACCCCTATCCTCTCCTCTCCTCTCTCTCCTCTCCACCCCCTATCCTCTCCTCTCTCCTCTCCTCTCCACCCCTATCCTCTCCCTCTCCTCTCCCTCTCCACCCCCTATCCTCTCCTCTCCTCTCCTCTCCACCCCCTATCCTCTCCCTCTCTCCTCTCCTCTCCACCCCTATCCTCTTCCTCTCCTCTCCTCTCCTCTCCACCCCTATCCTCTCCTCTCCTCTCCTCTCCACCCCCTATCCTCTCCTCTCCTCTCCTCTCCACCCCCTATCCCTCTCTCCCTCTCCTCTCCTCTCCACCCCCTATCCTCTCCTCTCCTCTCCTCTCCTCTCCACCCCCTATCCCTCTCCTCTCCCTCTCTCTCCTCTCCACCCCTATCCTCTCCTCTCCTCTCCTCTCCTCTCCACCCCTATCCTCTCCTCTCTCTCCTCTCCTCTCCACCCCCTATCCTCTCCTCTCTCTCTCTCTCTCTCCTCTCCACCCCCTATCCTCTCCTCTCCTCTCCTCTCCTCTCCACCCCTATCCTCTCCTCTCTCTCTCTCTCTCTCCACCCCCTATCCTCTCTCTCTCTCCTCTCTCCTCTCCACCCCCTATCCTCTCTCCTCTCCTCTCCTCTCCACCCCCTATCCTCTCCTCTCCTCTCCTCTCCACCCCTATCCTCTCTCTCTCTCCTCTCCTCTCCACCCCCTATCCTCTCCCTCTCCTCTCCTCCTCTCTCCACCCCTATCCTCTCCTCTCCTCTCCTCTCCTCTCCACCCCCTATCCCTGCCTCTCCTCTCCTCTCCTCTCCTCTCCACCCCTATCCCTCTCCTCTCTCTCTCCTCTCCTCCTCTCCACCCCTATCCCTCCTCTCCTCTCCTCTCCTCTCCACCCCCTATCCCTCCCTCTCCTCTCTCTCTCTCTCCTCTCCTCTCCTCTCCACCCCCTATCCCTGCCTCTCTCCTCTCCTCTCCTGTCCTCTCCACCCCTATCCCTGCCTCTCCTCTCCTCTCCTGTCCTCTCCACCCCCTATCCCTGCCTCTCCTCTCCTCTCCTGTCCTCTCCACCCCCTATCCCTGCCTCTCCTCTCCTCTCCTGTCCTCTCCACCCCCTATCCCTGCCTCTCCTCTCCTCTCCTGTCCTCTCCACCCCCTATCCCTGCCTCTCCTCTCCCTCTCCTGTCCTCTCCACCCCCTATCCCTGCCTCTCCTCTCCTCTCCTGTCCTCTCCACCCCCTATCCCTGCCTCTCCTCCTCTCTCCTGTCCTCTCCACCCCCTATCCCTGCCTCTCCTCTCCTCTCCTGTCCTCTCCACCCCCTATCCCTGCCTCTCCTCTCCTCTCCTGTCCTCTCCACCCCTATCCCTGCCTCTCCTCTCCTCTCCTGTCCTCTCCACCCCTATCCCTGCCTCTCCTCTCCTCTCCTGTCCTCTCCACCCCCTATCCCTGCCTCTCCTCTCCTCTCCTGTCCTCTCCACCCCCTATCCCTGCCTCTCCTCTCCTCTCCTGTCCTCTCCACCCCTATCCCTGCCTCTCCTCTCCTCTCCTGTCCTCTCCACCCCCTATCCCTGCCTCTCCTCTCCTCTCCTGTCCTCTCCACCCCCTATCCCTGCCTCTCCTCTCCTCTCCTGTCCTCTCCACCCCTATCCCTGCCTCTCCTCTCCTCTCCTGTCCTCTCCACCCCTATCCCTGCCTCTCCTCTCCTCTCCTGTCCTCTCCACCCCCTATCCCTGCCTCTCCTCTCCTCTCCTGTCCTCTCCACCCCCTATCCCTGCCTCTCCTCTCCTCTCCTCTCCCATTTGTTTGTGGCAGTCAGTCAGCAGATAACAAGTCCATGAATAGCTCCAAATAAATGTTCATTTTACTTTTAGCTCACCTGGAACCTGGTAGTTTAGGGGAGCTTATGGGATGGCGCGTTCATCCGTCCGTCCATCCACCACCTTCTCTGAAACTACCCCCCCCCCTCCTCCCCTCCAAAAAAGAAATGTATTTGCCACCTTTGAAACTACAAACGTAACTCTGATTAATGAAACTTGACCACGACCTTCGTTACCCATGATGTACTGAGGTTTGTTTACACGACATTAAAAAAATTGGGGTCCAAGGAGTCATCGGGGGGGATTGCCCCCAAAAGTAAGTATTTGCTTTCTTCTCTGAAATCACACAATTTTGATGAAACTTGACCACAACCTTTATCACCCGTGATGTACCAAAATTTGTTAACGGCATGAAAATACAAAAATCGATAGGTATTTGCTTTCTTCTCCACTACATGATTTGTGGGTCATCCAGGCCTACCAGTGGTTCTCAGCCTGGTGTTGGTTTAGCGTTTAGGGTGGTTCCTTGGGACCCTAGGGTCCTGAGTTTGAGCCCCATTGGCTGCTGAATTAACACGAGAGGGTTGACTCAGCCTGTCATCCTGTGGTTCGTGAAATGAGCACAGTGTACTGGTAATAGGGGCACTGCTTCAGTGGCATAGCTGTGGCCCTAACCAATGATGCAACTAGCAGCCAAAAAGGCAGCACACAAAGGGAACCAGTGGTTCTTTTCCAGATATATATATATATATATATATATATATATATATATATATATATATATATATATATATATATATATATATATATATATATGTATATGTGTATATGTATATGTATATGTATATATATATATATATATATATATATATATATATATATATATATATTGTTGTGGTTACCAAATTCGCAAACCACCATTCAGGTCCCTTAGGTGAGGTATCTCGGTAAGTGCATGTGTAGTTAGGCCCAAACCCGTTGTCTAGTGGGAATACATGTCATTTATGCGTGCTGCGACTCTTCAGGATAGCCGTTTTTCTTTTACTATCTTTAATTTGGACCAACCGCCATTGTTACCACCACCAATCACCGCTTCACCACAACCGCCATGACCTTCACGTCACACCTCGCAACCGTCGCATCGCCACCGTTCTTGCGCCGCCTGTGGGTACCGGTGTTGGACTCGTGCAGGGCGCGTGCCGAACAGCGTGTACAAAATCACGGATTTTGTGCTTCAAAAACGGATCAAAAAGCATTCACGCCCACTTTTTCTCGGGCCAATGGGGAGCGAGGTGAAAGGTCGAAGGGAGGGGGTCAAAGATGAGAGGGCGAAGCCACGGGGCTGATAAGGGGCGACCGTGTTCGTCAGTCGAGAGAGTAGGAGAGTCGAGAGGGAACAGAGAGTCAAGACTTCGCGGGCGGTGGAGTTGGCAAGAAGGAGCTGGTCGTCGTGTGCGTTGGAGTCGGAACGGAGGGGACGGAGCTGTGGAGAGGCGGCGAGGGCAGACGAGGGGGTGCTCGCGTCGTGCAGGGAGCTGCACCCCAGGGAGGCCGACAGCGCGACCTGGCCGAGGTGGAGACGCTCGTTGCGGGGCAATAAAAATCCTCTATACCCCGAGCATCAGCAACCCCCTCCTGTTTCCCCCCGCGCTGAGATAGTGCGACCAAGGGGGCCCCTTTCCCACCCCCTACCAGACACTGCCCGCGAGGCCCGCGGAGTTGAGGCACCATCGCCGCTCCGCGTCTCATCACCAGACGGGTAGGCCCGACCCGGTCTCGGCCTCAGGCCCGCCTCATCCTTGAGGGTATTCTTTTCCTTGGTTTTGGGTATGTGTTGTCGGCGCCGTCTGTGAAGTAAAATTGTATAAGTGTTGCCGTGTGCTCGTGTAATCGGTATTGGATCTGCATTGTCGCATTTGCTTTTTGTGTAAATTGAATTGTGTTTTTCTTTTCTGTGTGCTTTTGGTGGAATTGAATATGTGTGCTTTCCGTTCGTCGCGAATAAATGTGCTTTGTGTCGAACTGTTTCCCGCTTCGCTTCGTCATTTCCTTCATTGAATCCTCATCTTGCTTCACGTAAAGGGTTGGTAGTGGGCTGAATACGCCCGATAATTAATCGAACCGTCGAGGTCGACGATAACACCGCTCGGTTATCCCGATAGTACGGAACGGGTCGCTTAAGTGGCCCGTGTCCGAAGTCGACCTGCGGCGAGGTGCGATCGCCCGGTCTACCCTCCGCGTGGGTACTTAGGTAGGTCGAATTTGGCGAGCAACCCTATCCCACGCGGGGGCTGATTGGCTCGATCGCGGTGAGACCGAAAGGTCCACCCGTGACTGGTTCCCGGCGTTAGTCCGAGAGGGTCACGACTGGATTGTCCGTCCGGTGGGCGACGTGCCGCGATTCGAGTTACGTGGCCGTCAGCACGCCGGCGGGCACGAATCCGCAACAATATATATATATATATATATATATATATATATATATATATATATATATATATATATATATATATATATATATATATATATATATATATATATATATATATATATATATATATATATCTTGTAGAACTAAATTGAAATTGAAACTAACACTGGTTGCATTTTTCAAAAATTGGATTCTGTCCATTTTTATTTTTAATATGTTGGTGACAAAGTTCTGTGTGTGTGTGTGTGTGTGTACACACACACACACACACACACACACACGCACACACACACACGCACACTTGTCACCAGGAATTGTGGAAGGGTGTTTGACCAATTTAAGTGCTGGGACTTGTCAAAAGGGTGATGAGTGGAATTGTAATCCCATTGCCTTGTATTATAGTAGCCACCAACGATGAAGATGGATGAATTCTGTATCATGAGTAAACCATATTGGTCAAATTCATGCAAACAAAATTCCTGTTTATTCACTTCTTTTTGTTTTGCACCAATTTTCATTCCTGTTCATCTTCAAAGTTTCACAAAAAAGTCATACTGCACAGTACTGCAAATTGTGAGATTAACATTTGTTGGAAAGACAACACTTTACAGTAGGGTTGGGCACACATCGACTTTTTCTCTGTTGTCCCGTTGAAAGGAGTGTTTTTATGGCCATTTTTCACGCTAATCACGAATCCGTTAAAATTTTTGACCTCGGATGATGTCTTCGGTTGGTAAAATGCAAAAATCAAAATGGCCACCAAATTTACCCACTTTTCAGGTAAAATTTGATAATTATGGCTTACTAGTGCATGTAATAATATTACATGCCTCAGCATTCTTAGTTAGACATCATCCTAGGTCAAAAATTTCAACGGATTCGTGATCAGCGTGAAAAATGGCCATAAAAACTCCTTTTAACGGGACAACAGAGAAAAAGTCGTTGTGCCCAACCCTAATATTACATGCCCCAGTAAGCCATAATTATCAAATTTTACCTGAAAAGTGGGTAAATTTGTTGGCCACTGAATTTTTTTCATTTTACCAACCTAAGACATCATCCTATGTCAAAAAGTTCAACGGATTCGTGATCAGTGTGAAATTTGGCCATAAAAAACACTCCTTTCAAAAAAAAGTATGGTTGTATGCCCAACCCTACTTATAGGTCATCCTAAAGCAGTAATGGAGTGATTGCCGATTATTGATATAGTCTGCCAGGTACCAGTGCAGCCAAGCTCAGCTGCTGAAACCTCTCTGAGTACCATGGTTAGATCTCCATTCATTTTCACAGCATAAATGCTAATTTTATGTACATATTTAAAAATATATATATTTGCTCCTGCATTTTTTTTTTTTTAAATACTTACAAATGCTGGAGAGTTTGCTTGTCGGTAACGTCAGTTTTGGAGAGATTAGAGATGCAAAGTTGTCCTTGCATCTAACTTTAAATGTTTGCTCCACTCTTCCTTTTTCCTGCCCTGAGGTTATTGAAAAGCAAACTGAGATTACTGTGCAATACCAAGGAGAAATAAAATGCTGTGCTTTTGAAAGGAGTCATTTAGAGATGAGAATTGATTCGTATTGTTGGCCACTTCGCTAATTTATCACTCATGGTCCGCATCATTATTAAACACAACTTACCAGAGGAAGAAATTAAAAAAAATAAACGATAGGGACCTTTTAATTGGTTGGGAGTGCAGTGGTTTTGAGCCTGAAGTAAGGGGTGTTGATTAACAACATTTTCACAGCACTGCAAAAAGTAGCACTTTTCAACACTCCACCCCTCCTCCCCTCTCTCCACCAGATCAATACTTTGGAACATTTTATTTTTCCAGAAAAAAAAAACGGAATCAGATTTTTCAATTCAAAACAAAAACAAGGACAAATGTGTCCAAGAACCGCGTCATTCCACCAGTCAATCTCCTTGCTATGCTAGGGGCATCGGGTGCCTTTAGGGCATCAGATGCCTCAGGGCATCAGGTACCTCCATGTAGCCTCCCTGCCTGCTTCACTCCCTGTTCTCACCCCCAGAAAGGTTTTGTCTTCACCAGAAGAAGAAGAACAAGAAAAAGAACAACGCGGAGCTCTCTTACAGCCAGTGTTCACTACGCAACGCGGCTAAAAAGCACATGGTCAGGACTTCATCACTCGTCAAAATAGGATTTTCTCCTGTAAAGTACCATCACCTTTTACATTTATGGACCGTTTCACATAAATGTTTTAAAATCTCAAACCTTTGTCAATTTGGCTGCATGACCACTGTTCGGTATGATTAAAGCAACAACATGCACAAATAGATGTATTTTGATGTCGTTTGAGATATTTGCAACTCGCAAACTGCCTGACGCATTCAAAAGCCATCCTTTGTTGAGTTTATGGCTTTCCTGAATCCTTGTGTAGTATCAAGTCGGATATCTCGCATTGCATATAGGACAGTTGTGTGATTTTTCTCTGATTTCTCATCATGCTTTCCATTGTGAATATGCAGCATGTGATGAAAATTGTCAGCATTCAAAGAGTACTGGAACCGGCATTTGTGGCAGGCTCGACTGGTCTACGAATAACCCGCACCCTTATCTGCATGCGATGGCAAAGCAGCTGTCATGTAGTTTTGGGGAACAATCAGACAGATTACCAACTCAAAGGTTTAGAGAGTGCTTGCACGAATTGAACAAACGATACACGAAGCAATGCGAACACTCATATTTATGTAAAAGGTACTGCGAGCACTAGATGGCCATGAAATCTCGTGAGGCCTGCCTTGTCGGTATAATGCGTGTGATGCTTTTGATCAAGCTTTTGGCTTGATGTGAGTGCTGTTGGCGGACGTTATTTTTGTTGTTATTTTTACTTATTTTTTTTGCAGTCCATTTGTGACTTTCAAAATGATGTATCTGCTTAAGATTGCTCGGCACGAATGTGCAGAAACCCCGAGTAACGAGGTGTGGTGTGTGGTGTTTTTGTGTTTTCTAACCAAACCTTCGTGTTTCTTAAAATCGATAGCAAGGTCATATCTGGGGCTTGTCGACATGCAGGGTAAGTTTGTAAAATGATGATCTTCTTCTTCTTCTTCTTCTTCTTCTTCTTCTTCTTTCGGCTGCTCCCGTTAGGGGTCGCCACAGCGGATCATCCGTATGATCCGCATCGTGATTTGGCACATGTTTTACGCCGGATGCCCTTCCTGACGCAACCCTGGTCGCCTCTTACGACACAGGGATATGGTACACCTATTTTAACCGGGGTATACACCGGCCCAGTATACTGGTACTCATTTCGCCGACCTCGGAAGGAAGACAGGCTGAGTCAACCCCCTGGTGTATTAATTCAGTGGCCCAACGGGGATTGAACTCAGGACCTTTTGGATCCCAAGCCGCTGCCCTAACCACTGCGCCAACACCAGGCTCCAAGTTTGTAAAATGATGATGTGTACTTTTAATCATATTTGGAAAGAGGAGAGGAGGTGTGGGAGTTGGAGTTGTATGGGCTTTGAGTGCCATTTTAAATATACATTATTTTGTTTGTTTAGTTCTGGGGCCACAAGAGAAATAATAGATTTTTGCATCTGCTGGTGAAAGGAGAAGCTTCTGTTCGTGTGTGTGAAAACAATGGCCGCTGCTGGAATGTACTGTTGTCTCAACCCAACTGTTCTCTTACACGAATATTTCTCATATTTTCGTTGAGTCCGTCCTTTTTTTTTTTTTTTTTCTCTCATTCAGAAGCAGAACAGTTAAGGTTAACTATTTTGAAATTGTCACTAAATAGTGAAAATTATGTTTAAAACACCATTTGAATTGCAGATTTCTTACTAGCGTCAGTAGGTTAAAAGTTATTTGCGAGGTGAACTGAACTGAAAAGGTGTAAACACACACAGTTCATGCACAAAAGGCCTCATTTTGCATTTATACGTCATTTCGAAAGTCGTGTACTGCAGGTTTAAAATCCGTATTTTCATAAAGCATTTGAAGTCGTATATGAGAACCCCCCACCCCAAAGGGGAACCGACCTCGTCTTTTTGTCAAATGCTTGGTCTTGCACACAGACCCGACAGTCTTCCACTGCTTGTGAAGTTTATAACTGTGATTCAAAATTTTGGCATATTCTTTCCCTCGAGTGAAGCTGTTTGCTGTTTCAAACTTTTGGTCTCCTGGGATTGATGACCATAAAAGAACAAAATATATATATATATATATATATATATATATATATATATATATATATATATATATATATATATATATATATATATATATATATATATATATATATATATATATTTGTTGCGAATTCGCGCCTGCCGGCATGCGATCGGCCACGTAACTCGAATCGCGGCACGTCGCCCACCGGACAGACAATTCAGTCGTGACCTTCTCGGAACAACGCTGGGAGCTAGTCACGGGTGGGTCTTTCGACCTCACCACAATAGTGCCAATCAGCCACCCGCGTAGGATAGGGTTGTTCGCCAAACTCGACCTACGTAATTACCTACGCGGATGGTTAATCGGGCGATCGTACCTCGCCGCAGGTCGACTTCGGACACGAACCGCTTAAGCGGTTCGGTCCGTACTGCAGAGATAACCGAGCGGAGTTATCGTCGACCTCGACGGTTCAGATTAGTTTCCGGGAACTTACACCCACTACCAATCTCTTACACGATGCAGGATGGAGAGTCAATAAAAAGAAAGGAGACTAAGCAGAGCGGGAACAGATCAACAAGCAAGCATTTTATTGCGCGACACACGGACACAAAGCAAGCACGTATATTCAGTCACAGCCACAATAATAAAAGGCACGTATTCAAGCACAGAAAGAAACAGTAACAGAGAAATACTACCGACTAAGACCGACACACGGCAACACTTAAAACAATACTACTTGAGCAAGACTGGCGCTACCCACGGACATTTACACAAAACCCCAAAGAAAAAGAAAAGAAGTCGCAACTTCCCTTTTCGTGGCTGGTGAGTCCCTCTCCCACGACCATCAGCGTGGTTGCGCCTGACCCCGACCTCTCTCGCGGCCGGCGAACCCTCTCCGGCACTCCTCGTCCGGACGCGCAGGTCCACCTCACTACCGGCGCTGCCGCGTCTCCTGTCCGTGCCTATGTTGACAGGCCGCTCGCCAAGCCGCGAGCGCAGGACCTCTTCCCCCGACAAGACAAGCAGCGCCAAGAAGAAGACGTCCAGCCCAGAAGCTCAAAAAACCCGAAGAACACAGGAACTCTCGAAGACAAGGAGACAGGAAGCCTCGAAGACCCCTCAAGGTCCGTGCTGTCCACATTTTGTAGCGTGGGGCTCCGCCCTTCTCTCCGCCCCGTTTTCGGCCCCGCCTCCCTTCGAGCTTCTTGGAGAAGCCTCTCGAAGGGGGGCGTGCCCTCTCGCTCTCCCTCCACCCCACCCCGTGCGGGGGCCGGGGGAGTCAGTTTTGGCTCAGGGCCAGGGAATTATTCCCCCAAAAAGAGGTCCCCACCTTTTCTCACCTTTGACCCCCGGCTCAGATCGCACTTCCACCACACCGAGCGCAGAGAATTTAGACGGGAGAAACAGGCGGGAAAAACCACCGAGCATCATTGGTGGTTTTTGTTCTTCCGTGGAGATCGTGACCGCACGGGGCTTATTGAATGGCGAGTGGCGAAGATGTGGTAGCGTAGGTGGTAGAGGTGGTGTGGTTGGTGGTGTGGTTGTGGTGTGGTTGGCGCTGTGGTGGGGATGGCTTGGTTGTTGAGATGCTGTTTGTTTGAAATAAAAGATAGAATAGAAAAATGGCTAACTCAAAGCGTCGCAGCCCGGATGGATCACATCAATTCCCTCTATACAACGGGTTTGGGCTAACTTCACATGGACTTATCGAGATCTCACCTGAGGACTCTTTATGGTGTAATGCGAATTTCCACAACCGTAACTATATATATATATATATATATATATGTGTGTGTATGTGTGTATGTATGTATATATATATATATATATATATGTATATATATGTATATATATGTATATGTATATATATATATATATATATATATATATATATATATATATATATATATATATATATATATATATATATATATATATATATATATACATACACACACACACACACACACACATACACACATACACACATACACACATACACACATACACACACACACGGATCTGGAAACCATATGCATTCAAACATACAGATGTCCCAAGAGTCAGTTATTCCGTTAAGTACATGTGAGACAGGTCCCTTCCTTTTGTCTTGTGGGAGAATCAAAGGTGTGCGTTGCGATGTCCTTTTAGGGAGGTTCATCCATCTAACAACCATCCAACGAACCCTCCAACAGACCATCCAACAGACCATCCAACAACCAACCACGGTACCTTCCAGCGCTTGCAACCCTCGCCTCGCTGGCCACAGCATACGGGGCAAATACGTCCAGTCCGTCGTTCCTTTGCGCTTCTATAAACGTTCCTTTTCAACGTTGGATCTTCCCCTTGATGAGTCCACACGCGTGGAGGAGGAGGTGGGGGGGCTCCCGGTTTGGCCGGGGCACCGCCCACAAAGGGCGGACCCCATGAAGACCTTGTCCAATCGGGGTGGATGGTGACGTCTGTTTCACCGAGTCCCTGCCCCATTCGGGGAGGTCCATAAAAATGACGCGATCCTCAGAGGGAAAGTTTTTTTTTTTGGAGGAGTTGAGTTGTTGGTGTGCGTCGTGCGGTTTGAGTGGAGTTCTGCATTTGGCTGGCGTTCGTTGGAGTTTTCCTGGGTCCCGTCCACGACCCTGATCTCCGCCCTGGGACTCCGACTGCTCCACTCGGGTTCCTCCACAGGCACGAGCCCCACGACATTAGCAGGTGCCCCCTCCATTCAACGTGCAGGTACCCAAGCGAACTGCGACCCCCAACTCGTCTCTCCCTCTCTGGCTGCGGGGTCTTTTAATAAATCATCTGAGTGTGTGGGCCCGTCTTTTAAGTAGAAACTGTTTAAGTGTTTAGTCCATCATTGTAAATTCTTGCTTGTATATTCTGCCATAAGTCTTGCTCTCTGTCTTCTTTATTGTCAATAAATTACTATAGAAATGTTCCCAGTTAATTTCTGTCCTTGCTTTCATTGGTCCAGCATGGTTCGGATCTGAGTTTAGCCATGTTTTTTTATACCCGATAATCTGCTCATCCTCGCCGGCACGGCTTTGGCAGTTCCGCTCGACTGCACCCGAACCGGAGTTGGTAATCGGTAGTTGGAACCCTACCGCAGTCGGTAGTGAACGGGTTCGAGCAAGACGTGCTGAGGGTGTGGTTCCCTGGTAGTCGAAATCGCGTGGTTAATTAAGTAAATTGGTTCTGTGCGGTTCGTGTGCGAGTGACGTCATCGGGGATCGCACAGCACGATGGTCAGGTAAGTAACGCACGATGGCTCACATGGCAGATGGCTCGAAAGCGAGTGCTTGGCGTGATCAACAGTGTGACGTTATGCTTGAAATTATCAGCCAACGGAAGGGGACGAGCGAGTTGCAAACCGCCGCCCTGGCGATGCAAGGACGGCCTCGCCTCACCTCGAGTACACGAAGCCCGGCCAGGATGTAGCAAACATCCTCGTCGTGGGCAGAAGGAGCATGAGTTAGGGGAAGGGTTTAGCGTTAGATAGACTGACCTCATGGGGAATGAGCAGTCCTCCATGGGGCCTGGTAAAACGAGTTGAGGGAATTGAGGATATAATTTTGAAATTGGAGACATGGGCACACATGGAACGTGTAGTCACTGTAGTGGGGACGTAGATTAGCTACGTAGAATTAAATGGAACGTGAATTTGTGTAAGGGATGACGGGGGAGCACAAATTTGTTAGGGGAATGGAGTTAGCGTCATTATTAGTGTGGAGAAAAATTTACAATGAGTGAACGTGGGTCAGCGGGCCCGAGTGTGAGTGGAGTGAATGTGGAATGCATGGTGTGAGCGAATGATTGTGGGGAGGAGTGAATCCCACCCAAGAGAACCCAGGGTTAGTGTAAGGTATGTTAGTGGGTTCGTTAAATTAACCAAAACGGATGTCGGTTTGTTGTTGGTGTCAAACGAAGACACGAAACCTTTTGAAGGGTGCAGTAGTCTATTGACCACCTGTGAGCGTGGCTGTGGAAATATGCGTACTGAGTTGAGGGCACCCCGGGCACCGAAGTAGTCGGCCAGAGTAGGCCATATGTCCAAGAGACGGAGTTCGTGTAATGGAGCACGGGCAGCCCACGGAAACGGGACCCGGACCACCAAAATGCCACGTGGGCATCGACTGGGAAGATGCCAGGAAGGGCACCCCCCAAGTTCATACGGAGTACGTAGGCTCGGAGACAGCCTCAGCGACCCGGGGGTGCCATCGTTCGAGTTTGGCAGATGGTTATCCCTGCCAATGGAGCCACGCTGCCCAGCCACAAAATTGTGCAAGAGCACGAGAGAGAATTTGTGGGCCAGGCCCAAATTAATCATGAACACCAACACAGAAGACGCTCGTGGAGTCGGGTGCCAGATCATTTGTGTGCTTTGGACGCGATTTTCGCTGATTTATAGTTTTACAATCACTCCAAACATGTTTTACACACACAGTAGACTGCTCCCTGGCAGGGAGAAAAGAAAATTTAGCTGAAAATTTTTTCATCTTTTATTTCAATTTCGTTTTCCACTTCCGGTTTCCAGTCTGACTCGTAAATCGTCTTCGGTTCCGACTACATCCCTGGATGACCTATTGGTCGCCTCGTGGTGATTCCATGACGTCACTTCGACTGACCAATTGCAGACACAGTAGTCTAAAAACAGACGTAGAAAACTCGTCGTATGACCGAATTCAACCGAGTACTTCAGGTCGCCTGCAGGTGACCTAATGAGGGGACCTGCTACTACCATTCTGAGTTGGTTTTAGCTGTTCGGTTGAGCTAGCGCAACCAAAGGGGACCCGAACTAGGGAGCGTCTGTCCTGGGGGCCCAGCGACCAAGTTGTCTGTCAGTGCTCCTTTTGTACTCGGGGGACCTGGTATTACCATTCTGCATTGGTTTTAGCTGTTCGGTTGAGCTAGCGCAACCAAAGGGTCCCGGATTAGGGAGCGTCTCTCCTGGGGGGCCCAGCGACAAAGTTGTCTGACAGTGCTCCTTTTGTACTCGGGGGACCCCTTACTAGCATTCTGCGTTGGTTTTAGCCGTTCCGCTGTTCGGTTGAGCTCGGGCAACCAAAGGGAACCCGAACTGGGGAGCGTCTGTCCTGGGGGCCCAGCGACCAAGTTGTCTGTCAGTGCTCCTTTTGTACTCAGGGGACCTGGTACTAGCATTCTGTGTTGGTTTTAGCTGTTCCGCTGTTCGGTTGAGCTGGCGTGATTTTCGCGGTATCTAATTAGCGTCTGTCACCGGTATTCCAGCGGCGGAATCGTCTTTCATTGTTTGTACCGTGTTACAAGCTCTACGAATAATATCAGAAACCTTCTTGGGGCCGTTCTGCTGCCAGGTTGAGCTCGCGCCGATTATGCGATATGGATATTGACCACAGAATGTCAACCCAGCAGCAGTGTCCCGGCAGATGCAGAGTTCTGAGGTGAGAATATCATCTGGCATCTTACCATGAGGACGGCAATTGTTCCCCTCTTTGGTTGCGCTAAGCCCCGCGGGCTCCCGGTCGACTACCTCCACACACTTCAAAGATATTTGATGAATATGCTAAAGAAGACATCATCCCAAAGGTGGAATCCTATGGTGCCAGGTACGAGAGGGTGGATGTAGTTTGATGTGTACAATAAGTCAAGTCTGAAGTCTGAGGCAAGATGGCATAAAATAATGATTTGGCACAGGTTTTATGCTGGATGCCCTTCCTGACACAACCCTGGTCGCCTTTTTGTCAAGAACCAATTTACCTAATTATCCATGCGGTGTCTACTGGGGAACCACGCCCTCGGTACGCCTTGCCCGATCTGGATCACTCTACCAACTATGGTAGAGTACCAACTCCGGATGGGATGCTGCCGAGTGGAATGACCAAGAACGTACCGGCTTGGATGAACAGATTTTCGGGGATAAAGACCCGGCTAAACTCAGATCCGAACCATGCTGGACCAATGAAGGAAAAGATGAAAACGAACTGGGAACATTTCTGATAATGTTTTATTTACAACTTACAAAAGGACTCGGAGCAGACTTATCGTGGGATATACAGGCAAGATTTACAATGATCAAATACATAAACAGTTCTACTTAAAGACGGTGCCACACACTCAGATGCGCACTCAGACGAAAATAAACTCAGGTGTATTGTAAAAGACCCCTTCAGCCAGAGAGGGAGGTGAGCTGAGGGCACAGTTCTTTTGGGGTACCTGCACGTTGGAGGGAAGTGATGCTCTGTGGTGCGGCACCTGTCAGTGGTCATGCAGCTCTGCCCACAGCCGCACTCGTGGAGACCATGCTCGTGAAGGAGGAGCCCGAGTGGAGAAGGGCCGGAGTACAGAGGGTTATGGTGGGATCAGGTGGGGTCGACGTGGTGTGGGCGGAGTCGAGGAGCAGGAGACACAGACCATCCGGGCAAGAGGGACTGCCCCGACATTTATAGGGCCCACAGCTCTGGGGGAGGGGCCATGCCGAATCCAAACATCATCACCAGAATCGGGCGCTCCGATTGGCCCCGACCCCTCACGTGGCCTGCTAGCTTGGGCCGGAAACCGCCTCACTTCGTTTCCGCCAAGGCCACCCCAAACAGCGCCAATATTGCACTCCGAACCCACGAGATGACATGAATCGCCCACACCGAAACCGGCACGCGAATCATCCCGCAAAAACCCCTGGGCGACCGGTCGGGTCCTGCACGACCGCTCGGGTGCCCGACCAGCGTCGACCAACGTGCTGTTCCGCGCACGCCAACGTGGCCCGCACTGTACATTCCCTGGCGAGGACCGAAGGTACATCGCCATGGATAAATTTGGCACAGGTTTCACGTTTCACGAGCGGCGTACGTGTCTGCTTTCGAGCACATTCCATACAGTGCGTGCGGTTCCGCCATTACACACGTGGCCAGCGCTTGCGTTCACCCGACTCGGTTAGCGTGTGCGCGGGGCGAACACCAACATGCGTCGGGTATTGAGGTTAAAAAAATAACCAAGCCGCTTCTACCCGCACACTCGTATCCTGCCCAACATGGCGTGGAGTCGGCTTTATTGGCCTCTGTACGTGTTTCGTGCGTCGTGCTGGCCGTGTTTCCCGTGCCGTGAAAAACTCCATCCGTGCAGCCTCTTAAGATGTATTTATTTGCATGCCTTTCTTATTCAATCGGCAATTCTCCCAGACCATCGGAAGCTCGAGTCGACAATCCCGCATTGCCAAGCGCACATCACTCACCGCACACGCCTGGTTTAGGGCTCGCCCAGGAACGAGAATCTCTGGGCAGTGGATCCCTCACCGCAGCACTGCACGCGCTGGCCTCCAAGGCACACGTGGCTAATTTACCTCAGAAATAATCATAAAAGAAGAAGAGTGGGGATGAAATGAAGGAAAAAATGATTGAAGCAACCCAGGCTATTAGATCATCACAACGTACTCCCTTGTTGGCCAGCTAAACAAAAGGAAGGGGACTATCTACACGTATAAGAATGGGATAACTGTCGGGACACCTATCTGTTGCATGCATGTGGTTCCGAGAACCGCAACAATATATACAGTACTAGCAGGGTATGCTTACACAAGCACTAACGAACGGTGGGTGCTTCCCCACTGTCTCGGGTTACTCCCCTGCATTTTAAAAAATATTTTATTTTTTATTTCATTATATATTTTCATTCACGGGTGCTTTCCGATGGTTCCGCGACTTTATTTTTATTTTTTTTATTTCCCTTGGTGTATCGGCTTTGTTCATCGACACGCAAAATTTCAGCTTTCTACGTCACCCAGAAGGTACCGAATATTAATATCGGTCAGTGAGTGGTTCGAATGAGCTATATATGTGTGTATATATATATATATATATATATATATATATATATATATATGTATATATATATATATATATATATATATATATATATATATATATATATATATATATATATATATATATATATATATATATATATATTGGATGCATGTTATTTAAAAGAAAAAAACAAAACAAAAACCTTTTATGATGACGTGGGTTTAAGCCCTGCTTCAGAGAATGCCAATCCCTCCCCACTTCAAGCCTTCTCCAGCTTCATGGAGAATGACACCAAGGAGAATAATCTCACCAACAAAGCTGTGCTCCTTGCAGACAATGCCCCTGCCCATCCTGTACGATGCACGACCGGTGCGATAAACCAATACGTATTGCCACCCCTTAGACCACCCTCCATGCAGAAATTAATTTCGTCATCCTGGAACACCAACACAGTCATCCAAACCTCAGGATTTAACCTCCGAATGGCAGGAAGTTGTTGCTTGAGGTCACCTTTTAGCACTCGTGGGTTTTCCGAATGGTACAGTTGGAGCTTCGTTTTTGGAGAACTTTTATCAATCCAATGCATCGTGGATGCAGCGATTCCATGTTAACATCCAATTTGTGGTGTTCTTTCAATAACGTCTAACTGCACCGTTAAAGTTGCACTCCGTCGCTGCTTCTTTAGGCGAGGTGTGCTTGGCGAAGCACTCGCAGGTCTCTTCACACTCATTAATTATGCACGACATGGGGTTTAACAGCTAATCTCAGCTCGGTTTATAAAGAAATAGGCATTGCAAATTGCGTGCGTACCATTTTACACAATGACCACTCACGTTCGTGGACCAATCGGCTTTCACCAATGGTGTGTTGCGGAGGGATACTGCACATGTGCAGTGGAGTGAAAATCGTGTCTTACTCGTCTGCATGTAATTTGCGCAAACGGTTTCAATGTTTTTCTTATGACTCGCAGAGTGCCCGCCCTACGGGCGATCTTGTTCCAAGCATGCAACACGTTCTTCTGACGCATACCTTTATTTAGGATGTGTATCAGCAAAAAAATAGCTTGGGTTACGTGCACGAAGCAAAAACATACCTACTGCTTATAATTCAAAACACCTCACAGCCCTGGAAAACATGCGGACAGCAATACTGTACTGTAAATGATGGGGACTTGTAATACCCTCCGCTTCCTGGAGGCGGCGCTACACGATACGCATTTACACAGAGAATTGCGTCCCCCCCCCCCAAGTCCTCCACCCTTTCCCTCCCAAGATCAGCAAAGATAAAAACACCCCTTTAAATTAATTGGAATGATGCTGATCCTCTGTAGCAAGTCTGGATGTAATCGAGCCAGAACTGTAGGAAGTAATAGTGCAACATAAACACTGGTCCGTGAATTTATATAGTGAAGCTAGCATTTAGCACAAATTGAATGTTTTAAAATTGAAAATCTATAAAAAGTAAATAATGACCTCGGCCAAATATTAAATAACATGGGTTTAATCTCTGCTTGAGAGAATGCCAGTAGTTATTTTGGCAGGACATAAGTTAACAGGCCTGTGACACCTATCGACTCAAAATCCTTTTAACTCTCACTTTGGTAGTTT
Organism: Eptatretus burgeri; assembly: GCF_056783735.1. Lineage (NCBI taxonomy): Eukaryota > Metazoa > Chordata > Myxini > Myxiniformes > Myxinidae > Eptatretus > Eptatretus burgeri. The sequence goes on from NC_140962.1 coordinate 34,673,685, forward strand.
CACAATGACGGGAAAATGTATAGGGAGTGCATAGCGATTGTGACGATGACAGCTCCGAGGCGTCTTTCGCTTCGCAGAGCAGTGAGAATCCAAATGGTGGCTGAAAGATTTTATTCTATTTTTCATCAGGATTAAATCGTGGTTGGACGGTATCAGGTCAGCTGTCCAACCAATTGGTTGGCAAGATTGTTAAAGAAACACACACACACACACACACACACACACACACACACACACACACACACACACACACACACACACACACACACACACACACACACACACACACACACACACACACACACACACACACACACACACGACCCAAACGCACGATTTTGATGTACTTTACCATAAGCTTCATATTTCATGACCAACGAAGATGTATTGACCACATCAAAATCTGCGTTCATTGAGGGGGTCGATGGTGGGGGGGGTGGGGCATTAACCTTCCCCTCCCATGCACCCAAAAATCAGTATTTGCTCTCTTCTCTGAAACTACACATATAATTTTGATGAAACTTGACCACAACCTTTTTTCACCATTGATGTACCAAAGTTTGTTCATGGCATTAAAAAAAAAATCAGGGTAGCGGAGGTTCTGTGGGTATTTGAGTGACTGTTTGTTTCTCTTGATCCAGGTGAGCTTCAGAACTTGCGGAAATTTTTATCTCCGCCACCCAAGGTGGAGGAGATCGTTTTCACCCCTCTTTGTCTGTCTGTCTTTGTGTGCAGGATATCTCAAAACGTTGTCGATGGATCCGGACAAAATTTTGTGGACAGGTTGGGTGTGTGATGGGGACGAACTGATGAGATTTTGGTGAAGATCTTGATCCGGATCCGGATACTAGAATTTATAAGGTGATTCTTCACCATTGAGAGATCGCGCCAAAAACGATATTGTACTGTGTTGCACTTGATATTTCAAAAATGTATTGTGCCCGATATGTTCTCGTGGATCAGGTATTATGTGGCGGAGGTATGCGCTCCACTGAGTGCCCTTCTAGTTTTATATAGATTATTTTGTATACAGCCTGAAACTGCTGGTTACATTATTGCTGGGAGCGTGGCTTTGCTGCTGATGCAGTGCACCTTGTTTCCAGTAATCTGGTACTCATTTTGTCGACCTCGGTGGGATGATGGGCTGAGTCGACCCACCTGGTGTTATTTAACAAAACAACAGGCGCTCAAACTCAAGACACGAAGATTTTAAGCCAGCCACCTTTACCGTGAAGCCAACACCAGGCTTTAGTTTTTAACAATAATAATAGTTAACAAATAGAAAAATAATTTTTTCAACCAAGATAACAAAGTTGAATAAATTGTACACAAAGGCAACAGACACAAACTCAACTTAGCCCAATGTAAGACAACACCAAACATCCCTTTTTCCCTTTACTCATTCTCTGGCCATGGGTTTGGTCATGTGTAAGGGAGCAAGGGGGGTAAACACAGGGAAAACAACTTGTGCAGGGCAGACTAAACAGGAATGGCAAGCACATCCCTTCAATGCAATGAATGATGGCGGCTACCTCTTATCACTCATGCAGAACATGCCTTGGCCATGCAGGCAGTGAGAGCAGCCCCACATGTGTGTGGAGCCCAGTGATGCTGTCCTTTGAGAACTGGAACTCGACCCTCTACTCCCGTCGCAGCCCCACCTTCTCTCAACCACCCTCACCACACACCTCACTTGGATGCTCAGTAGTCTCACGGGACTACTTGCATTCCCTCTCTTAAAGGCTCAAGCCATAATGCACGTACTGGCAAACTGTACTGTTCCGTTTTGCTGCCCGAGAGAAGCGCCGCCCGGCTCTCACGATGGGTCAGACAGTACGGGGATAACAGGAGGGGAGGGTAAGTTGGGGACAGGGAACCTGTGTGAGACACGTGGGCCCCTCCACTCTTCTAACTGCATTGGTCGATCCTAAGCTTTTGTTTTGACACAAAAAATGTCCACGAGGGCTATACACAGATGTATGCAGTTTGGCAATTTATCCAAGTCATTAAAGCAAGAGGGGGTTGTTCCTATCCCTTTCCATGTACTTTTCAATATTTGGTTGGAATTTTTTTTTCTCATGTTTGCTGGACCATGTTCAGTCCTGAAACATGTCATAAGCTGGCTAACTGCAAAATTGAGCAACAAAATGGGAAATCCTTTGTTCAACTTATACCGGCCCGACAAAGGAAAACCGAGGTATAGCATAAGTTTCTTGATAGCAAGTTATTGAGCGAAACACTTGATACACTTGGGAGTAATAAGCAAATGTAAATAATAACACAATCTGAAAGTTGGCTAAAACTTTATGGTGTGTTATACAGGTGTGATGTGTATTATTCCATTCTGTGTAACGCACCGGGTTGCAATTTTCATGTTATGATATAAACCTGTTTATCGTCAGAACGTTGTTATTACCTCCCTCACCGAAGGTGGAGGGAGGTTTATGTTTTCACCCCTGTCTTTGTTTGTTTGTTTGTTTGTTTATTTGTGAACAAATTATCTCAAAAAAGTTGTGCACTTATTTGGACGAAATTTGGTGGGCAGGTTGGGTGTGTCACAAGGAAGAATTGATTCGATTTTGGTAAAGATCTGAATCCGGATCCAGGTACGAGAATTGTTTGAAGTGATTCTTCACCATTGATTGAGTGATGGCGGCAAAACAGATACATCGCACGATTGGTATTTGTTCGATGATACTGTTCAAAGATCTCATCGTACCATGGGACCATTATTATGACTCGCTGATGCAAACTCTCTCATTTTGCCAATAAAAGGATTGTCGACATGATTTCTAACTTGTGGTGTATTTAACACAAGTGATACGAGCATGTGGATCCAAAATATAGAACCTATTTTATGCAGTTGCCCCCAGCTGCCAAGCTTAGGTAACTTGTGAGGCAGGTGGTTGAGTGAGCTGAACTTGAAATGGAGAAGCAAAAGTAGTGCGTGCATTTAAAAACGATACTCGGCAAAGTATCGTTTTGAAAAACTTTTTTGACTTTGAACAATGCTGACCTGTGTAGCATTCCCATGTAGGAACTGACGTCATGATCTGAGGTTGAAATTGCATCTGTTTGTTCCCAACCTCCATCAACTCCAATTGTTTGTGGAAGAGTACCTGACTCTTCTTTTGTCCTACGTGTAATTGTGCTCGAAACCTTTTGTCCTAGCTCAATAACCTCATCCATGAACCTGAGATAGCGAGAAAATGACATTGCCACCGACTTCTTTCATCATCACCCTCGCGATTTTGTAGATGGTACCACCGATGACATTGTTCTGATTGATACATGAAAAGTTTATGTTGATTAGTTTTTTTAAACGAAAGAAAATGAGGTACTGTCTGTAGCAGATGAGGTAGTTGTGTTCAATTTGTTAGTGCATTTTCCACTTTCCCTTTTGGGTGTGTTTTTTTTTTTTTTTTTTTGCGAGTGTGTTCTTGGGCAAGGCGTACTTAAGTAGCTCGGCGAGGAAGGCATTCGAAAGGGTGGAGGGAGGCGGTGTGGTGGATGGGGTGGAGTTGAGGTTTAGGGAGAGCTTTGGTTGTGCTGGTTTTGGCATCACAAAGCTGGAATGTAAGTTTCCCTGGATCAACGAACTAGTATGCCTTATACAAGGTTGGCGGCCCAGGCGAGCATCCTCTAACCGTATCACCGTGCAGCAACAAGGCCTGACTTAAGAATTATTCCAGTCCGAGTTCTCCGCAGTGGATGTGTACGATGCCAAGGTGTTCGCTACCTCTTCGAGTGCACGGGCCTTCATCTTGAAAAGCCCAAACAGCAAGAATGTGCAGTGGACTTGCCGGAAATGTAATCCTCGCAGTTTTTGTTTGAAAAAAAAATTTTTTTTGGTCCATGCCAGCATTTGCGTACATGCTCAAGTCGATCTTTTGTTATTCCTGTTTCTGTCCTTGATGGCCAAGAGGTTATCAAACAAAAAGGTGGATGGGCATTTGACTACCTCTGATGATTCTGCCATGAAAACTCAGCTTGGGAAAGGTCAGTCCTTTGAGAATGATACTCACTCACAGTTGGTTGCATTGGCAAGAGACCTTCATTTAAGTTTGCTCGATTTAATCATTCGAGTTTTGATTGGTGTATGGTACTTCTGAATGAAATAGAAAGAGGTGGCCATAGACTCCCTTAACTCTGCCACCGAAGGCGGACGAAGGTTGTTTTCACCCCCTGTCTGTCTGTGTCTGTCTGGCTGAGCACAATACATCTCAAAAGTTTTGGACGTATTTGGACAAAACTTTGTGCACAGGTTGCATATGTGACAATGATTAATTTATTTGAGCTTGAAGATTCAAATCTGGATCCAACCTATCAGTGGTATACAAAACGTAAGCAGTTCAGCCTGGCGGAGGGTATGCGCTCTACCGAGTGCTATTCTACTTTGTTGTGTGTTTTTATTTTTTTGTTTGTTTTTTTTTTTTTTAAAGAAATGTTCAGAGATCACTGGCTGCATAAAATACCAAGTTTTTAATCTGGGTGAAAGTAACATGCTTATTGGTTATTGTTTAACCAGTATAATATCTGTTGCACAGAATTTGTTACATTAAAAATGCTGCTGTTTTTGTACAAAAGTAATAAATATTTGACTTGGATGTAGCTTCAGGGCATTTGGAGCTTGTCTCTTCCGCTCGACTCGCTCCCAGATGACTGCACTTAAATTGAGCTGTAAATGCCACTTTCAGTGAGCAGAGGTCACATGCTGATTCTCTGTTCTTCGAGATTCGATAGATTGTGTCGAGCATTCGCTTTGAGTATCATTTTATTTTTTCCATCAATCAACGCCAGCAGCATCTGAAGTCGGATGCAAGCTTTGTTGGTATGTGCCAGGTGCTGAGGTTCTGCATTCATGAGTACCTTGCATATTGAAGTGGGGAGGGAAGTCATTTAGTGTGTTTTGGACGTGTCTTTTAAATTTTTTTTCTTGCCCCAAACAACCAAAGTTTTTCAGAGCTCGGAAGCATGGTTCCACGAAATAGGCTGAAAATGTCTTGCAACATTCTTTTATGATGAGTGAAGGAGGATAAGGGGTGGAGGTGAAATATGAGTGTTTGTTTTGGGCATAGGGAGGATGTTCAAGCGATGGTTGATTGTGAATGGACAGCTCATAGTTTATTGATGGAAAACGGTGGCGGTTCTTCAAAGTAAAGTTATGTGCATTCAGAGTTTATCATTTATTTATTTTTGTTCAGAGTGCAGGATTGTTCAGAATGGCTAGTTGTAACAACAAAGGAAGGCCAAAACGGTTAACTGCAATGAATGGTTGAGTATTACTTGTCTTGAGTTTGAGCCCCTGTCGTCCGTTAAATAACATCAGATGGGTTGACTCAGCTTGTCATCCTTTTGAGGTCGGCAAAATGAGTACCAGCTTACTGGTAACATGGACGCTGCATCAGTGGCACGGGTGTGCTTCCAGAAGAAAAAAAAAAATAAGATGCAACCAGCAGCCTTGGGCTACATACGAAACGACTACTGCTGTAAATGGACTAGACTGTACGTAGCTGACGTTTCTTTTTGGAACCAAAGACCTTCAAAGGGCACTTCATTTTGTTTATGATGTAGAAGTTGCAGCTCAACATGACAAACCACACTCTACGATTGCAAGCGGTGAGACCTGATGTCCAAAAAGTCCAGCCCACTCTTGCAACCCATACCCATACCGAAACCTTGCAATGAGCAACCATGGGGATGGAACCCAAAGCGGTCAGAGTAATGCTATTTAATTAATTAAACGAGACTTTTCCCAGTGAGCCACTGGAAATGACATGACTTTTCTCCTCGGTCATGATGAGTCCAAGAAGGCTTGAGATCAGGTGCTGGGATCATCAATCCCATTCAGCAAGCAATGAAACCAAGCAAACACATTTCTGCAATATTGCTTCGTATTACAAGTGCCGCGGTAACTTTTTGATCATTGTGACATTACGTGTTCTCTGGGTATCGTCCCTGGCCAAAAGTGACTGACTAGTGCCGCAAGTGGTTTAATTTGACAGTAATGGTTGGTGACCCCACAACGTCGATAGCATTCTTGATTGTTGGCAGCGGGTCCAAGCTTTTATTTACTCCTTTTACAGAGGAAATGAAACTATTCAATACAAATGTTGTACTTTATCCAAAACACTTGTTTACAATATGACACACCGATAAAGCAATGTGCTAATAACTAACGATTCAATCTTGATTTTAATGTTTTGCCCAATGGCGAGTGTCAGTGTCAGAGTGTCTTGGGAATAATTTACCGACTTGATTTGAATTTATCGATATACCGATGTAAATGCAAGGTGTGCGATTGTCTGAGCGGGGTAAACGTTGTAACCACAACACGTATAATGCTGTGTGATACCTTATTTAAGAGCTGTTGGGTCGGGACAGTGAATGCGGAGGTTTACAAATATCAATATTCACGCATTTTCGAGTTGTGTTAGTTTTTGTGCCAAGGTTGCGCACGTGGGCGGTGTATAGGCTCAGTCACTGGTTCACACACCTACCGGAATACTATATAATCGAAACCACAAACTATTTGGTCAATTCCGTCCAACGAGCAATTACCTTTTCGTCCATTTACTTTACTGAGAATCCCCATCAGTTTTAACAGTGACTTTTATGTTGACCTGGGGTTTGGAGGAGGTGGGGTGGGGTGAGGGGGGGTAAGGGGGTGTTTTGAAGAAGAAAGGGGGTGGAGGACAGCGTTGGAGTGGGGAGGGCAGAGAAGGAAAATGGGATGGGTGGGGTGTGGTTGGAGACTTGGTGTTGGGAGGTGGGCTTGCAGACTTGAGGTTTGGGGGTGGGGAGTTGAGGACTTCAAGTAGAGGATAGAGTTTGGATGGGAGTTGGTCAGAGATGGAGTTTAAGGATTTTGTTGGGGGTGGGGGGGGGGAGGATGTTGAGGACTTGAAGAAAGTGCTTGAGGACTTCAAGTCACATTTTACATTACATGGAATTTATGCGGGTCCCTCCCTGCCATTATGCCGTCAAAGGACATTCCCAGCAAACACCCCAAATATTCCCCCACTCTGTTGGGAACGAACGTTATCTGGGAGTTGATTCAAACCAAAAACATACAATTTTAATGCATATTCAATTTTTTGTTATGAGCTGTTGCTCTTATTTCATGTGGTAAAATATTTCCACAGTCAAGATGCATATCTAAAATCACTCGGTCACGCAGTGGTGAAGACCAATTATTGGCTAAAGAGATGGAGATGTCGCATCGACTTCCTCCTCTCTTGTTTGTTTTTAACATGGACTGTGTGACTTTTCGAACATGAAAGTTGTAAGGAATTTCATTGGCTAATCACTGTGCTGGAGGAGGGATCCTGCTTGCCACCTTCAGCGACTAACATGGAAGCGAGATGTAACAATTTTATTTTGATGTACAATATGCTTGACGGCCCTTTTTAATTTTTTTTATTTTGTGTACATTGTCGAGGCGTGTATGAGAGCTAAATTTGTACTGTCACAGCAGTTTCTTGTTGAGGGTTATACTTGGTGGTTTGTCATTTTCTTCCCAGTATTATGCCTGGTTAGGGTGGTGGGCTTGGGATCCGAGGATCCAGAGTTCAAATCCCCCTCGGCTGTTGAATTAATACCAGTTGGGGTTGACTGCCTGTCATCCTTCAGAGATTAGCAAAATGAGTGCCAGCTTGCTGGTATCCTGTGTTGAAGTGGTGACCCATCCAGCATTGTACCCAATAGCCAAGGAGACTGTTTAGGCCGTACCTTGCTCTGCACAGAGTATGGTCCCAATGGATGGATGGATTATGCCTGTTTCTCTCTCCCCTCTCTCCCCTCTTCCCCCCCCTCTCCCCTCTCTCCCCTCTCTCCCCTGCCCCCTCTGTCTCTGTCTGTTTCTCTGTCTGTCTGTCTTTCTCTCTCTGCCTGTCTGTCTGTCTTTCTCTTTCTTTCTCTTTCTCTCTTTCTCTCCCCCCTCCTCTTTCTCTCCTCTCCCCTCTTTCTCCTCCTCCTCTCCCCTCTTCCTCCTCCTCCCTCCCCTCTTTCTCTCCTCCTCCCTCCCCTCTTTCTCTCCTCCTCCCTCCCCTCTTTCTCTCCTCCTCCCCTCCCCTCTTTCTCCTCCTCCCCCCTCTCTCCCCCAATGCGAAGCAGCACATACCATTATTTATTTATTTATTTTTACCATCCTTCACTGACTCGCCAGAGGCATTGTTTTCAGGTTGTCCGTCTGTCTGTGATTGGTTTTCATTATTGTAGTAACTTAAAAACAGCTGAAGGGATTCAATTCAAACTTGCCGCAAGTCGGCTATGTATAATGATGCCAAAATAAACTGATTAGATGATGGGGTCAAGAGGTCAAAGGTTAGAAGTCCTGTTAGGTAAAATATTCCATTACCATGCTAACTTGTGAACCAGTCTGTGATGTGATTTTTCACGAAATTTGGTGTAAGTATATACGCTCCATGGCCAAAAGTAAACGCACATCTGCTCATCCAATATCTCATTCCAAATCATGGGCATTAATATGGAGTTGGTCCCCCCCCCTTTCTGCGATAAAAGCTTCCACTCTTCTGGGAAGGCTTTGCATGAGATGTTGGAACATTGTTGTGGGGATTTGCTTCCATTCAGCCACAAGAGCAATTAGTGAGGTCGGGCACTAATATTGGGCGATTAGGTCTGGCTCGTAGCCGTCGTTCCAATTCATCCCAAAAGTGTTCGATGGGGTTGAAGTCAGGGCTCTGTGCATGCGAGTACAGTTCTTCCACACTGATCTCAACAAACCATTTCTGCATGGACCTCGCTTTGTGCATGGGGGCATTGTCATGCTGAAACAGGAAAGGACCTTCCCCAAACTGTTGCCACCAAGTTGGAAATACATAATCGTCTGGAATGTCATTGTATGTTGTAGCGTTAAGATTTCCCTTCACTGGAACTAAGGGGCCGAGCCCGAACCATAAAAACAGCCCCAGACCATTATTCCTGCTCCACCAAACATTACAGTTGACACTATGTATTCGGGCAGGCAGGGTTCTCGTGGCATCTGCCAAACCCAGATTAGTCTGTCGGACTGCCAGATGGTGAAGCGTGAGTCATCACTCCAGAGAATGCGTTTCCAATGGCGGTGAGCTTTACACCACTCCAACCGACGCTTGGCATTGTGCATGGTGATCTTGGGCGTGTGAGCGGCTGCTCGGCCATGGAAACCTATTTCATGAAGCTCTCGACGAACAGTGTTTGTGCTGACGTTGCTTACAGAGTCAGTTTGGAACTCGGTAGTGAGTGTTGCAACCACCGACAATTTTTTTTTCTGCGCTACACGCTTCAGAACGCGGCCGTCCTGTTCTGTGAGCCTGTGTGGCCTACCACTTCGTGGCTGAGCTGTTGTTCCGAACCGTTTCCACTTCACCATAATAGAACTTATAGTTGACCGGGGCAGCTCTATCAGGGCAGAAATTTGATGAGTTGACTTGTTGGAAAGGTGATATCCTATGATGGTAGTCACTGAGCCCTTCAGTACAGCCCATTCTATTGCCAATGTTTGTATATGGAGATTGCATGACTGTGCTTGATTTTATATATCTGTCAGCAATGGGTGTGGCTGAAATATCTGAATCCACGAATAAGAAGGGGTGTCCGCATTCTTTTGGCCATGGAGTGTATTATGGTGCAAAGATGAACTGATTAGACGTGGCATAAATAGGTCAGAGGTCATGTCAGGTGAAAATGTGATGCAAGAGAACAGCTGAAGGGATTTAAATCAAACTTGGTACAAGTATGTATCATGATGATGATATGTGGGCAGAGAGAGGCATATTGTTCGACATCGCGACATCGAAGAGTGCCGTTCTCATTCGTCTTTGGTCTGACTCGGCCGGGATTCGAACTGTTGACCTCCTAGACTCGGAGCAGACACGTTAACCATTGCGTCACTGAGTCTGATAAGTGACATTTACCTCGGTTGATATTCCTCTCAGACACATTTGCAGGATACCTTGCATTCAAAATATGTACTTATGTCTTTATGCAAATAAATTAAATATATTGTTGCTCAGTGTGTGATCTTTCGGTTAAACTTCCAAGGCAGCACTGGCTCCTTTACCTAACCCTGCCGACATTATTCGCTGGTAAACCGGACCAGCACTTGGAACCTGGACGGTTCTGTGGCTATTCCTGACCTCGTGCCAGTGGACCAGCGCGACGATTGATCCCTGTTTTAGTATTTGTAATGATGGTGAAGTGTATTGGAAAAATGTGAACTAGGTTGATGATCATAGATTAGTAAAAACATATAAGGTAGAGTCAACTTGTGATGCAACTCAACATTGAGCTTCGCAGCAGTTATCATTGAGGGAAGATTTGCCCAGGCAATGGGAAGCTAGTGTGGTTGGGTCGGGTGCTTGGAGGTCGTGAGCAGCTGTGTGATGGGATCTTGAGAGACTGGGAGTGTGCCTGGAATGCACCCATTAAAGTGCATCGGAGATTGATAACTTTGAGACCCGGAGAGAGCAGATTAAGGAGAGGAGACTGCTGAATCCCTTCGGATCTCATTGCTGTCTTCCTAAAGGGGGATTCTCCCTTGAAAATGAGGACCGTTTTTGAGGCACGCCATTTGTTGGATCCCCATCCTCGGCGTGGCCGAATTGGCAGCTCGGTGTGCTACTTATGCAAGGCTTGCGTGCTCCTGGCGGGCTGGTCGTTACTGGTGGAGCTACTTTGTGGAGCTACCTTCACATGGATGCATTTAAATGTAGCTTTTGAAATAGTATATGGTTCTGTGGCTGCGTCTCGGTACTCTGTCTCCCAGGACACAATTTCACCATTAACCGATGCAATGAAATGGACAATTTACCCCTTTGTTTAGCATCTTTGAGCCAAAACCCTTTGATATATATATATATATATATATATATATATATATATATATATATATATATATATATATATATATATATATATATATATATATATATACATTAAAAACAACAACAACCTCTTCTATAGCTATTATATAGTTTCCTGCTTCACCTGGTGCAATGAATTATTGCTTGCTGCTATCAAGCAGCTTTCTTTCTTATTGTGCATGGCTAAAATTTGCCCCTAGTTCCCAGCGTTATGGGGTGCAAAGAATCTCTGGTGATCTGCCTGTCTCTGCCAACGAGGGGGGGGGGGCTCAAGCAGTAGTAGTCATTGTAGTATCAGTCCCTCCCAAGACCCTTTCCTTTTGAACCAACGTGACTCTTCAATCCATTTCACCAACATCCGTGGTCTTTCTTTGAATCTCTCCTCTGTCGAACATCATCGAGCAAGCTCCTCTCCCAATATTTTGCTCCTCTCAGAGACCCAATTTTCACAAGACGTTCTTGTTAATTCTGATAACATCTCGAACTACAACCTTCACTCACAATTCCACTTCAATGGAGGAGTCTGTATCTACTCCAACATCAACGTGCCTGCTGTACGCCTTGTAGACCTCGAATCTCCAAACTTTGATGTCATCTGGCTGAAGATTTGTCTCCCGACCATCACTATCTTCCTCTGTTTCACTTACTGCTCTCCCAATTCTCCGAACTTTATAGCTTTCTTTGACTATCTCAACTCTTGCCATGAGACCATGACATCCGAACACCCTCAAGCAGAATTTCTCTTCCTCAGAGACTTCATTGTACACCACAGGGAGTGGCTGAAATATTCCCACACGGATGTTGGTGGGGTTTTGAAGCTCTTCCATTTTCCATTCTTAATGGTTTGGAACAAATTATCACCCACCCTACCCATATCCCAGATCGTCATGGCCACACCACCAATACTTTGGATTTATTCTTCACTTCCAATCCGTTGCATGACAACTTCCCAATTTCACCTCCAATTGGTTTTTCTGACCACAATCTTGTAAACATAACTTTACTTACCACCACCACTTCTTTTCATCCGACTGCTCCGACGAAACTCCAGTATTGGCATTTCAATAATGCTGACTGGACTGGTTTACAAAACTTTCTTTTCTGACTTTCCCTGGAAAGACTACTGCCTCTCCTCGGGCGATGCCTCTATTTCTGCTGAACGTATCTAGCTGAGGTTATTGTTGCAGGAATGGAGGCTTGTATCCCCTTCTCTTTCAAATCTATCCCTCTTACCAGTTATTGGTTCAATAATTCCTGCTCTCCGGCCATTCATGCAAGGGACGCTGCATATCGGACATGGAAATACTCTTCTTCCTTTGACTCTCATTCAGCTTTCATATCCGCCAGAAATCATTGCAAACATGTTATTCGTGAGGAGAAGCATTGCTTTATTCAAAAGAAATGCGACAACCTCTCATCTTCTTTCACTCGTAGATCTTTCTCATCCTTAGCTAAAAGTATCTCCAACAACTTCTGTCGCTCTACCTTTCCTTCGCTTTTCCATTCTTATGATACTATCGCTCTCTCTCTCTCTCCCTCTCTGATAAAGCAACTCTTTTTGGTTCTCTTTTCTCCTCTAACTCCACACTGGATGACTCTAACATTTCACCTCCCTCTGATGCTCCCCTCACCAATCCAATGTTCCTCCCAATAATCTCTTTTCATGCAGTCAAAAAAATACTCCCCCGTCTGTACATATGCACAAGGCCAATGGGCAAGATGGCATCCCTCCCCGTGTCTTGAAGGAATGTGCTTCAGAACTTGCACCCGTGCTTGTTCGTTTTTGTTTTTGTTTAAAAACCCAAACTTTTCCTCTTATCTGGAAACATGCCTTCGTACAACCTATTTTAAAGAAGGGTGATCGTTCAAACCCTTCCAACAACCGTCCTATTGCTCTAGTCTAGGACCTGGCTTAGACATTTATGCACTTAATTTAGTCTCTGTCTCTGTCTGTCTCTCTCTCTCTCTGATATTACTTTTGGTTTCTGCTCCCAAGAATTTGCTGCTTGTATACCTCCACCATTAGCGAGACCAAAGAATACTTGACAACCCACATCACCACATGATTATTGTGTGGCCATTGGCAACTCGATGGTGGGCCGTTACAATGTTTGTTTCTTCCCCTCCACTGCCAAACTCTGGAACTCTTGACCTTCTCACGTCTTCCCAAACACTTATGACCTTCCCCTTTTCAAAAAGCAGATTTTTTTACTTTCTCAAAAACTCTTCGACTATTCTCTCATTCCTTACTTTTCTATCAATGCAGTTCTTTGATTTAAGGCTTGGCCTCGATGAGGACTATTTAGTCCTGACCGAAGCCTTCAACATAAAAATTTAAAAAACCCAAATAAGGTCAACCGTAGGTCATTACACCAGGCTCGCAACAACCATGTCCGATCTCTGATGAGCCTGGCTCATCTCAAGATTTAGCTCTCCATCCTGTCTCCTCCTCAAAGTTCTGGTGGTACATATTAAGTTTGTCTCTCGTGTGTGTGCTCTCCCTCCAACCCCCCCCCCCAACCCCAACCTCAAATGTTATCACAGCTGATCTATTCAAGACAGGGCAGAATGTTTAAATTTCCTTCTCTCCTTGTAACCATGGCCTCTTGGGCACTGCCCTTTTCACCTTGGCAGGTCGAGAGACCTCTGGCTCTTTGACCGATTATGACTCTGCCCAGACGGCATCAGCGTCCATGTTCTTAAATTCTGAATTTCTGCAAGGAACTTGATGGAATCAATTGTCATAACTGAGTTTTTAATCGTCTCAAATTACCTAATCTCTGATCATCAGCTTGGATTCTGTCCCAGGCACTCCAATTGAGATATGCTTCTGATTCATTCTCCACAATGGATGGCGATCTTAAATGTCAAACAGGAGGTCATGTCTGCATTCGTCATGCATTTGACCTCGTCTGGCACTGCTATGCTTGTGAACCTTTGTGTTTCTTGCTTGTGTTCCTTGATTGCTGACTTTCTCCACCAACAGTGCTAGCATGTAGCTCTGAAACTGTCATCATCTTTCCGAGTCGAAGCTGAAATACCCCAAGGTTGAGTCTTGCATCCAGTCTTGTTTCTTGTACGCACAAAACTTTTCTGATGCTCAAGACTAGAGTGTAGAAGGTACTTTTTCACTTTTTCTTGCTTCTTATTCTGTACAACATTGCATCTTATGGACAGGATGGCAGCATCTGCTTCCCCCTCTGATGATCTCATAAGGATCAGATACTCTGACACGATGAACATGTCACTCAATTTGAGGAAAATCTCGCATTCTCGCCAAGTTTCTCTGGAAGGGTTGTCTCATGAGCCCACCAATTTATTTCGGTGATCAGCCACTGATCATTGAAAGGTTCAGTATCGAGAACTTGTGGGCCTTACCATCAGATAAAACCTCCCCTCGGGTGGACCCATATGTCAAAGTTGGCCTTCAAAACGAGCCACTGACTCGGCATTATCACTGCCTTCCGAGCAAAATCCGACCTTCTGAAAACCTACAAATCCTTCATCCATAGCTCAATTGGAATGCTGCTCTCCCCTTTGTCCTCGCGCCCCTGCTAATCACCTTTCAAATCTTGACGCTGTGAAGTCCAAAGCTCTCAAAATCATCGGAATCTCCCACGATGATGTGGAATCTTTGGGCCTGTTGCTCTTGCATTGCAGATGGATTGGTGGTTTGTCTTCGACAGACTCTTTTCTGGTCCTTTCTGTGGTCTGTCCCCTTCAGGTTTTTCCAAGTCACACCCATTTTGCCACTTATTCACTTCAGGTGAAACTTCCCAAGTCTGGGCTTGCTGCTCTCCTCCACTCATTTGTTTCTCTTGTCTTCTGCCTGTGGAACCAATGTCTTCAGTCTGTTCAATCTCGCTCTTCCCTTTGGTACGTCCATATGGCTGTTCACTACCACCTCAGGTTATCCCCTGTCCATACTCATTTCTTTTTTTTATCCTTATCAATATACCCTTACCTTTCCAGGTTGTTGTTTTTTCCCCCCCCCCCTCTCCCTCCATCCATCTTTCTGTTTATTTGGTCCATTGCTTTATCATCTCTGATTTTTTTTTTTTTTTTTTTTTTTTAATTTCTGTTCTTTCAGCCTCTTCCTTGTGCTTCACCCTTTATCTCGCTTGTTCATTCCCTACCCATGTCTTCTTCCACTCTCATCCCCTCTGTCTTACTCTCATTCCTTAAAGTAATCCCCTGTTATGTCCATTTGCCCACTGTTGGTATGTTTTCCCTCTTTCCACTCACTGTCTCTGGCAAGCCGTTTTGTATTTTTAGGTTGTAGGCTCTCTGCAGCCGCCCAGAGGAGTACCACCAGATGTCTCTTAGCCTTTAGCAGATCATTGCTTATTTTCCAAGCTCTTGGGACAAGCTGCCGGATCGGGAGTTTGTGGGTTTTTATCCCCCGCCGCATGGCGGAAGGGGGATATTGTTGGGAGTTATTTCTTCCTCGCGGGTTGCATTCCTAGTTCTGCAGTTCCTGCGAAGAGGGGTACTGTTGGAGTCAGTTTTCCCACAGGCTTGCCACCAGAGAGCTATCGAGGCCCAAACCTGGGTGCAGCACCCTGGGAGGCATCATCCGGCACACATTCTCGGGTTCCCTTCTCCGCCAGTTCGCGAGTGTTGCTGCACCGAGCACAGGATTCCAGGAAGCCTTTCCTAGGCCCCGAGGTTGCACTTGGTGCCAATTGGAACGCTCCTTGTTTGTCTGCGAAGTTCCCTGAAGCCCGTCACCCCCTCTTTATTTTACTGTGGGCCAATCTTCTGTGGCATCCCCATCCTACATTTTTCCCATCTTTCTTTGCTTTCTCACCCAGGGGACCCCTCTTGGCTTTTGGGCTCTCCTTCTTCCTCTGTTGTGTTAGTAAATGCAATAAAAAATTTCCTGGACCCTCAACACTGCATTATTTATTTATTTTTTAAAGAAGCTTGTATAATCTTGTAAACGTTCTAAATTTTCTAAATAATTCATAAAATAAACAAAAATATGTGACGTGCTAATCATTGGGTCACGTTTCCCCCTTTTCGGTGTTTAAAGCTTACAAGCTTGGAGAAGAGCACGTCTAATGATACTCACTTACCAATATGACGCTTGACCAGTATATTTATGGCTGAAGACGGAAACAAAAGTTTTAATTTGGTGATTAAAAAAATATATATAAAGGATGTTGAAAATACTTTGTCATTCTAAGGAATTGCCTTTTTAATTGCGGTGCATTATCATTATCCCATTTAATTTTTTTAACCATATCTTTATACCGTGATCTATTTCCTTGTCTTGGTGATCATGCTAATTTTTTTTCAGATTTCATCTTACACAATAATTAAATCCTAAACCTGACAGTTTGCAGTTGGGTGAGCTACAAACCTAGCTATTGTACTGGTTAAAAGTTTTCCAAGATGATCACAATTGCAACGTACAGTAGTTGAGGGTTGCCATGGAATTTTTATTTTCAGAAATTGGAGACTTGCAGGAAATGAAATTTCATCCGGATCCGTCCACAACTTTTTGAGATATCCTGTACACAAACAGACAAACAAACACAAATAAACAGAGAGAGGTGAAAACATAACCTCCTTCACCTTTGGTGGTGGAGATAAAAAATTAGCTGAGTTATTTCATGCAGGAAAAGCAATCTAAATTATTAAAGTCCAGTATGTGTAAAAATGGGTCATTGATGAAGTTATCTCCCATTTTTACCTCTACCACCGAAGGTGAAGGAGGTTATGTTTTCACCCCTCTCTGTCTGTCTGTCTGTCTGTCTGTCTGTCTGTCTGTCTGTCTGTCTGTCTGTCTGTCTGTGTGCAGGATATCTCAAAAAGTTGTTGACTGATTCACACAAAACTTGGTGGACAGGTTGGGCATGTGACCATGATGAATTGATTTGATTTTGGTGAAGATCCGGATCTGGATACGACAATTATTTAATATTTAAAGTGATTCTTCACCGTTGAGAGATCGGGTCAAAAACGATGTAGTACTGTATAGCATGATATTTCAAAAATGTAATGGGCCCGATGTGTTCTCGTGGATCAGGCTTTACCTGGCAGAGATGTGCACTCCACCGAGTACCCTTCTCGTTTACACTGTAATATTGAAAAAGCAGGAAAGTTTCACCCATTCATGTTCGATAATCTCAGTTATAATGAACTTGACTTCTTGTTTTAAACTTCTGTTGAAAAAAAAAGGTGAAGAAATAAGTATTTGTACAAGGGAAACAAGAGCAATCATAATTATAGGAATGACCTAGAACGGCACTCGGTAAAGCGCATACCTCCGCCAGGCTAAACAGTTTACAATGTGCATCCAGACCTGAACCAAAATTGAATCGGCTTGTTCTTGTCACCTACCTACCCAACTCATCCAAGTTTTGTCTCAACTCATCCACAACTTTTAAATCATGATGTGTGTGTGTATATATATATATATATATATATATATATATATATATATATATATATATATATATATATATATATATATATATATATATGTATATATATATATATATATATTAATGATGGCATGTTGTATATCATTTTTGGCCCCCTCTCTCAATGCTGAAGACTCGCTTAAATTCTCATATCCGGATCTTCACCAAATTCGAATCGATTTGTCCTCGTCACACGTCCAACTGGCCCAACAAGTTCCATCCGAATCGATCCATAACTTTAAGATATCCTGTTCACAAACAGACTGGGATGAAAACATAACCTTCGTCCACCTTCAGTAGTGGAGGTCATGAATATGAACATGAAACTTGACTCCGTTCCATCCTACACAATATACAGAACCTACAAGTGTCTTGGCTAATGGAAGAGGTTTTAAAAGGAAACGGCTCATCAGAAGTAATATTGTGTATTGCCAGTGATAAGAGAAGGTAAAGTCAATGGGGTGGGGGGGGGGGGGGGGAAACAACAACAAAAAACTGATGCATGAAGAGAGTTTAAACCTAGGATATGATCTCAGGTGACTGAACTTGCACCTGAAATGACTGACTGGACGGCATGATTGGAACGAAGCTGGAAGATTACCAAACAGACTGGAGAAAAAAAAAGCACATAAGAATTGCAGATGAGCTGTCAACTTGGATGTGTGCGGACATTCAAGTCGAGGCTTTGATGAGTATTCAACCAAGAGCGTCTGGAGTGGGACGGATGAGCGAAATGGTCCATGGTACAAACCCAGAGTACATGTCGGGGAGGGAGTTGGGTTGTTGCTGAGTTGCATCTGCCATTGATACACAGAATGAAATGCCAGATGTGATGCAGGGGCCTAAAACATATAACCCTCCCATAGAGGAGTGTAACAGAACTTTGTGACTATCAATGCATCCGCTCGCTCCACTACATGGAGGAAGTTTTTCGTCCAGGGAAGAATTTGATCTCCAATGCCGAAGGAATTGAGAAAGCTTGGTGATCGATGTACATGCCAGACTGTCAAACACTTCAGAGGTATGTAATTAGAGAGACTTCTCTGACTTGCTGTTTTGACTTTCAGGACCTCAGTCCATCATTGATCTGGCAGAGCAGCATATCCAGGCTTGAGTAACTTGGCTGAACACAAAATTGGTGGTGGTGTGTGTATGTGTTTGAGAGAGACACAGACAGGTGTTGTTTTGCTGCCCTTTTTAAATGGAATAACTTTTTCGACCTTGATATAGAAGGTGAGGGACTACGAGACGAGTTAAAGGAATAACAGATCTTGAGACGAGTGCTAATGCTGCCAGGTCCAATTCCAGGTAGGTGGCAAGGCCATCCACTCTGCTCGGGAAAACAGTTACCTGCAAGGGAGGGCGATAGGTGAGTTTTATGTAATGGAGATGAATTTGAGCTTTTGACGCACAAATGCGAATCGTTTTTGATCGTAACGTCGCCATAGCAAGTTAAGTGACTGAGCCTGTGGTTTTACGATTATAATTTGACAGAAGGTTATCTTTACCAGAGATTTTCTCTCCATCAAACAGTCGAGCAAAGTAGTCTTGAATTTGAGGTTTGGGTTTGGAGGAAGCGGAGGGTACGGGCGGTGTTGGAAGGAATGCAGTTTGCTTCACGGCAGGTCAATCGTGCCTTCCCAAATCTCGAAGTCGGCAACACGAGGTGTTTTGTATTCTATTTGCTCGTTTTTATGACTGCTCTTTGTGTTGTATTTATGGGACCGTTAGACATGAAATCGAAATTTTCTGAAAATCTAATTTTCGTGCGACACCTTTTTGGATTATCCTTTTGGATTATCTGGTTGTGATAACCTTGCGAACCTTTGTTTTTGGATTACTGCTTCCTGTAGTGTTGATACCTCCCTTGGTTTGGCTCTTGTATGTTGCTTTGTTGGCATGAGGAAGGTTTTGCCTTGTAAAAAAAAAAAAAATACTGTTATTTATTACCTCGAATACCGAATGTGGACAGAGGTTATGTTTTCACCCCTGTCTGTCTGTCTGTCTGTCTGTCTGTCTGTCTCTTGTCTCTCTGTGTGCAGGATATCTGAAAAAGTTGTGAATGGATTCGCATGAGATTTGATGGACAGGTTGGGTGTGTGACAAGGATGAACTAGTTAAATTTTGGTGAACATCTGAATTCTAGAATTATTTTTTTTTGTAGTGATTCTTCACCATGGAGAGATAGTGCCAAAAATGTTCTGCTTTTTGTGGATGGCACTTTAGTCATCTGTCCCACTGACACAGTGGACTCAATACATGAGGCCATCGGTAAAAACCTTTCCATCGACCAATTTCACCCGTGAAGAGGAGAATGGAGCCCTTCCCTTCCTAGACACACTCTTAACAAGGGATTCCAAAGGAACCCTGAAGGTCACAGTGTACAGAAAGGCCACACACTCCGACCGCTACCTCTATTTCCATTCTTGTCATCCACTGGAGCACAGGAGGTCGGTGATGCGTGCTCTTTTTGAGAGGGTGGGTGAGATACCATCGGCCAGCGAAGACAGGATGAGAGAGGTGAACTATCTTCAGGGTGTTTTGAGGGCTAATGGTTACTTGGACAGCTTGCTACCAAAAAGAACAATTCTACATGGCCCACACAACAACCTGGGACCGAATGAACGACCCAAGGGTTTTTGTGCTCTTCCTTTTATACCAGGTGTATCGCAGGAGGATCAGCAAAGTTTGAATATGGCAGGAGTGAGGGTAAGTTTACAACCGGTCTTCACTCTCAAGAAAGCCCTTATGAGGGTAAAGGACAAGCTACCAAAGGACAGGGCAGGGGTAGTATATGCGGTACCGAATGGTTGTGGAGCCAAGTATATGGGAGATTGCTGACCACCACGAGGCCTTTGAGTGCAATTATCCCTACAGGTCTGCAATTGCCAATCATGGGCTCAAGACAGGACCCACCCCTTTATGGGATAGGGTTAGCATTTTGGGTTCAACCCCGAACAGGACCAGAAGAAGGATTCTGCTTGTAGAGGAAACGATCGATCACGCAGGAGGTGGTGGATTTACCTTTAGCGTTTGGACCTCTCTTGCGTAAATGTACCGGGATTCCCAGACATTGCATGAGGATTCCACTTAGAACGTCACCCGGTTGTTCCATCAGGACAAACCCCCCTCCCACCACCCCACCCCCAACCTCCCTTTCCCCACCTCTTTTTTATTGCACATGGTCATGTTTCCCATTATAATGATATTGTTGTGAATTTATTTATTTTCCTGCATTTAACAGCAGGCTTAATTACACCTGATCATGTTTACTTGCAATGAATGACCGATTATTTCCTGATGTTAGTTGAAGTGTTCTTGGTGTAATCCAATTTGTTTACACAAGTGTGTTGTTTGATCCATTGATATGCTCATGGTTTTTTTTTAAATTTGTTAACGGTCAGCATGCGCGAGCAACCGTGATGCGTGCTTTGATTGGTTGTCCAGATTTCGGTATTTTGGGGAATGGTGTGGCGATTTTATTTATTTATTTTTTTCCCATCACTCTTGAGAAAGGTTAATGCATGCATGTTGTTAATCGAAACGTTGAGTCATTGTTTGTTAAATTAAAGGTTGTTGAATTTACTATGGATTCCTTTGATCGATTGACATGTGTGTGTGTATGTATGTATATATATATTTTTTTGAGCCTGGTGTGTTGGCGCAGTGGTTAGGGCAGCGGCTTGGGATCCAAAAGGTCCCGAGTTCAAGCCCCGTTGGGCCACTGAATTAATACACCAGGGGGTTGACTCAGCCTGTCATCCTTCCGAGGTCGGCGAAATGAGTACCAGTGTACTGGGCCGGTGTATACCCCGGTTAAAATAGGTATGCCATATCCCTGTGTCGTAAGAGGCGACCAGGGTTGCGTCAGGAAGGGCATCCGGCGTAAAACATGTGCCAAATCACGATGCGGATCATACGGATGATCCGCTGTGGCGACCCCTAACGGGAGCAGCCGAAAGAAGAAGAAGATATATATATATATATATTTTTTGTTTTTTCTTTGGGGCTGCAGGTGCCAGTTGAGGCGGAATGAGTGGGCGTTTCCGGCGAGTGACTGGTGGGACATACAACCTGAAAGCGGCAGAGAGCGGGAGGGAACGGGAGGCCCGTGAGAGTGGCAACCTGGCATGCTCCATCTGTCTGCTCGATGGTTCTCTGCAAACCTTCTTCATCAACGTAAGTCAGGAGGCCATGTAAATGCTACCCACGAGTTTTGCACAGTAAAAGGCAATAAAACCTTCACTTACTCCACCTACCAGCAGAAGCACAACACACCGAGCGATTTGGTGAAGTCGAGTGAAAGTGTTTTTTTAAATTTTTTCAAAGCAAAAATAATAACACGCATCATATCAATTCACCTTAAACCCCACCGTTGGATGGCAGGTATATCGAGTTTTATTTTATTTTTGAGACTTGTTACGTTTTTGTGTGCACAAACTATTGAAGCATTGCTCGGCCGTTGCTGTTGGTTGACATGATGTTACTTGTGCTCTATGTGTAGTTATAAAAATTGTCACTGTGGTTTGTTGTGAGATTGCAAACCAAAAACTGTTCAAAGTCCTTCCATAGCCTCTTAAAGTGTTATGCAGTCCTGCTGATATGATGCAAAGCAAGGGTTCCATTGGGCATTCGAAATGTTATATGAATGTGATGCTTGCCGTATTCCAAAGACTTGCAACTTTGTTTTTGTTTTTCAACATGTAGTGCCCTTGGACTTCAACATACAGTTCTTGTTCTATTTGTAGTTCAGAATGTCTATAGCATTAAAATAAAAGTTTTCAGATTGTTCTTTCAGCCACATCCATGTTGCTTGACATCGATGGCCACGCATGTGGGATTTCTAATGTCAAAATGGATAATAGTCACAGGGCGTTGTGTGTGGGGGGGGGGCATGTCTGAGGTTTACGGGGACTGATATAGTCACTCGAAGACAGTCACGAATAGCTCTTGATGCAACGCAGACACATTGTCATGAAGAAGGAACACACAATCGGACAGCATACCTCGATGTTTGTGCTTGATGGCCCGGCACAATTTTAGCATGAGGCTGCTGTAATATTCCCCTGTAATTTGTAGTTTTGAGGCATCTAGTCAATTTATGGGAATTCCTTGGCCTACCAGAATGCTGACGCCATGATCTTGCTAGCTGACGGTTGGGTGCAAGGTTTCTTGGTCTGTGGCGATCTCCTCGGCTTAATATAAATAATACCATTCCTTTCATGCCATGAACACACATTGAGCTGCCGAGGCAGTTTCATTGGCAAGCAGTGCAGTCCTGGACGGGTTGCCACTCTGATGCAGGTTACAATAACCGAATGGTTATTACCCCAGTACATCCATCCATCCATCCATCCATCCATCCATCCATCCATCAGGACCATACTCTGTGCAGAGCATTGGTGCTGCCGAAGCAGACTCCTTGGCTATTGCGCACAATCCTGGATGGGTCGCCACTCCGACACAGGATACCAGCATGCTGGCATTCATTTTGCCGACCTCGGAAGAATGACGGGCAGAGTCAATCCCACCTGGTGTTCATTCAATGAAAAGCAGAGGCTTGAACTCAAGACCCTGAGGTCCCAAGCCAGCAACCATCACTGCTAAGCCAACACTAGGCATCTTCTCCTATGCTTACAATGCACGAATTATAATGTGCTTTTCGGATGTCATCGGTGAAGACGTTTTTATTACCTGTTACCAGATGCGTGTTAAAGTCCACTTCACATGCATCGGGCAGTTTGAGAACATTGTGGCATTATGCCAGCCATTGCCGTCGATTGTGAGTGTTGATGTTTTGGGGAATCCATCTTGCTGAGACCTTGGTCCTGCCCAATTGTTTGTAAATGATGCCGAGTATTATGTCTTAAGGAATTCCAGATTCTATGGATCATTCGGTGACCTTGGCATGGCATTCTTCCATGGTTGATTTGCCTCTATTTGAGCACGTTGTCAGTGTTGTAGCATCTGTCTCCTATCATGAGTTGAGGTCATCTTGAAGCGATTCGCATCCATGCAGGAAATTGGCTGCAAATTTGGTAACCGTAGCACACGAAGGTGCACCTTCCCCACACACGGCTACCATACGTTCGTGGATTTTGGAGATGGCACATTTTCATGTAAACATTTGACACACCGATGCTCAATTTTAATGTTGTATAATGCAGAAACGACAACAATACCATTCACGAAACGATTGTTTTATATTTATATATGTATATATGCAGGTTTATAATGAGCGAAGGAAGTGCTGCTTTCAGATGCAGATGAATAGACCATTCTGAGAACTCTTCAAATCCCCGGCGTTCCTTAGGGAACCACCTTAAGGGCTGACCGAGCACTTTTAACCTGCACTTAAAAAAAAAAAAATGTTTGGCAAGTTGGTAATCCTTGTGGGCATTGTGGTTTTATTATCATATTTTATTATTTCTTCTTCTCTCTGGCTGTTCCAGGAAACGTTGAGAAATGTGCTGCTCCATTCATGGCTTTGCACGATACTGGGTTGGTTGAAAATGTTAATCGTACATCAGCAGCTTGATAAGTTGGCTTCATAGTGGAACAACATTCCAGGCTTCTGAGCATTACTTCGCTGTTAACCATTCACCAGCAGCGTTTGGCACAGTGGGCAGCAATTTGAGAGCGATTTGGACGTAGCAATGCGTTTGCGGAGCTGGCAATCCAATCCAACGGTCCTCCCAAAACTGTACAATGGTAAAATGATGGGAATTACGGAGCATTGCATGAACAGAGGGGCAGGGCAGAGTAGGTTTATGTACCAAACGGTATTTGTGACAAACTGCAGGAAGATATGGCAAATGTTAATGGATGTTGAAAAGACGTTTTTACATTTCTACCTGTGAGAGAGGTTCTGTACTTGCAGGTATATTGCACGACTATGAAGACATTTGCTCTTCAATTTACTTCACGTGAAATGCAAGCATATTGGCACATAGGATTATTTTTGAAAGTGTATGAAAGGATTGATTATTATTATTATTTTTTGAAAGTGAATCGGATTTTTCAAACCGGTGCTCACAAGCATTCAGAATATGACGGGAGCTCAGCCGCCCAGTTTCTATTTCTGTGATACCTTCAACGTCTTGACTTGGAATTGAAAGGATGTGGGATTGCTTATTGTAATCTAAGTTTTAGTGTTTCTTTTCTTTTTATTTTGTTTAATTGTTTTTGCAGTGGTGATATGCCTTGAGGTGAAGTTTATTTGTCCATTATGCTGTTCACGGCCAAGTTCTGCATGTTGGTAATTTTGCGTGGGTTGGACAGGGCACCGTAATGCGATGGGCAGATTGATGTAGGAAATGAATTCCGTGTGTCTGTGTCTGCCTGTACCATATGCCCAGTTGGATTATATCGTTTGGTTTGCTGTTGATTGTGATAGGGCAGCTGCCTGCATGGTGAATAGGGATGATATGATGGACATCATATTAAATGGCCTCATTTGTGGATGCCTAGTTAATAACAGTTATATCCTCTACCCCGATTGTCACGACTGAGATGCAATTTTCTCTCGTGTTCTGAACATTGAAACGGCAATGTTTTGTTCATTCCTTTCACATGGGTAATAAGGTGGTTTGTTTTTGTTTTTGTGATGAAGAAACAAGAGACTGGACAGGTATTGATGGATCAGGTGTCTACGGAGCTGGGCCTCAGCCATCCGGAGTACTTTGGCCTGCAGATACCTACGCAGGGGCGCAGCCCACTTGTATGTACCTTGTTCATCGTGTCATTTTTTTAACGTGATTTTGTTCTTACGTGGCCAGAGTTGTGTGGTTGCTTAACCTTTGACATCTCGGTGGCGGTGTCCATGGTTGGCGGGTTGCACTCCGGTCATGGGAAATATAAACGATTACCGAGATTGTTTACATTTCATTAGTTCAGCAATCGTTACCAGTTGCGCTTAGATCTGTCTGCTTTGCTTTGCAACAACATAAAGCCAACATCAACATGAGGTTTCCGTTGGGTTCGAGTTCTGGCCCGAACTTTAGTTGGCTTGCAAATAATTTTGCTTCATGTTTTGTTGCTCCATAACTGGAGAAAATACTAGAGAATTAAAAAAAAAAAAACTATCGGCAACATTTTTGGACAAGTGGGGTTCGGTGATGTATCGCTATCTCAATATACCGGTGCAATTTTTCATATTGATTTACCGGTGTACCGAAAAAATAAAAATATCGATATCAAAATAAATCTTTAATCACTAGCAAATCGAAGACAGATGTTTACCATCTTTACATACCGTACATGATTTTAAAAGGTTTGTTGCACTCGGCTACACCTGGAACAGTGGAGCGTATGATGTCAAGACGTACCAGGAAATAGGTGCAATAGGTTTTAACTTTTAACCCCCAGCACCCAAGCACCGTACAAGCAATCACGTTTTCCTTTGCCCTTTTCGCTGTTTTTAAAGCAATTGCCAATTGGTTATTTCATATGAATCGAGGGCACTTGAGAAAGCCTGTGCTGATTACCAACATGGCGATCCACGATAGTCATACCAGTCTGTGCTGATTACCGACATGGCACTCCATGACAGCGATACCGGCCTGTGCCGATTACTCGTACTGATCTCGCCTGACAACAAAATCATTTTTGTTGAAGTTGGAAGTAAAATAAGCATTCTCAGCATGGGGGGTGAGCGGGGGGGGGGGGAAACCCGTGTTGGAATACTTACAAAAATTACCTTGTGTCATTGATGAGTACGTCATATATGAATACATCATGGACCATTGGATTACGACATATTTTTCAGACCTGTGTAAAATATATATATATATATATATATATATATATATATATATATATATATATATATATATATATATATATATATATATATATATATATATATATATTTATACTTGATACCGATGGAGGCTATGGATAAGTTTAAGTATGATCGACATTAGGGTGCATCAAATGCCCCCTTTTTTGCGAAAGTTTGAAAAACAACGGTGATAGGACAGATGTGTGCGAATACATGAAAAAACATTTCTCATTTTTTTTTCAGAATTTTCGGTCATCATCTTGGGGGTCCACATCGGGGTCAAAGTTCAGGCACGGAGCTCCTGCACATTTTTCACAATAAGCGTTATTTTTCACTGTATAATGATCAAAACTTGTATCTGGTGGTGAAATAATTCTGACATATCGATGTACTGCTCCTTTGGTGATGTTCCAGTGATGTAGAGCCAATCAAATTTTCCGGAGAAGCGGGAAACTGGTGATTTTTTTTCCCAGAAAAAACAACAAAATAGTAACAAATGCCTCGGTTCTGTCAAATTCACGGCTTTATTACCCAGAATTATGTGTATTCATATCAAGGTACTCGTATAATATCATTAATGATCAAGTTTCAAGCGTTTCCTGAGATTCGGATTCTCTTTCCTGTCATTCTCAGTGACTTGTTGCATATTCTGAAAGTGTTCTTCAGACCTCGCTGCACCGAGACAGTTCGTTCCGAGTTTTATTAGACGTTCAGCTGCATTAGTTACATTGGGTGCTTTGGTTTTAGATTTTGAATCCACATAGGCTGGAAGTGTTGCCCACTCACTCACTTCATACGTTAAGAATGAATCGTCCAGTTCAAGTTCTCGGAACACAAACCAAGAATCAACCGAGACAAAGTCAGATAGGCTAGATGTCAAGTGAATGAATGTCCTTGGAGAAGTGAGGCTTTCCGAAGTCTGTACCAAAGCGCCCAATAGGCAATAGTCCAAGTTCCTCTCTATCAGGCTTGACAGAGATGATACGGTCAGCCAGTCGAAGCTTCTCTGCACCTGGAACATCCTCACTGAATAAGGCTAAGGGCACAAACTCAGCTGTTAAGTACCAAAGATGACACTGTAGAGCTTTGATAGCGGATGCAGAAACCTCGTGGTCCACAGATCCATAGCGTATGAGATCTTTATACAGACACAAATCGTTGTATGGCGCATCAAGAGCTCTCAGGCAAGAGTTCCACCATTTGAAATAAATCAGTGTTGCAAAGTCACAGAATCTTATTATCTTGTGTACCTGGTGTCGTGTTGTGATAACTGCAGTAGGAGATGGAGTACAAATTTGAGTTTCTAACATAGCAATCTTTAGACAATAAATGACTTTTGCCATCCATCGGGCATGGTGCATTGCTCCAGGAAACTGGAGGTCCACTTGTGGTCCGTACTGACCAAGATACATCTCCACTAATTTAGCGAACTCTCTATAGTCATCTCGCTGGTAGGACTGTATGGTCGCAGTGACATTCAGTACTCCTGCTCTCCAGTCATGTATGAGGGATGAATTCTCCTCGCTGAATTTATCAAGATCTAAAATTTTCAAGCTTATTTCACCACTGTGGGGTGCAGCTACAAAATGCTTTTGCATTTTGCATTCGAAATGATCATCTCGGAAAATCGTCCAAACTTTTACATTCATGATCTGCCACGTGTCAAATTCTCCGGGAAAACACATTTTCCTGGAAAAAATACCATTTTCCGGGAAACTGTGCCAACAAATTACAAGCCAACCGTGTTACAAACATCACCAAAGGAGCAGTATGTTGATATGTCAGAATTATTTCACCACCAGACACAAGCTTTGATCACTATACAGTGAAAAATAACACTTATTCTGAAAAATGCGCAGGAGCTGCATTCCTGAACTTTGACCCCGATGTGGACCCCCAAGATGATGACCGAAAATTCTGAAAAAAAAAAGAGAAATGTTTTTTTCATGTATTCCAACACATCTCTCCTATCGCCATTATGTTTTTCAAACTTTCGCAAAAAAGGGGGTGTTTGATGCACCCTAATCGACATTTTACATAAGCAAAACAATGTTGTGATTGAGATTATGAACTTTCTGTTTTTTGGTGTATGTAATTAAATGATGACTACATGTATATTTTTTTCCCCTTTATGTATATTTGGTGACCCTTACCTGCAGAAATGGTTGGATCTTAGCAAGATCATGAAGAAACAACTAATCAGTGAGTAAATGGCTTCCTTGTTAAACTTCTACCATATCCCATTCATGTTTCCTTGTTTTTTTATAATTATTTTATTTAAATGAAAGCATCGATAAAACTGAAGTTTGTGAAGCAGGGTCATTCCATGTCAAATCATCAAAGAATCTGCCGTCATCTCTCAGATTTTTGTAAAACTTTGGGAACCAATTGGGACCCATGAAAAATGGCAAGAACTCAAATATTTTTGCTAACAGCCTCTTAATTAGTGAGATACCGACTAACGAACTTTGGACTAATTAGCACGACGTCGCGAATTCAAATGGCCATATCTCTAAAAGTATAACACCTAGAGAGCTGGTTTTGGTGTCATTTTAAAGGTATTTTCATGCCCTATGAATTTGTCTGGGCAACATTTTCCTACCTCCAACCACAAAAAAGTTATCACAAAATATAAACTTCAATCGTGAATCCCCAAAAAATGTATCCTTCAAATTTCCTCAAATTCATCCCAGAGGTACCTTATGATGTCAAGAAGCTTCCACATAAGTTTTGTGATGGGGCACTCCAATGGTTTCTGAGATATGAGCAATAATGTACATGTACGTATGGCATATAGGTTCGAAAATCAGCATTTGTAATGTATTATACAATCAATAAGTGAGTTCAAGTAAACAGTGTTCACTAACCTGACTTAGGCTTTCAATTTCTTCTTCAATGCAGCAACAGCAGCACTTGATTCTTCCCCTGAGGCACAGTTGAAAATGAAAGTATATGAAACTTCAAAGCAATTGATGGTCGTTCCCTGTGTTCCCTGTCATGGCTAGGTTAGATTGATTGTATAATACATTACAAATGCTGATTTTTCGAACCTATATGCCATACGTACATGTACATTATTGCTCATATCTCAGAAACTATTGGAGTGCTCATCACAAAACTTATGTGGAAGCTTCTTGACATCATAAGGTACCTCTGGGATGAATTTGAGGAAATTTGAAGGATACATTTTTTTGGGGATTCACGATTGAAGTTTATATTTTGTGATAACTTTTTTGTGGTTGGAGGTAGGAAAATGTTGCCCAGACAAATTCATAGGGCATGAAAATGCCTTTAAAATGACACCAATACCAGCTCTCTAGGTGTTATACTTTTAGAGATATGGCCATTTGAATTCACGACGTCGTGCTAATTAGTCCAAAGTTCGTTAGTCTGTATCTCACGAATTAAGAGGCTGTTAGCAAAAATATTTGAGTTCTTGCTGTTTTTCATGGGTCCCAATTGGTTCCCAAAGTTTTGCAAAAATCTGAGATGACTGCAGATTCTTTGATGATTTGACATGGAATGACCCAGCATTGGATTGGGTCGCCTTCATTGTCATCATGGTCGTCCGTAGTTGGAACAGCTGTCAGCCTGTTGTTCTTGCTGGGGTTCTTTTTCAAAATTGAAGGTGTCACCGAAGGTGAGCAGAGGTTGTTTTCACACCTGTCTGTGAGCAGGATATCTCAGAGTTGGAGATGGATTCGGACTACATATGGTGGACAAGTTGTGGGTGTGACAAGGACCAAATTATTTGATTTTGGTGAAGATCTGGATCTGGATACGAGAATATTTTAAAGTGATTCTGTGTGTGTGAGTGCGAGTGTGAGTGAGAGAGAGAGAATCGTACATTATCTAAAAATGTTGTGGACAGATTATGACAACTTGGTGCATGAGTTGGGTAGGTGACAATTTTTTCTGCCAATTGATTATTTGCTCTCCCTTTATTTTTTAAATATTTTTTGCCTTTGTTAAACTTCTATCGTTACCTATGAAACATGTGCTTGTTGAACGCACGTTATTGGCTTTCAGGTTTTTATTTTTTATTAATCGTTCCCCTATGCCTATAGGATAGGGGAAGGATTATTGATATTGTAGGCTTTGTTTTTATAATTGGTGTCCACAATTTTAATGTTGTGTCAAAGTTTTTTGACCCACATGGGTACGAAACCACCATTGGCATTTAGGTTTGTTTTTCTTTCCTTCCTTTTTCTTTCTCCCAATGTCCGAGCTGCATCTCGGATCCGCCTGGGATTTTTGGAATGAAATTTCACATCAATAATTGGATTATTATTGTTGTTGTTGTTGTTATTACCTCCTGTTGGACTTAGTCTGAAACACGGGGGCTTATGGATTTGGTGTCGATTTTTGTGTCGGTGCATGTGTGCGTCCACAACCATATCTTGGACATGTATGGATGGACCGGTTTTTATTCCTACTTGGCGCAAAGACAACACATGATGGTACACATATGCACATCATTTTGTTTTGCGATGCAATCCAAGATGGCTGACTGGCAGCCATTTTAGTTGTAAAAAAACAAAACAAAAAAAAAACCCCATGTTGAACGCATCTCCTCAACTATTTATTGAACAAGCATTTACTGATCTTGTTCAAACTTGTCACACAGTTAACGAATGATTTACATGTGCACGTCATTTCCTTTCGCGATCAGATCCAAAATGGCCGACTGGTGGCCATTTTCTTACTTAAATGTGTCTCCAACCATTTCTCTGACCTGGTCCGATTTTGTTTAAATTTGGCACAAGCACAGTACACGATGGCATACACTTGCACCTAACTTTATTTTGTGATCTGATCAAAGATGGCTGTCTGGTAGACTGGTGGCCATTTTAGTTGTACATAAATATGGTTAACCTTTTAACTCCATACAGCAAAATTGCTAATAATGGGGGCAATGAAATTTTATACCTTTTTTTTTTGTTTTTTTTATTTTATTATTATTATTTTTTTTAAACTTGTTTTCTATTACTGATTGATCAGATATTAATGTGTAAATCTATCTCACAATGTAAACTTTTGTTTTAATTACCGGTCGTATTTTCAGAGGACGCACCATCGCTCTTGATTTTTCAAGTCAAGTATTTTGTCCAGGAGCCTGAAAAGTTGCCGGATGAGCACACAAGGTCAGCCGGGGTTGAACATGTTTGAGTGAATTGCATGTCCATTGTTTGCTTTAAAATCTGGACTATCAGTAAATTTTTAACAAGATCATAATACATGAGCACGTGTTTTTTGTTGTGAACTTGCACTTCATAGGCAGTGCAACATTTGGCCTCTCCCTTCACCGTATGCTATATATATGACAGTTTTACCTATTGTTTAACATTTTGGACACCCTTGGCTCAATCGAATGGTTTTAATTGTGGATTCCTGTGTGTCTCTACATGTACACTTTTAGGTACCTCTTTTTTGTGCACCTGAGACAAGAAATAACGAATAATCGGTGAGTTTGGTCAAGGCTCATGGAAGGGGTTAATATTATTCAATTTGTATCGTTAGCTATGATGCTATGGATTGCAATGCCTTTTTCTAAATTGGAGCATTTCCATGAAGTTACCGGTACCCCAATATGCAGTTTGTATTTTTTACCTGCATTACTATTTGTTGGATTTGTATCCTGTTGCAGCGTTACAATTTGCTCTCGATGATCATGCCCATATTGACTTGACGATGCGTATTTGAGAAGAGAGCTGGATGATTATTCACTTTCTCTCTTCTTTTCTCTTCTCCCATTCCTTATACCAGGCTGGCATGTCCTGAAAAGACTGCTGTGAATCTGGCTGCTTATGTTGTCCAAGGTGAGTTGGTTTTGAGTGCCGAGGGAGGCGTGAAGTCATTTTAGATTTCGACAAATCATGTGACTGACACTGTGACAAAAAATATTTTGTTTGGAAACCAGGGAGACAGGTGTAAGCAAAAAGCTTTATTTTATTTTGAGCAGATTTTTATTCCCTTTGGAATGGTTCTTTGGACTGGTCCTGGGGGATTGGTTCTTAAAAGCTCTTTGTTTTGAGCTGATTTTTGTCTCCTCGGTAACACTTTTAAAAAGCAGTGTAGCAAAAAAATTGAAGCTTGAAGTCTGATTTGCACTGCTGCCCTTAGGGATTGTCATCTTTTCATGCCCTTCATTTGCCAGTGGTACCTATTCCTTTCAAATATTTGTGAGAGTTTGAATCCTGTATTTGGAACACTCAATTCTTTATCTTGCCATGGTGTCTTTCACATGAGTTTGGCATTGTGTGCTGACACTGTAGCCCAATTCCAAATTCCTGTCGACTACCATTGTGAAAGGCAATAGTAAGCCACCGAGTGTATTCTCTTCCTCGAGACTGCTTTGGTAGCACTGATGCTCCAGAAGGAGTATAGACTTTGGATTAGAATCTTAAGTGTACGGTAATCCCCACATTACAGAAATTCACCTTGCAGAAATTTGCAGTAACAGAAATGAAGTAGTAATGACTAAAATTTATATAACGGAAAGCAAAATTCACTACAAGGGAAATTTGGGTAAAATTTGAGTTTTTTTTTTTTGTTTTTTTTTACCCCTCTTCATAAGTTTTACATGCACTACATGACCTGAGAGCAAAAGCACATCATGCACTTCAAGTCAAGTTGCTTATTATATGTGCCCTCAGGTCATATCTTACAATAAGTTAATTCTGTAAGTAAACCTTTGGTAGTCAGCTGTACATAAGTACTGTATTCGTATTACTGTATGGATTTTCGACATTTGATACAATATTCGACTATCGGAACTCATGCTTAAACAAATTATGTCACCTTCTGGGTTTAAATTGGAGAATTTTTGAAGAATTAAATGAATACATGTTACGATCCGCGAAGGAAATCATTTTAAAGTTTCGCTTTTTCACACTCTTAAATATTGTCATCGTATGCATGGGTGTCTGAGCTATAACATGATGTGTGGATGGTTTATGTAGAGCACCCCCACCATCCCTACTCACCATCCATTCCCCTCGCAAACCTCTTCCACTCACTTCCGGCGGGAACTTTTCAGGAGATTTTACACCCTAACCCAAACATCTCAAAGTGCTAAAAGGTTATTGTGGCATAGAAGTGACGTGATTGAAAACATGGAGCACACGCTGACTGTTTGGATTGCAGACCAAACTCAGCGTAATGTGCTGTTAAGCAGTATGCTGATTCAAGAAAAAGCAAAGAGCCTCCACTGTGATATAGTGAAAGGAAAGAGTGTGATGGCTCACAGCCAGAACAGTTTCTTGCTAGTAAAAGAATGGTTCGAATGTTTCAAACGCTAGAAGACTGCACAATGTCAAGACGATGGGCGAACCGGCCAGTGCTGATGTGCGAACCCAAGGTTCACAACCACTCCGCACTCACCTCCTCCCTCCCTCCAACCACCACACATGCCGTCATTGTCAGTCAAACAGCCTTTTTCTTTTTGCTCACTCTATCAGTTTATTTTTACATTTTATATTGAAGTCGACAAGCAAAACAGATTACTGCACTGTAACGTCAGAAGCAATGCCTCTCGGTGCTGGTTCTCGCAGCTGCCCTCTGCCATCACCTTGGTGTATCTTTACTGAAGTTACACATCACTTGTATTATTATTATTTGATATCTCTTATAGTACACATACACACATACACACAGTATTACAGTAATAGCTCAGAGTTTTTAAAAGTAATGTAGAGTATTGTAATAAAGTTTGTTGCCTTATTAGGTGTATTTGTTACATCCTGGAGTTAGGTTTCTCGAGGAACAAAATCTTATCTCCACTTATATAATAGGAGAACATAGGAACATTTGTTTGAATTTATGGAAATTAACCTGACAGAAGAAATTTACAGAACGTAACCCTTCCGTAAAGCGAGGGATTACCATACTCTCAATTCTGTATCGCATGTCAAATTGGCATGCCTGATTGTCTTTTGCAATGCAAGCAGAGTCGAATTGAGTGGGTTCGTGTACCCCCCTTTTTCTCACCTTTGGGTTGGTCTGTCATTCTTTTTAAAATGTTGGTGACGGCATGGTCTCGAGTTTTATATATAGTTGAGCTATAATGTCAGATTTTTGCTTCTAACAGCTACATCGAATCTCGATGGCAGTTGTCCTGTTCTGTGAATCTTCTCGACGTCTTATTATTTCGTCACCTTCTTTTGGAGCAAGACACAGAGGAAATCGGAGGGTAGAAAGGCATTCTTCACCCCTGATCCTGCCCAACATTTCTTTCGCTGCTTTAACCCATAACCCATTTCACTTCGACTTTTCGTTGAGTAAATGAGCATTGACCTCACTGACAAATCACTTTTCTGACGAGCATCAATTATGCAAAGTGCTAAAACCTTGTTGCCGCCTTCTTGCTCGAGTGCAATTTTGCCAAGCTGATTAAATTGACTGTGAAGGTGCAGATGTTCTACAGCTTTGCTAAGTGGGTTCAGTTGACCAGCCTGAACTCAAACTTTTCCAGCATTGAAAGAACACAAAGTGCATTTCTTTTTGTCAGACTTTAAAATATTAATACATAAAATTGAGAAATTTAAAAATGGAAATCTAAAGTTATTGAAATTGATGGATATTTGAAAGGACAAGATGAACAGAGAATGAGAAGCTGTGGAGTCTTTGTCGCTGAATTTGACTTTAAATGTTAAATAACCCTTTCATCCTTCCCAGCTCCTCAAGGATGCATCATGCATTGTTGTAGCAACCCTTTCCCCATTTTAAACTTCTAAAATCCAGGCTGACTGCACACCTCAACTCTTGTTCTCTTGTTTGTGGAACCACCTTCCTGAGGTGGTTCTTTCTCGCTCTTCCCTTCAGGACTCCAAGCAAGCGGTGTACCACCATCTCTTATCATCCCTCATACCTACCTGCAATCTTTCCTAACCCCATTAATCCTCCATTCCTGGTGTTGGCTTAATGGTTAGGGTGGTGGGCTTGGGATCCATGGATCCTGAGTTCAAATCCCCCTCAGCTGTTGAATTAATACCAGGTGGGGTTGACTCTGCCTGTCATCCTTCCGAGATTAGCAAAATGAGTGCCAGCATGCTGGTATCCTGTGTCGGAGTGGCGACCCATCCAGGATTGTACCCAATAGCCAAGGAGACTGCTGAGGCAGCACCAACGCTCTGCACAGAGTATGGTCCCAATGGATGGATTAACTCTACCTGACCGAGCCCTCTTGCTTGCAGGTTTCTTCCCGTTTGTTTCTCTTTCTCTCTTTTTCTCCCCACTCCCCCATTCGCGTTCCCTTGCTTGTTGCGTATTACTGCTACCCTACCACAGGTTTGCTGCCTTTTTATCCTGTATCCTTGCTCTTTCACAGGATTAGTCATTTTGTATACAAACAAGTAGTAAAACCCAATGAAACTTGTCAAAAGTCATCAGTATCATGAATGATGGTGAAAAACCTACTTGTCTATTTGACTTTTGTTATGATTTTGGTATAAATTTGTTTTTGTTATTGCTTTTTTTTTTCTGAGAAGGAGTTGTGCTGGTAGTGATAAGCAGTGTGTGGTTGCTCGTGACTTCCTCTAATGCATAACTGTTACCTTACTTCTGATTCACCTTTTCCTTCTACCTTTCTTCTAAACAGCGGAGCAGGGAGATTTTGAGCCTTCTCTGTCAGTACCTGCTTACCTTTCTCAAATTCGGCTGTTGCCTGAACCAACAGCGGAGCGACTAGAACAAGTTTCTAAGCTTCATGAGGAACACAGGTGGATACTGAAAGGGGAATGGGGGAGGTAAACAAAGTGTGAAAGGAATTTATATTTTCTGCCATTTTCTCCACTTCTCCCTACTTTCATGTTGTTGGCTTCAATTTCCTTCCCATACTTGTCAGAAAATCTCCACCAGTAAGAGCCAAGTATGAATAATGTATATCCTATTGGTTTGTAAGAATCATTCATCGAGGGTCATTTTGACTCCACAATGAGAAATTGATGAAGCAAGTCACTCGATTGTTCTGGGTTTTGTTGAGGCATTAAGTGTTTCGTCATGGTGTCCCATTTTTTTTTTCAGAATTTTTCCACAACTCATTTTAAAAAATTATTTAATTTTTCAATTTTCAATAATTAATTTTCCCCAATTTAATTTTTCAATTGTATAATTATTTCATTTATTATGTTTTCAATTTACTTTTTTTTTTTCAATATGCAATTTACTTGAAAAAAATTTTTTTTTTTAAAGTACAGTACTGTATTTCATTTTTCAATTATTTATTTTTCATGGTGGGGGGGGGAGACGGGGGGACTTGTTTTCATTATGAGGCAAAATTTCAAGTGCTACCAATTGGCTGATATTACAAGCTGGCTATACCGGCCAGGAACCATCAGCAGCCCTCGAGTTACTCATGCATGGGGGAGGAGTGGATACGGAAATTTATGAAATACTAAGAAAATGAAAAGAAAGTTGGGAATATTGTGAAGAAGAGAGAAAGTGGGGTTTCTGAGTTTGGCTAATGTTTGTTGGAAAGAGCTGGTAATGAAGGGAAAGCATAGAAAGAGAGGGGTTTGGGTTGGATCAAAAATTGTCATTTTTTTGCACATAATAAATGGATGGCTTTTTAGTTTTTCATCAGCCAATTTCAGCTTGGTATATTCACACCTACTGACTGACTTCATAATGATTTGATGTCTACACTCCTTTAAGCCATGGACAATGGTCTTATAAACAGTCCAAAGTTTTTCCTTGAAAAATCAGAGCGATGGAGGACCCCCAGTCTACAGCTGGCCTTAAAGACAAACTTTGTTATATGGTTGCCCAGGAGAAGGCATGGCGAGTGGTGAGGCCTAGATGTTCATTGCTCTTCCATAAGCCTCACTCTTGCAAAGAAAAGAAAAAACTTTCCAGCGGCTGACCATATAAATAAGTGGGTACATTTGATGATCCTTCCTGAGCGACAAGGTGAGACTAAATTTGCCAGGATTTAAAAACGAGTTGCATCTATCAAACTAGAATATAATTAGAAAATGAACAGGACAGAATGAACATCGTAAATATCTGTGGAAAAATTATGTGCCCAGACCGGGAATCGAACCCAGGTCCTCTGGGGAACCATACCAGTGCTCTGCCAGCTTAGCTATCTGGGCGACCCACTGGCTGAGCAATGCACTTCCATGTCTGGGCACGTAATTTTTCCACATATATTTATGATGTTCTATCCTGTTCATTTTCTACTGGCATTACTACACCCCCTGCGGTGTTTAATAGCGGGCATGGATGTGTTACCCCCACAGGGGGAAGGCCCTCTCGAGAGCAGGCCCGAGCTGCTCCTATGGTTGGCAGTGAGTGCCCCAGAAGCAGTAGGGGAAAGAGAGTGGCACCTGTTTATGTGGAAGAATTGCGTGGCTTAGCCGGTGGGTTGCCCAGATAGCTCAAATGGCAGAGCACTGGTATGGTCCACAAACCACATCCACATCAATCCAATATGACTACCATTCGGCAAAGACACGAACGACTGTGGCAAAATCTGGACCAGGCTGTTCATTCCACTGACCAAATTTTGGTTTTAGTACCACATTTTATACATGAGAGTAAGTAACTTCTCTTCTAATGGCATCGAAGACCACTTCATCTCATTTATCACTTACTTCCCATGTTTAGCGTGTAGCTCTTCATGGGACCTTTTCATCTCCTCTCCCTGTCAAGGCTGGAAGGCCCCAAGACAGTGTCCTCATCTTCATCAATGATCTTTCTGATTCCCTGGAAAATCCTGCCTATCTCTTTGTTGGTGATTCCACCCTCTGCCATAACATGTCTCATCCTTCAGACAAGCAAGCAGCAACCTCTTCCCCTTCTGCAGACCTTGACAGAAGGAGCTGGTCCAGCACTTGGAATATGTCTTTCAGCCCTGACAAAGCACACATGCACACATGCACACACGCACACCCTGTCTTTCCGAAAGGACCGTCTGGCAAACCCTCTCATCTACTCCCTAAACAAACCACTTAAAGAGGTTGAGTCACTCTAATTTTTGGGCCTCACCATCAGCCATGGTCTTTCTTGGGCAGACCATATTTCTAAGATGGCCAGCTGCCAACGAGGCATCCTTTGTTGTGCTAGGTTTTTCTTTGGCCAGTCTGAAATGTTGACAACTTATAAGGCCTTCACTCACAGCTTGATGGAGTACTGCTCTCTCCTTTGGGCTGGTACCCTTGCCTCACACCTTGCCCTTCTTGAGGCCGTGGAAAGCAAGGCTCTCAAAATCATTGGGATCTTCTGTGACGAAGCTGAGTGTGTCAGCCTATTGCACTCACATCACAGACAGGCTGGGGGTGGTGGGGGGGATTCTGTATTCTGCCTCCTTTCTGGTCTTGCACTCTCTGCCCCCTCTTAATTCTGTCCCACCCAGATTTCTACAGGATGCACATGGTCTGCTGGAAACCCTCTTCTTGTTAAACTTCCCAAATCTGGGGCTCACTGCTCCTCTCCACTCATTTTTTCCTCTTTTATTTTTTCTCACCTGTGGAATCCACTTTCTCCATTCTGTTCAGCCCCATTCTTCCCTCCATGGCTTCAAGACAGCTGTTCACCGCAACCTCAGGTCATCCCTCAGCCATACTCATGATCACGTCTACCCCAAATGACCTCATTTACAAACACTCCATTTTTCCATGTTGTGATTTTGTTTTACCCTTTCCCTCATCCCTTTTCGTTTGTTAATTGTCGGTTGGGTTTTCTCCTCCACTGTTTCATCTCTCCCCCCCTCCCCTTCCTCGCTTCGTTTCATTCAGCTTGTGTGCAGCTTGTTCACCCCTGTCCTCCTCCTCCTTGATCTCACTCTTGCTCTCTCTCTCTGCTGTTGGTGTTTCCCCTTTTCAATTTTGTTCCCCTCCATTCTGCTTTTGTTTTTTCCACGAGCCTCGATCATGTATTGAAAAAAAAGAAGTGCAAAATACAATGTTTTGATTTCACCATTTAACCATTTATTTAGTCTCATGTTTATCATCTAATTTCTGATATGGGAGCTGACAGGATAACCAGAGGCAGAAGTTTTACCTTTTGAGCTATCGTATGTGATTCCTGGTCGTATCCTGGAGTTTTACAGGCAAGGAGTTCCTTCAATGAGTGTGTCATCCTTCAGTTGGGATGTGAAGCCACCTGCCTTGTCTGCTAGTGTTTGCTGGTGGATGTTGATGATCTCTCTGTTTCTTTCAAGAAATGTGTTTGGGGCTTTTACACTGTCCAAATTCCAAATTCTTCCTTTGGTTGAATTGAAGGCTTTGATGCTTTTACTGAACCTCACTTGCTCTTTTTAAAATATTTTTAAAATTATTTTTAATGCCCCAACACTTACCCTTCCTTCTCCGTTTGTCAAGAGTAATAGTAGCAGTAACTATAAATCTAATGAATGTTTATTAAAGGTATGTTGTGGTGCAAATTGACTGGTTAAAAGAAGGGGGTTGGGGGCATCGTGCTGGACTTTGATATCATTATGATGCACAGGCAAATGTAGTATAGGCTGTAGGTGATTATGCATATAAAATATTCCATCCTCTTGTACGTGGCTGTTCCCCCCTCATCCCTTTCTTCTGTAAACTTTTTTTGTCATCATGCAGTTAAATATATGAAATGTATGCATAGGGGTATGCTACCAGATGAGGCGGTCATTGCATACTTGGCACTAGTGAAGACCCTGCCGCTGTATGGAGTGGAGCTGCACTATGCCCAGGTGAGCAAATTTAAGCATTTAATGGTAATAATGAGGAAGGTGAATAATGGGGAACTAAGTGAGGGAAGGGACGGGGCTTAGCATTATTTTGAGTCGCTCATTACAAAGAAACTAATTTGTATACATGGGGTGTGTGATGTTGGCATCAACAAATATTAAATAATGGTGTAAAAGGTGAGTTCCTGAACCCGTGAAATAGTTTTCTGTTGTTAAGCTTGTACGCTTAAAAAAATGCGATTGAAAGGTGTGTACTGCAAGTCTAAAGTGTTTTAACTTCTATATTTGCTAAATAGAATTCCTCAAAGAGGGGAGAAGGACACAAAGTGCATGGAAATTTACAGGAGAATGAAAAAAAACAACAGCAGTCAAGAGGATATTCAAAGGCTTCTGTAACCACAGTCATAGCCAAGTGTTGGTTAATAATTCTTGTGTAAACAATCAGGACAGGACAAAAGGCAAATTGAATCCCTTGTAGAATGAGCACAACATTCATGGAGTAGAATGAAGTCGTCAGGTTTCAGTGTAAAGTGGTGTTCAAACAGGGATGCTACTTCACGGTCCAACAGCTGGCAATTTTTTTGTATCAACCCAGAAAGAAATTGGAGGACAAAGAGAAATTCTTGCGATTGAAGATTTGGTGTCTACATCAGAGCCAAAAGAGTGAAAGCTGTGCCCCAATGATATCTCAGAAATGATTGCGACCTCTCTCCACTCCCACCCCCACCCTCACACCTCCTTCCTTTCCCCCAACCACCTTTTCCCTTCCTATTCTATTCCTCAAACACCCTGTATAGGCAAGTGACATTGTAGCATTCATCTCTACATAAGTGTGTTGTAGGATCACTTTGCATGTTGAGCAACCCCTGCCACTTTTTTCTCATGGTCTTATCTGTAGCAGGGGCAAAAGTAATCAAAGGGATAGTGCAGTTCACCACCAGGTAGTGTGCAACGTAACATGACTTTACTGTGGTACAACATCGTTCCCACAACACGCAGCACAGACAATAAAAGACACAAATCCACAAAGCACCAATCAAAAATACTAAACATCAATTTTATGGACAGAGGTCCAAAGGCGGCTCACAACTCGGCGTATTGTAGCAGAGCCTGGTGATATTAAAACCAAGTTCTGGATACTACCAGCAATAAGCTCACCCTGATCAGTCGCAATTCCAACGCCTATTTGGTTCAGCTTTCTTCCTCCACCTTTCTTTAAATAAGCCAATCAAAAGGTGAGAACCATGCACCTCAGAAGGCACTACGTAATCGACTAAAAGTTTCTGGTAACCTCTTAAGAGAGTTCAAAGGCCTTTTTTGTCCCTTCCTTCCTTCCTTCCATTGGTACATACTTTACCTATCATATTGGTAACAAGTCAATTTAACCTTTTCTCTCTTTTTTTTTTTATGTAAAATAAACTTGCCACAAATGCATGGTTCATAATGATGTAATGACCTCCCTTCCCCCACCTGCCGATCTTTGTGTATCAGCATGCCATAGTCTTGCAATACCACTATTGAATGGTGAAAGCAGAGCATATCGACACATGTCGACTAGCAATAGACAGAGAATTACCATTGCTGTTTTGGTTGCTTTACCTGTTGTGTTGAGATAAAAATGAGAAACTGCGACACCAGATTGGTCAAGACAGTAGGAGTTTGCATTCCTCCCATCAATGGAATGCGCGCTAAGCCCCAGCACGTCTCGTGCCCGCCCATCCTATTTTTCCTCTGTTGTGTTTTTCTTTTTTGCTGGAAAGTTTTCTAAATGAACCCCTTTTAATACCCGATGGAAACTATTTTCCCTTTGCTCTTCCCCGCCTATGATACCCACTTGAAGAGCCTGTTTGGAGCGGTATTCTCTCCGCTCCCCCCCCCCCCCGATAATTTGTAGCATTCTTAGTTGCCCTCTTCAGCCCAATAAATGTTTTTGCGAGCAGTTCGTTCTCACCTTTGAAGCCATAAGTAAAATACTTTGCTACAATCGAAGAAGGCTGCTCGTCACACCTGCGTAACTTTTTTTTCAAGTCAGGCCGTGGCACCAGTCCCAAATCCCAATCTTCTAAATGTTACCATTGGATCTTTAACAGTGTTGCTGGACGAACAACTCCCCCTCCAATGAGGCCAGCTATGTATATTGTTTGCATGCCAACCAGAAAGGGAAAATGGGTGGAAAAAAAAAAGGAAGAAAAGGGGTTCCAGGAGAACAAAGGTAAAGTAATGAAGGTTTAGGAGGAAGTGGATAAAACGAGAGTAGGGAATGAAGCTTTGGATGGGGCATCCATAAGAAGAGGTCAATAATTCTGCTTCTTTTGTAAATGTATATCACTCTAAAGGTTAATGTGCAAAATAATTCAGTGCCTTCTAAAGTGCACCACCGACTACATGCATTTGGATCAACGTTGGGTTGGGGTCGAGCCCAGAACATAGGACTTGGCACAGTAGGATCCCGTTGATTTGCTCGGATTCATTCCGTGAACCATTAAAGTAAATATTCAACGAAACATGACTTTCAAAAAGGCAAATTTAACCAAGTTTGCTATGCTAATACTTAGGAATACTCGACTTTCTCAACGTTGGTGTTTGGCCGCTTTGGCAGACAATTTCAGCGATAGGTTTCATGAACTGAAAGTTAACAAGGCTATGCTAACCTCTGTGCGAAGCAATGCGAGTCAACATTTGGGGCCTTGGCCCTTGTTCCTCTTCATCAGACGAAGGACTAACATCCAAAACATCAGCTTTTACTGTGTTTTCCATGATGGTTGGTATATTGTCTTCAAGTTGCAGTTGTTTAAAGCTGATATGCTAATCAGATTATGTACTTAATTGAAAAGCATTCGGCAAACACAATTAGAGAGTGGAATGTGAAACTGGCGTTGTGCTGTTAAAGCCAAGCATGAAGGCAAGGTCCAGCCGATCGCTGGCTGGAGTCTGCTGTTCCCACCCTCTCTTTCCACCACCCCTCCCCCAACAACCACCTGTTCCCACCCCTTCTTCTTTCCATCCACCCCTCCCCCCCCAACCTGTTGCTATCCTTTCTGTCTCTCCTTTCCACATCCACCCCCATCCTCTCTTCCTCCCCCGCCACCCCATGGCTTTTAATCTTTCATCAAATGGCCTTTGACATTGTCATGATTAATTATAACTTTTAATGTATGTCACACTCTTAAAATCTCCTTTTTACAGTTGCTCTTTAAAATTCGAACTTTTCTTACCGTTTCATTTTTGTGATGTCTTTTGGTGTTTATAGCTCATTGGCTTTGTTACATGGGACAAAATTAAACAAAAGATGGGAAGCAGCCTCACTTCTCCGCCACTCCTTTCCCAGAGTGTGTTTGTGCGTGCGTACAATTACAAGTTTGAAGGCAGGAGTTTTATCTTGGACATGTATTTTTTAAAAGATATTTATTCTTTTCGTTTTCAGAGAAACATTCCTCTATCTTTATTCTGAGTTTGAGTGTGAAAACATTTTGTGAAGTCCTTTTGGGGACAGGTTAAAACACATCCAGTTTTCGTGCAAAATCACATTTTCCGGTAAGGGATGGTTGATGTATTGTTACAGATAAGACTTCAGGCCATCCTTTTGAAAAGTACAATTGCAGTTCTTGTTTAGAATTATTGACCACAAATTCCAACCAGTAAAAAACTTAAAAAATGTATTCAAAATTTTATAATGTGTTTGGCATGTGATTAAAAATTAAATTGCTTGAAGGTAATGGAGCCTTTCAGCAGGCTCTCATGCTTTAGAATTGAAGCATGTCGTGGCTCCATAGTTCGAGACAAACCAGGCCTGACGCTTTCAAGTGAAACGGTCTTTATTCAGGTGTGAGGGCTTCGGGCTTTACAGACTTGTTGACATCCATCACGGCTCAACAATGAGCTGCAAGTGTTTACACTTGCGATTTCCTCCGTATTGCCTTGAGCTATGTCTGTTTTGGTAAAATTGGTTTACATACTACATCAGCCTTTGCTAAAACGAGCCATTAACACTCACCTTTCCCCTCCCCCTTCCCCTTCCCCCTCCCCCTCCATCCTCCCACCCCTATTCCTCTTATTAGCTGTTGTATTGTTCTATGTAA
This sequence comes from Eptatretus burgeri, assembly GCF_056783735.1. Classification (NCBI taxonomy): domain Eukaryota; kingdom Metazoa; phylum Chordata; class Myxini; order Myxiniformes; family Myxinidae; genus Eptatretus; species Eptatretus burgeri. The sequence continues at coordinate 34,717,514 of NC_140962.1, forward strand.
ACAAGACTTGTGTTTAAGCTATTACTGTCTGCTGCAATGACAATTTATTTGCTGCCCCAATCAGGATGGGAACGGCGTGGAGGTGCAAGTAGGTGTGATGGCGACTGGTCTGGTTATTTTCAAGAATGGCATTCGGATACCCCTCCCATGGTGTGTCCTCCCTTATTTATCCCAATACACTATTTAAATTAACTTGTTTACTCTGTTTGACCAACTTTGCTGCACTGCCTCTTCATGCTTTCTCTTTCTCATCTTTCTTCCCTTCAAAAACCTGCATCACCTTTGCTGGCACATTTTTAGCTCACCTGGACTTTAGTCAGGTGAGCTTATGCGATCGAGCAGTGTTCGTAGGTGAGTCAGCCAGCCAGATGACTTCAGTCATCACTTGAACCAAACAAACGATTTTGATGAAAATTGACCACAACCTTCATCACCCGTGATGTACCAAAGTTTATCAACCGCATCAAAATGTGCACTCATTAAAGGGATCTCGGGGATTAGGGGTGGTTGACCCCCCCAAAAGAGGTATTTACTCTCTTCTGCGAAACTACACACAAAATTTTAATGAAACTTGACCACAACCATCATCACCCGTGATGTACCAAAATTTGTCCACGGTATTAAAAAACAAAAAAAATCAGGGTCTAACGGGGTGTGCGGTGGTTTGAGTGACTGTTGCTCTTGATCCAGGTGAGCTTCAGGATGTGCACTCCTATCTTTATTACCTCATTTCTGCATGTTAATTTGTCTTGTTCTTCCTCTGCCACTTTCCCGAGAAACATGTTTTTCCCCTTCCTCCCTTTTCTTTCACTCCACTCTTTTTTATGCCTCAACTTCTACCCCTCACTAACTCCCCATCCCCTACTTGACTCTTGTCCCCCACTTTCTGCCCCCCGTTCCTTCAATTTCCATCCCTCTTTGAATAGATAAATTTGTTACAAAACTTTAAGGTCTTGTACTCGACGATAACACGTCTTTCCTCATCTTTATCTTTTCTTGAAGATTTATTTGTGCTTTTGTTTTGGCCTTTCTTCATGTGAATGCATACGTAATTGGGGTTTTATAAATAACTTTATTTTCTGGTGCATCATTACTGGAATATGTCTATTCAGTGACCCCAAAATATCTTGTTATCTTAAATATTCATTCGTATGCTTACACATGGGGTAACGAGCTTGATCTCCCCTCATTTCTGCCATTGATGCTCTCTTCAAAAGTTGGTTCTGCTACCTATTAAAGGGAAGCAAATCCGTGTGTGTGTGTGTGTGTGTGTGTGTGTGTGTGTGTGTGTGTGTGTGTGTGTGTGTGTGTGTGTGTGTGTGTGTGTGTGTGTGTGTGTGTGTGTGTGTGTGTACAACAATGATTTTGTAATAAATAGGATAGTGAAGACCAAATGCAAAGTGACGTTTATTCCACGATGGACCTTCTTGGTCCCTTAGTCATATGCTTTTGTATGTGACTTTTTATTCCTTTTACAAACCTTTTCCGGCCACATATAAGACTAACTAGAGAATGGAAATGCAAGCGTGTAACACCATCATCGCTCATCCACTTGATCTTGGTTTGGAATTGGCATGAACTAGGTCTCGTATAGATTTGCATGAGCAGTCATATAAACACAGCTGTATTCCTGTACATCTCGGGTAATTGCACGTGGCTGCACCCCCACCCTTGACTCAGGACTGTGTATCATTAAAGCGTGTTTATGAGCTGGCTGTGTAACTTGTGAGCACGCAGGTGTGGTTTGTCCATGAGTGTGCCTGGTGTTGCCTGCACTTGAGCTTGCGATGGGAGGTGAAGCAAGTAAGCTTGGTGGTGTTTGGGAACAATGTAGTGTGTGCATGTAATTATTATTTGCGCCTGCTAATGACATGCTTTAACAACCTGTATTCGCTGTGTACTATACAGGGTATTTCAAAAGTAACAGTGCATTGAGCGAAATACTTGTTTCATGTGTTTGTTAATCTTAAAATCAAAATGTATGCTTGATTGACTCACTCAAGTGAGATTCCCACCCGCTGATGATAAATACTTTTCTCCGAAAGACTTGCCTTTTTGCACAAGAGGTGTTGAGTTTTTACTGCACTGTTTCTTTTGAAGCACCCTGCATCTGTTGATTAATTGTTTCACCAGTCTGATCACCTTTCTGGCCTTCAGCATGCGACACCTTGAAGACCAATCTCTGATGCTTATTGGGCATGGCATCCAGAATGAGAGTGCCACTCAGATTAATTAGTGCCAGATTATATACAATTATGTACTGCTGCTGCTGCTGTTGCTGCTGTCACCATGCCCAGCCATGTTTCCTGAATTTGTCCAGTGTGTTTTATATTATTCCCGTTTCACTCATTCAGGGTTGCATATGGTACAATACACCATGCCAGATATGTTGATTGAAGTCCTGTTCTCCTCGTAGCCATCCGTCTTTCTACCCCCATCGCCTCCACCCCCTCCCTCAACTCGTCTTTGTACTTTCTCCTGCCTCACTCTGAGTCTTCTCAAAGTCGGAAACTTCGAACAAATTTCTCATCTCTGTCCAGTTTGTCTTTTCATCTCCTGACATTGTCTGACAATCTATTCTCATAAAGGATGTCCCAACTCTATTGTCTTCCAACATAGCCATTCTATTACATGCTTTGGCTGATCTAGTTCACAAACCTGCTGCTGGTATTTTGGTGGTATGTGTTCATGATTTCCGTCCCCACAGTCGTTATCCCTCCTGACCACATGGACTGTCCCCCTGCTTTGACAACTCCATCGATGAAGCTCCATCTTCAGACAGGATTCAAGTCGTTTCACCTCGGTCCTTTCTTTATAATCTGTGGAGATATCATTTTCCACCATACTAGTTGGCTGGGAGTCTGTCATCAAACTGAATACCGGTCTTGCAACCAAGGCCTTATGAGATAACTGCTTTTATTCTGTATCGCAGTCCTTTCAAACTCGCATCTCTTCAAATGGCAGTCATTCTTTTTTTTTAGTTGTGTCAAACCACCTCCTGGGTGTTTTGTTTGTTTGTTTATTTATTTTTGTGCTTCACTCCTCTTGGCTTTTCTGATCACCCCTTGTGAGAGTTTGTCTCGGTGGTGGTCTTCAGAGAGCCGCCAATTGCTGACATGTATGGCAGTTCAGCAAGGCAGTTTGGCATACTCTGAAATTCATCATATTGCTCAGACTGGTCCATTATCTCATTGGCACCCCATGTCAACAGTTCCTGGAATTCCTTCCTCAATAGACTGCTTTGTCTCCTTCACCAGTTCATCCTGTCATGCCTTGACTTGTACTACTCCAGATCCTGACCCAGGTACACTGAGGCATGTGACTGCTTTCATTCTTCACCAGAAGTGCAAACACGACTGATGGAAACCTTATGGTCCTTCTGCAAAGCTGACCAGTCATTCTCTGATACAGAGCCCAACATAATCTCCTCGTATCTAGCAAAGTCTGGTGGCAGCTGGAAGAAGTCTGTTTCCAGGACACGTTCCCCCTTCTGTACCTTCACTCCTCAAGGCGAGTTAAGTTTGACACTGATGTGGAAAAAGCTGAATCTCTTCACATTGTCTTTACTAAAAAAGGCCAAGGTACACAATCTGTCCCTTTGCCTACTCACCGTTTCTCCATGACAGACTGTTCTCAACAGCATGTGGACATCTCTCCCAAGAAGCCTGAGAACTTCCTATTCGGTATTGAAGTCCTTTGCAGCCGGTGCGGACAGCATTGGCACTACAATCTTCACAAAATGTACCTTGGCCCTGTCCTCTTTCTTTTTCTTACTTGGATCCAGGTATTTCTCTGATGGTCTCCTGCCTTCATGTTGAAAATTACAAATGTCACCCCCTTTTCATAAGAAAGGATACAAGTCTTATCCATCAAATAATGGACTGGAGAACCTTCTTCCCATCAGAAGCAAAATTATTAAATCTGTCACTGTGGCAGAGAGTTATCTCTCCTCCGACCCCTTCATCTCCAGCATCGGTTTTGCTTCTACCCCGGTTAACTCTACCACGGACATGTTGCTTCTTGAAACTCAACAGTGGGATGGGATGAGATGAGGGCCATCTCTAGAGCTTTTGATACTGTCTGGTGCTCAACCTTGTTCTCCCAAGGTGGTGACTAATGATGTTCAGGACTCCTCCTTGAATGATTTTTCATATTTTCTTTGCGAGAGAAGCAATGAGTTGTTTCCAGTCATTGTTATGGGATCTTTCTCTTGAGAGTGGTTTACTGCAATGCACTAGCATTTTCGGATTGATCTTATTCTTGGTCTGCATCATTGTCCACATTCTCCACAATTTTGTTTTTGATTCTACTCTGTGACGAACAGCTCACCACACTTCTGAGAATCTGTTGCAGCATCAATCTCTGCAGATCTGGAAAATAACAAAAAAAACCTTGGCCAGCTCCCTGGAACATATCTTTCATACAGGAAAATCCCATGCTTTCATGCCGTTCCTCAGCTCGGAGTGGTTTATCTCGCCAGATTTCCCTCCTTCCAACTGGTATACCTCTGACCAACCTTTGGAAGAGGTGCTTTCACTGGAAATTCTCAGCCTCAGTATCACAACCTGTCTTGGGTTGGGGCCACATCAACAAACTGGCTTCTAAGAATGGTAAACACCTCTATATTCTCCCCAGAGCATGTCCATTCTGAGATTCTCAGAACTCATTCCAAGGACTTCATCCAAAATGTATTGGAGTATGGGTCTCACTCTGGGTTGGCACAGCTGCTTCCCATCGAGCTTCCTTGGAGGTGATAGATTCCAAGACACTGAGTGCTTTTGACATATTTCACCAAGAGGTAGAGTTCCAATGTCTGGTTGTTTTACTGTTTTATTTTATTATTATTTTTGCCTCACTGCTGCTGGCCTCACTTCTCTTGCCCTCTCATTGGTGTCTATGCATCAATTTAACATTCCCCTTGTTTGGTTTTGTCATTTTGTACAGTTGTTTTTTTTTCTCAACATTAGCAGAATCTGTGAGGTTAAGTTGTGTATTAACAAAAGGTTTTCTTTTATTAAGTTTCTATAAAGGCAGAGGGTACTTGAGCATTGTGGTATAGGATCATGGAAGTCATGTTCCAAGATGTACTTTCCATGGGGAAGTTGGGTTCACGTTCAAACCAGTACAAGTTTTAACCAGATAATGGCATGGGAGATGGGGGTTGCATTTCCTCCATCTTTTCATATGTAATACATGGATGGTCCCAAATGGAACTTCAATTACTTTCCCAGTGTCAGCTGCCACTGCTTGTCCACGATTTGGCCGTCTACCAAATGTAACTTGCATTACCATTTAAAGTGAATAAAATCAACAATGAAGAGGTTTGGAACAGGTTGAAGTTTTTAATAATTTGAACTTTGTTTCCTTTTAAGCCTCTTAGCTCTCTTTTAGATTGCATTTTTCACTGTATGCCTGCAGGAGGAAGATTGTGAAGCTGTTTTTCAAGACAAAGCAGTTCTTTATCCAGCTGGAGAGGAGGCCGGTAAATATCATTCATTTCGCTCCTTATTTAACCCTCACTACCGACTGCCTCCTTGCACCACCCATTACCTATTTGTTGAAGGGATGTACCTTTCTTTATCCTTTATGTTCTCACTATAATAGCAATACCATTATTTGACAAGTTCGCACAGTAATTTATAGTGCTGCAATACGAGTCCGTCGTATGCCGCGGAGTACAGGCATATTAGCAGAAATATTTGGTCAACCTCCCACAAATTGCAACAAAAACAAACTCAACAGATTTTGATTCCTGGATATGTCCTCGGTGACAGAAAAAAAAAGTCCTAAGGGATCCTCCGGGTGGGAAAGTTCTGAAATCATGGAAATCCAATATGGCCGCCACCCGGCTTCGGGGAAAATGAGAATATTGTAAAGATTGATATTTTAAGATGTAAATATATGTTTTTCTGCATTCTAATTGTTTCTAGTTATGGTCAGTATATTGATATACAAGAATAATTATAAAAAAAGTGAAATGTATTGAGGGTAAAATAAAAAATTATAGCTTTTTTGTCTAAAAATGTCAAGTTTTTGTCCCGAAAAAAAAAAAAATTACCTGATACTGATTTTGGCTCCTGGACAAAAAAAAAGGAAGAAACGAAGACACAAGATGAAATCAAGTCTATGGCAATACAATATAATTATGTAAATCATTGAAACATGACAAAATTCACAATTCCACTCGGGGCAATCACATCTGCCTGACGAAGGTTTCGAAATGAAAATTAAAATTCGCATTAAACTCAGAAACTACATCCATTATAAACTTACTATACATGTTGAGAAAAATCAAGCGTATTCAAGTTAGAACTCAACAATGACGTCATCATCCTCATCATTGTCACATGGAGTGTTTGTGCAGCCAGAGCCCCTGCAGTTTCCACAAGCTGGAGTGCACTCAATGTTGTGCTTCTTGCACGTGCATCTCATGGTGCTACATTCAGCCTGGCAGTTGCATCTAATGACACGTAACATCTTTTCAGGAGCTGGAGCTATTGATGTCTGAAGTGGCACAAAACCCTCGTCACACTTCTGCCAACCCCAGTCTGTGGAAGAAGTATGCAAGTCTGACGTCTTGAAACGAATCAAAGACCACCTTCAGAAGCATGCCGAGTCTGCAAAGATATCTTCCAGAACTTCAGCGCTCTGGGTTCCTTGTATGGACATGCTAGACATTCTACGCAAATACATCCGGGCAGAGCGCACTGGGAACTGGGCACTACATATACAGGCCATCCAGGAAATGCTGCCTTACCTGGCAGTCTCGGGCCACAACCTGTATGCCAAATCTGCGAGGGTGTATCTGCAGCAGATGTCCAACCTCAAAACTCAACATCCAAATGTCCAACAACATTTTGATGAGGGGTTCCATGTGGTTCGACGAGGTGATCGCCTGTGGGCAGGTCTTTCATCTGACCTGATCTTCGAACAAGTTCTGATGAGAAGTTTGAAGACCAGCGGGGGGCTCACACGAGGGTGAGGAATGACAGAGCAACAACGGCTGGTATGGCTACTATCAATGCCTGCCTGTGCAGAAATAAACCAGGCAATTCAGGAGCTCACAGGTGCGAAGTACAACACTGGAGAGCAGAAGAAGGACATGACCAAGGCAAGACAATCTCGTGACTGGAAGGACACACTATCAGCTCTTCAGTATTTACAGGAACGGAATCCATTCAGTGGTGATCCACGTCTGAGGAACATTGCCACTGGAGTTCATGCACACCCCACTGTCAACGTCGATACAGCACATGCTGTAGGAGCCAAAATATTGAAATCTATGGATGGGAAAACACCTGCCAAGTACACATTTAAGAGGAAAGACCAAGTTGTCACCCTCGGCATGAAGCCATCTGTCAAGATTGATGGAGAGCAAGTCCAGGTTGACCCACAACTCCTCTTCCAGAGACTGATCACTGTTGCACAGACAGCAGAAGTACTGGAGTAGGCCTTCAAATATGAACTGTGCAGCTATCCACCAGCCCTCTTTGATTCCTCTCTTCAGCTCTGAGACGCACACAAGCCAGTCTTTGCTGATGCCATCTGGGATCTTCTTGGATCCGATGTCCCAGCCGATATCCCCAATGATGGGCAACAGTATGTTTTGGATGGCGGGGCACTTGTTCAACGCATTCCATGGTCTCGTGGATCTACATACAGAGACATATGCCACCAGTACACTGATTATGTTACGAAGAAGTACGGAGATGCCATAGTCGTGTTTGATGGTTAAGAGAGTACCAACACGAAGGACATGACACACCAGAGATGGTCTAAAGGGAATGCTGGCACTACTGTGACATTTACAGCTGACATGTGTCTCATAATGAAGAAGGAACAGTTTCTTGCCAACAGGCAGAATAAACAGCGATTCATTTTTATGTTGAGTGAAGAGCTTCAGAAGAACTGAGACACACCATGCCTCAGGGGATGCTGATCTCCTGATTGTACTGAAGGCCGTGCAGTCTGCTATTGTCACCAACACTGTTAGTTGGTGATGACACAGACCTCCTCGTCCTCCTATGCTACCATGCAAGCTTAGAATCCCATGACCTCTTCTTTTGTCCCGAGGCAAAGAATAACACGAAGAAGCCTCGCATCTGGAACATCAAGGCTACAAAGAAAATAATTGGTACAGACATATGCAAGCACATACTATTTCTACATGCAGTTCTTGGGTGCGACACGGCATCTCGTCTTCATGGGATTGGAAAGGGAGCTTCCCTCAAAAAGTTCAAAGCAAACAACACATTCCGTGACCAGGCCAAGGTTTTTGATACATATCCAGCTTCCGCATGTGATGTGGCAGATGCAGGAGAAAAAACATTGGTGATAATCTACAACGGAAAGTGAACTGACACCCTGGACACCCTCCGGTATGAGCTGTACTGGGACAAGGTGGCTTGGAGCTCCTCTCATGTGCAACCACAGACATTACCACTAACATCAGAAGCAGCAAAGTATCACAGCCTGCACGTGTATCTGCAAGTCCAAGAATGGAAGGGATGTGCAGATGAACTTCTTCCGACAGACTGGGGTTGGCAGAAGTGTGACGAGGGTTTTGTGCCACTTCAGACATCAATAGCTCCAGCTCCTGAAAAGATGTTACGTGTCATTAGGTGCAACTGCCAGGCTGAATGTAGCACCATGAGATGCACATGCAAGAAGCACAACATTGAGTGCACTCCAGCTTGTGGAAACTGCAGGGGCTCTGGCTGCACAAACACTCCATGTGACAATGATGAGGATGATGACGACATTGTTGAGTTCTAACTTTAATACGCTTGATTTTTCTCAACATATATAGTAAGTTTATAATGGATGTAGTTTCTGAGTTTAATGCGAATTTTCATTTTCATTTCGAAACCTTCGTCAGGCAGATGTGATTGCCCCGAGTGGAATTGTGAATTTTTTCATGTTTCAATGATTTACATAATTATATTGTATTGCCATAGACTTGATTTCATCTTGTGTCTTCAACATTTCTTATTTTTTTTTTGTCCAGGAGCCAAAATCAGTATCAGGTAAATATATTTTTTTTCGGGACAAAAAATTGACATTTTTGGACAAAAAAGCTATAATTTTTTATTTTACCCTCAATACATTTCACTTTTTTATAATTATTCTTGTATATCAATATACTGACCATAACTAGAAACATTTAGAATGCAGAAAAACATATATTTACATATTAAAATATCAATCTTTACAATTTTCTCATTTTCCCCAAAGCCGGGTGGCGGCCATATTGGATTTCCATGATTTCAGGACTTTCCCCCTGGAGGATCCCTTAGGACTTTTTTCTGTCACTGAGGACATATCCAGGAATCAAAATCTGTTGTTTGCTTTTGTTGCAATTTGTGGGAGGTCATCTGACATTTTGACTGTACTAGCGGTCTTTGATCAATTGTCGTGATGATCATGTGCTTGTGATGATCATTTATCCGTGTTGCGTTCTCATTGGCGTTAACATTATCCCTGTTGTCTTCGTCATTCTGTTTTGTGCAGAACGAAATGCGTGATAACATTCTGGATTTCAACTTGGATAACTACAAATTGTGCAAGGTCCTCTGGAAGAGTTGTGTGGAGTACCACAGTTTCTTCCGAACTCAGCGGAATCCTACCGTCGACCGTCCCCTTCTCCATCAGTTTTTCACAATGACCACACTGCTCAGGTCTGCAAGCATGCTCAGGCCTCCAAATCTCTGTATGCACCTTGATGTTAGTGGGCACCAGTTCAAGTAGTTTTTTTGCTTGTTTTTTTATCCCCTGCCGAGGGCGGAAGGGGGATATTGTTGTCACCCAGGGCGTCCGGCTGTCCGTTCGTCCGTCCGTCCAGGCGTCAACATTTATAGCTGTGAGTGCGATAACTCATAAACTGTTCGCCATATCGATTCGAAATTTGGGTCACACACGTACCACCTGAAAAGGAAGAACCCCATTGATTTTGGGCGTGGCCGGATCCAAGATGGCCGACTGGGGCTGCCATCTTGGAAAAAATGTTTTTTCGCCATATCAATTTGAAATTTTAGTCACACATGTACCACCTGAAAAGGAAGAACCCTGTTGATTTTGGGCGTGGCCGGATCCAAGATGGCCGACTGGGGTGGCCATCTTGAAAATATTTTTTTTGCCATATGGCTTTGAAATTTGAGTCACACATGTACCACCTGAAAAGGAAGAACCCTATTGATTTTGGGCATGGCTGTATCCAAGATGGCCGACTGGGGTGGCCATCTTGAAAAAAATGTTTTTTGTAATCAATGGAAAACCACTTGTCTAATTTCAATTATTTTTGGTTACTACGTTCCTCACCCTTGGGGAACTTTTTCGAGATGATGACCAAATGGTGTCTTGTTTCCAATTCACCTCCCTCATTATCTGGAATATGTATGACCTTTTTAATTCAATGGCGGGGGGTTCCCCATCTCTGATGGTATATTTTCTATATCCAACAGGGGTCGTCCAGGGACTAACACTAGCCAGACGTCAATAGAAGAATCAAATGGGAGAAAACCCATCAGGTAGGTGTAATCTTTGGGTTTTTCTGGAATTTTTCATCATGATGTGGTGAGGACATTTCATTGTTTGGCTTTCATTGTAATGGTAATGTCATGAGACTATGAGCTTTTCAATTCTGATAACTAATCTTTCATGTTTTCAGGAAGCAGTTAGGCCTGGAGACGAGTGTGGTGCCAGATGTGATCACTACTTCAACGTAGGTAACACTTGTGGTCATGGAAGCAGAAGTTAGTTGCAAAAGGAATCTGTTATAGCTTTATATTAGATCCTCTAACATAAGGTTTGGACAGACAGCTTGATATCTTGACTTTCATGTTGTCATGTTTGTAAAATGAAGGGCATGCTATTGCAAGAGACCTCAGGTGACACTTTCCCCAAATTTCAGGACTGACACTTGCTGTCTGTTTGCTGAGGTACATTTTATCTCACTTTTTGCTTGTCTCTCACCTTGCAGGCCACTGAAAACAGATTCTGGAAGAAGCGAACTGGATGACTGCTTGCGAAGTTCCCGTGAAATGATGGATAGTACCAGCCTCTCAGCCGATTCACACACGTAAGGGTACAATCATCTCCAGAATACAAAATCTGGCATTAAAATGTTTGTTACTGAAATCAAACATTTCTGAATTGTCTTGGCATGTTTAGATTATTGTTAGATTCCGATTTGATTCAAACTACTATTCTGGTAGTCATGCCAAAAAGGAGTTCTGGTTGTGTGTGATTTTTGAGAATTTTTATCGCCTGCTTTCTCTTGATGAGACATCATGATATGGGAAAAGCCCCCCCCCCCCCCGTTGATACTGAGCCTGCAATTGGATTAATTGTGAATGTGTTGTGGATATACTGCATTTGCTGTGATGTTGCATATAATGTGTTAATCTTTTGTGCATTCTAACATAGGCAATCATGATATCCTGAAAATATGGTGGTGGCTGCATTCAGGGATAAATCTAATATCCATGTAAGACCTGCACTCTTGATTATTACCTCTGCCACCAAAGGTGGGCAGAGGATTTGTTTTCACCCCTTTCTGTCTGTCTATCTGTGAACAGAATATCTCAAAAATTTTGTGGACTGATTCAGCCTAAATTTTGTGGACAGGTTGGGTGTGTGATGAGGAAGAATCGATTCAATTTTGGTGAAGATCTGGATTCCAGAATTTTTTTAATTGATTCTTTACCATTGAGAGATGTGGCCAAAAATGATATATAGCACAATTTCTCAAAAAGTTGTGGACGGATTTGGACGAAACCTGGTGGATGAGTTTGGTAAGTGATAAGCACAAGCCGATTAGATTTTGGAGGTCCGGAGTCGGATCCGGCCTATCAGTGTGATACAATACTTAACCTGTTCAGCCTATCGGAGGTATGCACTCAAACGTGTACCGTTCCAGTTATTATTGTTCCTCGCAGAAGCCCATGGTTAAAAATACTACAATATAAAGAAGAAAAAAAGGAAGCCTTTTTATACGCCTGATTTTACATGTGTATATATATATATATATATATATATGTATATATGTGTATATATATATGTATATATGTATATATGTGTATATATATATGTATATATGTATATATGTGTGTATATATATATGTATATATGTATATATGTGTGTATATATGTGTATATATGTATATATATATGTATATGTATATATATATATATATGTATATATATATGTATATATATATATGTATATATATATATATATATATATATATATATATATTGTTGTGGTTACCAAATTCGCAAACCACCATTCAGGTCCCTTAGGTGAGGTATCTCGGCAAGTATATGTGTAGTTAGGCCCAAACCCGTTGTCTAGTGGGAATACATGTCATTTATGCGTGCTGCGACTCTTCAGGATAGCCGTTTTTCTTTTACTATCTTTAATTTGGACCAACCGCCATGATTACCACCACAATCACAACATCAACCACCAACCACAACGCCGCTTCACCACAACCGCCACGACCTTCCCGTCACACCTCGCAACCGTAGCATCGCCACCGTTCTTGCCCCGCTGTGGGTACCGGTGTTGGACTCGTGCAGGGCGCGCGTCGAACAGCGTGTACAAAATCACGGATTTTGTGCTTCAAAAATGGATCAAAAAGCCTTCACGCCCACTTTTTCTCGGGCCAATGGGGAGCGAGGTGAAAGGTCAAAGGGAGGGGGTCAAAGGCGAAGCTACGGGGGGGATAAAAGGACCGTGTTCGTCAGTCAGAGGAGAGTCGGAGAGTCGGAGAGTCCAGAGGCGGAGAGGCGGAGAGTAGGAGAGTCCAACGGGGAGAAGAGTAGAGTCGGAGAGTCCAGAGGCGGAGAGAAGGGCAGAGTCAGGAGAGTCCAGAGGAGGAGGAGAAGAAGTGAGTAGGAGAGTCGAGAGGCGGAGAGGCGAGGAGTCGGAGAGTCGAGAGGCGGAGAGGCGGAGAGTAGGAGAGTCGGAAACAGAGAGTCAAGACTTCGCGGGCGGTGGAGCTGCTCGTCGTGTGCGTTGGAGTCGGAACGGAGGGGACGAGCTGTGGAAAGGCGGCGACACCAGACGAGGGGGTGCTCGCGTCGTGCAAGGAGCTGCACCCGAGGGAGGCCGACAGCGCGACCTGGCCGAGGTGGAGACGCTCGTCGCGGGATAATAAAGATCCTCTATACCCCGAGCATCAGCAACCCCCTCCTGTTTCCCCCCGCGCTGAGATAGTGCGACCAAGGGGGCCCCTTTCCCACCCCCTACCAGACACTGTCCGCGAGGCCCGCGGAGTTGAGGGCCATCGCCGCTCCGCGTCTCATCACCAGACGGGTAGGCGCGACCCGGTCTCGGCCTCAGGCCCGCCTCATCCTTGAGGGTATTCTTTTCCTTGGTTTTGGGTATGTGTTGTCGGCGCCGTCTGTGAAGTAGAATTGTATAAGTGTTGCCGTGTGCTCGGTAGTCGGTATTAGCTCTGCATTGTGTTTCGCTTTTATATTTGCTTTTTGTGTAAATTGAATTGTGTCTTTTCTGTGTGCTTTTGGTGGAATTGAATGTGTGCTTTCCGTTCGGCGCGAATAAATGTGCTTTGTGTTGAACTGTTTCCCGCTTCGCTTCGTCATTTCTCCCATTGAATCCTCATCTTGCTTCACGTAAAGGGCTGGTAGTGGGCTGAATACGCCCTATAATTAATCGAACCGTCGAGGTCGACGATAAGACCGCTCGGTTATTCTGATAGTACGGAACGGGTCGCTTAAGTGGCCCGTGTCCGAAGTCGACCTGCGGCGAGGTGCGATCGCCCGGTCTACCCTCCGCGTGGGTACTTAGGTAGGTCGAATTTGGCGAGCAACCCTATCCCACGCGGGGGCTGATTGGCTCGATCGCGGTGAGACCGAAAGGTCCACCCGTGACTGGTTCCCGGCGTTAGTCCGAGAGGGTCACGACTGGATTGTCCGTCCGGTGGGCGACGTGCCGCGATTCGAGTTACGTGGCCGTCAGCACGCCGGCGGGCGCGAATCCGTAACAATATATATATATATATATATATATATATATATATATATATATATATATATATATATATATATATATATATATATATATATATATATATATATATATATATATATCGGGGCGTATTATGTGATTCCGTCCGTCCGTGTCTGTCTGTCTGTCTGTCTGTCTGTCTGTGCGTCCGTTCCTGTCCGCACTCTAACTCCCAAAGTTTTCAACTTTCACGTTTTATATTTGGTACATTGGTACAGACTGTGGAGACGGTGTGTTGCGACATACGTTCTTCATCGAAAGTGGTTGCCGTTTTCCATGTAGTAGCACAATTCTGTATATACCTTCTTGTTTGGGCATATATTGTGCTCACTTGAGCTCTTGTTGTTCTTGCACTGCTTCGAAGAGCTCAAAAATGGGAATGATAAATATTTCTCAACAGCAAAGAAAAAAAAAAAAACTTTTTTGGTGGAGCAATCGAGACAGCGGTCAGTTGCTGATGCATCACCTTGGTTCAAATCTTTTGCTCAATTAAAAAATTTTAAATTTTCCTCCAAGTTTGGATGAATTTGAAGCAACTTTTACTTAACAATTAATTTGATCAATTTGAAGCAACCACCGACTTGACTGTAACTGGACCATACGGCATCAGCTTATGTGTCCTAAAAGCCTGCTCTGCTGCTCTTGCACTTCTCTCTGCCATTTTCACCCTGTCATTTACCCTAGGTCAGCTTCCATCTGTTTGGAAATCGGCCAACATCACAGCATTGCATTAAAAAGGTGCAAAAACAGATCCCCTTGATTACAGACCAATTAGCTTACTTCCAATCATCAGCAAGGTCATGGAATCTGCCATTACAGTTGATATGAAGTCCTTCCTTTTCTCCAACAACCTCATCTCAGATCATCAATTCAGATTCAGACTTGGTCATTCTTCCTTGGACATGCTGCTTCGACTCTCCCAACAATGGATTGAGGCCCTCAATATCAGACATGAGATCAGAGCCATCAATCTGGACATAACTCGAGCTTTTGATACAGTCTAGCTAGCATCCAGCCCTACTCTTCAAACTGTCTGCCGATGGAATCCATGGCTACCCCCTCTCTTGGATTACTGACTTCCTCCCCTCTTGTCGTCAACATGTGGCTTTCAAACGGAACTCTCTTCTTCTCTCACTGTCAAAGCTGGAGTACCCCAAGTCAGTGTTCTCGGCCCCATCCTATTCCTAATATTCATCAATAATCTCACTGACTCTCTGGAAAATTCTCTTTGTGTCTCTGCCGTGACATCGCTCATC
>NC_140962.1:34737801-34805301 GCF_056783735.1 Eptatretus burgeri
CACATGTTTTACGCCGGATGCCCTTCCTGACGCAACCCTGGTCGCCTCTTACGACACACAGGGATATGGTACACCTAATTTTAACCGGGGTATACACCGGCCCAGTACACTGGTACTCATTTCGCCGACCTCGGAAGGATGACAGGCTGAGTCAACCCCCTGGTGTATTAATTCAGTGGCTCAACCGGGCTTGAACTCAGGACCTTTTGTATCCCAAACCGCTGCCCTAACCACTGCGCCAACACACCAGGCTATATATATATATATATATATATATATATATATATATATATATATATATATATATATATATATGTATATATGTATATATGTATATATATATATATATATATATATATATATATATATATATATATATATATATATGTATATATGTATATATGTATATATGTATATATGTATATATGTATATATATATATATACACACACAACATGAAAATATTGACTAATGATATTCTCATGATCTATGACGGATAACCTTACCTTACCAGTGGTCATCGCAGATTATTGCAGGTCAACGTTGGATGGAAGTGAGTCAGAGGTGCATGCATCAGAGCGGGGTCACGAGTCGGTGCTTAAAAGTAGAGGATGAGGAGAAAATGGGGAAATAGGGAAACAAAGAAGTAAAAGAAAGACTGATAAATGAAAAAGGCTTCAAAAACTAGTGGGAAAGAAAAATAAAATGGAGAAGATTAAAAAAAAAAACTGGAGGGACACTCTTCGACATCGTTATGTCGCCAGATATGCCTCCGCCCACATTATTACATCATTATAGTACTTGTACCAAGTTTGATTTAAATCCCTGAACCCAGATCGAAAATATTAAATAATTCTGGCTGGCAGACCATGTGTCCGTCTGATCAGGTTGAAATTTAAAACGTACTCCCCATGACTAGGAGATCATAACTGTGACATTTCATATCGATTGAAGTGGTTCAAGAGGAATAATTTTTTTAACAGTTTCGTTCAAACCAATATGGCTACCAGACCACGTGATCTATTAATTATTCGTGAACATCTTGGTATCCCCAAGGCTTGGGGAACATGTGGGTGAAGTTTCCCCCTCGATCTGTCAAGCCGTTCTGGAGAAGAGGGTTTTAAAATGTCTATTCTTCAACATATCAAAGCTGCCAAACCATGTGAAATATGATGTCATCGGTGGAGAACTTTTTGTTCCTCATGAATAGGCGATCATACCTGTAAAGTTTCACCTCGATCTATTCGGCTGTTTCAGAGAAGAAGATTTTGAATATTTTTATGTTAAAAACAATATGGCTGATGAAACATGTCACAGATGTCATCAATTTTTTTCCACCATACAATTTAGCCCCAGATGACCCTCAAATATTTTCATACTGATCGGATAAAGTGTTTGACTTTTGCAATTATGATGTCATAACGAAGCCACTTTTGACATCATCAAAAAAAATCGCACATGTTTCCCGTGGCATGTTTAAAATTTTTCCATGGAGCAGTTTCGGAGAAAGAGGTTCAACGTTTTTCCTTTTTTCAAACATGGCTGCCACACCATGTGACCTATGACATCATGATTTGATTGAAAAAAAAAAAAAAAAAAACCTTGTACATGAGTCGTCACACCAATGGTGAAAAATTCGTGTCAGTGTTTGCAGAGAAAAAGAGAAAATTAGCATGGATGGACATACTTATGTACAGACGGACTGACGACCCAAAAATATGCCTCTGGCAACTTTGTCAGTGGAGGCACAAAAAAAAACAAAAAACAAAAAAACGGAGGAAAACATGTGGTTCAAAAAGTGGAAGAACAGAGATGAGAGGAAAAGGTGGAGAGGTAAGAACAATAAAATAAAAGGGAAAGAGCAGAGATGGGGAAAGAATTGAAAAGTTGTCAGAGTAGAAAGGTCTAAGTCAGGGGTTCCCAACCTTTTTTTACTGGGGTACCATTTCACATGTTCGTGGTCCCACCGAGTACCACTGTACCAAAATTCACCTAAAATAGTGTTTATTTGCGATACAGATACGACAATGGGGAGTTAAACAATACTAACAATTCACAACTATGACATTGAGCAATCTGATCTGAACAAAAGAATGATACAGTAAGTACCTATTTGATTGTGTAAAATGTCCAGTCAATGGGATGGTTGAGCCTGCTTCTTGCTCACAAGCAGGTCAATGTCAGGCTTTGTTTTGGATAAAGTGCACCGAACATCATGTTCAACATCCAGTAGGGATCTTTGTTTTGTTTTTAGAATAACGACTGATGAGAACCCAGCTTCACACAGCCATGTAGATGGGAATACTATGAGCGAATGAACAGCCAGGGCAGCTAGCTTAGGGTAAGACCCCAACATTCCACACCAGAAGTCCGCAAGATTCATCTCGTCAAACTGATCTCGGGCTGTGGAGTCGTTCTGGAGATCAATCAAGCTTTCCTGCAGTCCTGTTCCAGGTGGCAAATCCAATGCATTCATGCGAAATGGGTTGCGAATCATTTTCAGATCCAGTTCCTTGAGATCCGGAAAATAGGAATTTAATTCCTCATCCAAATAAGCGAGGTGATCTTATACCAGTTGTATGAACTCCCTTGGGGGATTCTTTTCACGCTTCTGAAGAATATCGGCCGTGCAAAAAAACATGACCACCACTCCCGCTTCGACATTCGTCTTCCACAGACGGAATTTTTCCTGAAATCCCTTGACCTTGTCTATGAAGTCGATGATAGTCATGCCGGTCCCCTGAAGAGACTTGTTCAGGGCGTTTAACTGAGAGAAAATGTCGACCAAATAAGCCAGGTGCAATGCCCAGTCGGGGTCATTCAAATCAGCGACGAAATCGACAGTCTTTGGTTTTCCATCGTTTTCGAAGAATTCACGAAGCTCAGCTCGCAGTTTAAACACGCGCTCCGCCATATTTCCACGGGATAACCATCTCACCTCGGTGTGGAATAAGAGGACTTTATGATCGGAGTCGAAATCCTCGCAAAGTTTCTTGAAAAGTCGCGAATTGAGAGCCTGGGATTTCACATGGTTCACAATTTTGATCATGGTTGAGAGAACGTCAGTCAATGGCTTGGGGAGCGCCTTGGCTGAGAGTGCGTGGCGGTGGATCGTACCGTGTAGGCCGCGCACTTCAGGAGCAACTGCCTTCACAAGCGTTTGGAAACCTGATCTGCACCCCAACATAGCTGGAGCACCATCTGTAGTACAGCCTTTCAGATCAACCCATGACAGCCCAACTTGATCAAAGACGGAAGACACCTCTTCGAAAATGTCCTTTGCTTTCGTTGTGGTTTTAAGCGGGCGGTAAAATAGTATTTCATCCTTGAACTTGGCTTTATGCACGAACCGAACGAGCGCTAACAGTTGGGCACAATTTGCCACGTCAGTTGACTCATCCAATTGCATAGAAAATCCGCATGGAGATGCCTTGATTTCTGCCACCACCTGGTCACGAATATTGGTTGACATTTCTTCAATGCGCCTCTGAACTGTGTTGTTTGACAACGAAAGAGAATTGAGCTTCTTGGCGCTTTGTTCTCCCAGCATGAGACGCCCGATGTCCTTTGTGGCGGGAAGGATGAGGCTTTCACCGACGGTGTGAGGTTTTTTTCTGTTCTGCAATTCACAGTGCAACCAAGTAGGATGCCTTTATGGCTGCCGTGGACGGCTGTTGAAAACTGCCGCTGCCGTCGAAGCGTGCTCTTTTCATGGCATTTTCCTTCCGACGAAAAAAAATCATGGTCCTTGTGGCTATGTTCAGGATGAACAGAATCAAAATGGCGCTTCAATAGACTTGGCTTCATAGATTGATTGCCGAGAACTTTTACACAAATCACACACTGTGGAGCTTCTAATTCACCTTTTTGGATGGAAGTGAAGCCTAACTTGAGATCACTCTCCGAATATTTTCACATTGACATGATGCTGGTGAACGATAACTCTAACAATAAGCCGGCCAATAGCAATGATGACAGTGTGGCGTGTAGAGACAAAACGAATAATAAAACTTGTGCACAATGGCCGATAACAAACAGCTGTCAGTGTACAGCCGCTTTCGATATAAATTTAACTATTGTGCACAAGCTGCATGAGAGAGAGAAGTAAAATAAAAACTGCGTTAAAAAAAAAAACACGCTGCCGCATACCACCGAGAAAGTCCAAATGTACAACCTGTGGTACGCGTACCACAGGTTGGGAACCCCTGGTCTAAGTGAATGATGAGCGCTCATGAATCGTGGTGAGCCAACATGCCGATGCTGAGGTTGAGTCATGAATCTTTACTGTTTTGACTGTCCTTGCTGTTGAAAGGTATAAATATACCGAGATTGCCATGGCATTGAATGTCTGGGAAGATTGAAGTGTCGAACAAACGGCTTGCAGAGGACTGGTTCATACTCGCCTGCACGATTAAGACTATGTACAATCTGTAATATAACATTTAAAGCATCTAAGAATAGATCCAGAGATTCCAAAATAGGAGTGATTAGAACAGCACTCGGTGGAGCGCATACCTCCACCAGGCCAGGCTGAACAGTTTGTTTTGTATCCCGCTGAAAAGCCGGATCTGAATCTGTACCTGAAACAGAATCTAATTGGCTTGTTCTTGTAATCTGGTCAACTCATCCACCAAGTTTTGTCACAAGTCGTCCACAATTTTTTGAAATATCATGCCATATATCGATTTTGGCCTCATCTCTTAATGGTGAAGAATCATTGAGAAAATTTTATAATTCTAATGTACAGTACAGCTGATAGGTTCTGGGAGTATGA
The DNA here is from genome assembly GCF_056783735.1 of Eptatretus burgeri. Taxonomy (NCBI): domain Eukaryota; kingdom Metazoa; phylum Chordata; class Myxini; order Myxiniformes; family Myxinidae; genus Eptatretus; species Eptatretus burgeri. The sequence goes on from NC_140962.1 coordinate 34,742,575, forward strand.
ATATTCCAGCTGATCCTTGACCGGCTTTTACAAAAAATATAATTTGTTACCTTTCCGAGGCTGGTCTGTGCAGAAAACTACGATAATCCAGGCTGGATGGGTTCTGAGTGGTGTTCGAGAAGATGACTGTTTGGGCACAAATTTGATGACATGATTGGCTCTTGCACACTGGAGAATCTTGGAAATGAAAGGTGAAAGAACAGGTTTCAATTTGAAAAATGTTTATGACCAGTGAAGGTTTCTTCAAGATGAGAATTGTTGCTTCATGTTTACGTAAGGATGTGCCTCAAAACTAAGCAATGGAACCAAACAATTGATTATTTTACTTTAGCTACAGAGGAACTGAAAGCAAGGAAATGAAAAGAGATAGAACCGAATGCAAGGGTTTTTTGGGGGGTGTTTTTTGTTGTTGTTAAACTGTTTTTAAAAAACTGCTTGGAGATTATTCAACTGAAGTTTGAGTAACAGCTAAAAAGTAGTTCAAATGTGGAACTATTAAAGGGTGCAGAAGAAAGTGTCGGATCCAGAACAAGTTTGCTGAGCTCGCTTATGACGAGGTGGTATCTTATCCTGAATGCTTGCAGAAAATTTGATGGGCTCTGATGGGAGACGTGGAGTATTTTTTTTTTTTGTTGTTTTGTTTGTATAGAGTCGAGGCTCGTGGAAGAGCGAGAGCACTGAACTGATCAGGACACAACAGACCAAAAGGAACAATAGAGGGGAAAGGTGGGAGGGGAGGGGGACCCCAACAGTGGCATTGAAGGACAGAATAGAGGGAGACTTGGACAAACACTGGATGTGGGGAGGAATGAGGGGAAGGGGAGGATGCATGGGGTGGACAATATGGATAGAGGATTGAAAAACTGGAAATTTAGAAGGAGATGGGCTTGGAGGTTGGGTTGAGGAGGGAGGTGGAGGGGGGCTTAATGGGTAGAAAACATCATGGTGTTGGATTGAGGATGATCTGAGATGGTGGTGAACAGCTATCTTGTAGACTTGGAGGGAGGAATGAGATTGAAGAGAATGTGGACTTTGGTGCCACAGGTCAGGGGGAAAAAAGAGGAACAAATGAGTGGAGATGAGCAGTGATCCTGAAACTGGAGGGATCCTGAAAAAAAACTGAAAACGAGTGGAGGACCATGTGTACCCTGCAGGAAACTGGAGGGGTTGGGGTGGGGGGTACAAAGCACAGAAAGAGCAAGAAGAGTGCAAGACCAGACAGGATGTGGCGGAAGACAGAGAGATCACCAACCTATCTGCGATGATGAAGTGATGGGCTCATACACTCAACTTCATCACGGGAAATTCCAATGATCTTTAAGGCTTTGGTTTCCACAGTGTCAAGCTGAGCAAGGTGTGAGGCAGGAGAAAGCCCAGAGGGGAGAGCAGTACTCCATAAAGCCGTGGATAGAAGCTCAGGTATGCCAAGGAGGACTTTGCACAACAGAGGATGCCCAGCTTGCGTCTGGCTTTGGAGGCTAACTTTGAAATGTGATTTGCCCAAGGGAGATCATGGCTGAGCGTGAGACCCAAGGGTTTGAGTGACTGAACATGTTTGAGATGGTTGTTGACAAAGTATATGGGAGGATTTGCACTATGATCCTTTCAGAGAGAGTGTGTGTGGGATTTGTCAGGATTGAAAGACATGTTCCAAGTGTATGACCAATTTGTGATTTTTGTCAATGTCTGAGGAGAGAGAAGAGGCTATCTGTCAGAAGGATGAGTGATGTCATGGCAGAGAGTGGAGTCTTCAGCAAAGAGAGAGGATTTTCCAGAGTCGGGGCAATCGTTGGTGAAGATAATGAAAAGGTGGGGTCAATGTCAGGTCAGGTCAGGCCAGATTCGATCTGTGACTTGCTACAGGTATCATGTAAACCTGTACTGACCTGTTCCATGGTCGGGTTGACGGCGACTAAACCGTCTCCCCCACCCGGTTTTTTGGTGAGGAGGGTGTTTGGATATGGACACCCAGCAGGATTAAAAACGAAACCTGTCAAAGGGCGGAGGAGTTTCTTGTGAGCCAACGGCCATCCATATCTCGTGCCAAACTGTGTCTGCGGACGTCCTACAGTTGAGTTACTTCTTATTAGGAGGTTGCTGGCAGGATTTGTACTCCAGCCTCCGTAAAACCCTTCATTCCGCAAAACACAAAAATGCAAAGAAATCTAAAAACCCACTCCGTGGGAGTACCTCCTGTGCAGCTTCCCTTTGCAGGGCAGCTCACCGGATGACGGGATTGGGGCAAAGCCTTCGGGACCCCCAATCTTTGATGATAGGAGGGAAACCACGGGGTAACATTCACGGGTCAGATTGCGGGAGAGTGTGTCGAAGTGGTGCTGACGTGTCGTCCACCAGACGGCGGTTTCCTTGGGTTAACCTGAGGCGGTCCCTTCGGGTGGGTGCCTGGAATGTCCCATCCCTAAGGGAGGATGATCAACCGTCTCATCATCTGAGCTCAAGCGTTTGGACATCGGTATTGCAGCACTCTCTGAGGCTCTGAGACCAGATTGCAGCGAGATCATGGTGGGTGGTTACACCTACTATTGGTCTGGTCACCCTGATGGTTACCATCCCCAAGGAGTTCTGTCGCTGTGTCCAATAAGCTGACTCCAATGATAATTGAGGTAACACTGGTCAACGAGCGTATTATAAGACGAAGGATTCGTCACTCCTTAGGTGTCATTTCCCTGGTCTCTGTTTATGCTCCGATTGAGGTGAGTGATCTAACCGTGAAGGATGCATTCTCCGCCACGCTCGAGCCTGTGGTTGATCAGTGCCCCAGACGAGATACACTTCTAGTCTTGGGGGATTTCAATGCATCGACTGGAACTGAAAGGGATGGTTATGAGACGTGTGTTGGTCCCCATGGGTCAGGAACTATAAACCAGAATAGCACGAGGTTCGTTGCCTTTGCAAGAATTCATGGACTTAGGGTGGCCGGTTCATGGTTTCGGCGCTCACAAGCTCATCGCTGGACTTAGTATTCCAATGCTGGCGGTGTGGCAAAGGAGATTGACCATGTCCTCGTTGATGGTCGCTGGAGGATGATCCAGAACTGTAGAGTCTACTGGAGTGCTCAGTTCCTCAATACTGACCACCGGCTTGTTGTTGCAACTCTGAAGTTACACCTTAAATCCAGGAGAATGGTACCATCGCAGCCAAGGCTGGATGTTGGCAAAGTCAAAATAACAACAAAGATTCAGTGTTTTCAGACCTCAAATAATACAAACAAAACAAGTTCATATTCACTTTTAAACGACACAATACTAATGTTTTTACTTGGGAAGAGTTCAGAAATCAATATTTTGTGGAATAACCCTGATTTTCAATCACAGCTTTCATGTGTCTTGGCATGCTCTCCACCAGTCTTTCACATTGATGTTGGGTGACTTTATGCCACTCCTGGCGCAAAAATTCAAGCAGCTCGTCTTGTGACCATCCATCTTCCTCTTGATCACATTGCAGAGGTTTTCAATGGGATTCAGGTCTCGAGATTGGGCTGACCATGACAGGGTCTTGATCTGATGGTCCTCCATCCACACCTTGATTGACCTGGCTGTGTGGCATGGAGCATTGTCCTGCTGGAAAAAACCAATCCTCAGAGTTGGGGAACATTGTCAGAGCAGAAGGAAGCAAGTGTTCTTCCAGGACAACCTTGTACATGGCTTGATTCATGAGTCCTTCACAAAGACAAATATGCCCGATTCCAGACTTGCTGAAGCACCCCCAGATCATCACCGATCCTCCACCAAATTTCATAGTGGATGCGAGACACTGTGACTTGTAGGCCTCTCCAGGTCTCCGTCTCACCATTAGACGACCAGGTGTTGGGCAAAGCTGAAAATTGGACTCATCAGAGAAGATGACCTTACTCCAGTCCTCTACGGTCCAATCCTTATGGTCTTTTGCAAACCTCAGCCTGGCTCTTCTTTGCTTCTCACTGATGAAGGGCTTTTTTCTAGCTTTGCACTTCAGCCCTGTCCCAAGGAGCCTGTTTCGCACCGTCCTCGCCGTGCACTTCACCCCAGCTGCCATTTGCTATTCTTTTTGTAGGTCACTTGATGTCATCCTACGGTTGTTGAGTGACATTTGAATGAGTTGGCAGTCATCCCGGTCAATGGAATGTCGTTTTCGCCCTCTGCCAGTCTGGAGCTTTGTTGTCCCCAATGTCTGCTGCTTGACCTTGTTCTTATGAACCGCCGTCTTTGGAATTTTAAGGATGGAAGCAACGTGACGCTCACTGTATGCCTCTGCCAGTAAAGCCAGAATTGAACCCTTCTTTTCCTCACTCAAAACTTTTCTTTTCAACTCTTTTGGCATGGTCAATAGTTTTTTTTTAATTTTATTCCAATTACTGGTGAGGTACTACTCGCACTGTTTTTGCCATCCAGCTGGTCCTATTGCAAGAGGATAGTGATGACTACAGCAGTGGTTTTTTTTATACTTTTCCTTGTTAAATAAGATTTGGTTCAGGTGATCACCTAATCAGTACCTCACTAAGTAGAATGAGGTGTACCTGTGTTGGAATTCAACAGACACTGGAATGGAATGGCTGCCATACATGTGGAGATGCTGATTTAATTTTTTTCCAGAGTGGTCTCTTATTTTTTTCCAGAGCTGCATATATATGTATATATGTATGTATGTATATATATATATATATATATATATATATATATATATATATATATATATATATATATATAATTTCATACTTATACATGGTGTCCCAAAAGTCACCTCGGGATTTAGAAATTTAATAACATTTCTGTTTTTTAATAATCTACTCAACGACCAGTGAACCCGTTGGGTTCCCATTGTGACAGAGGTTGATAAAATTATTTCAAAAAAAATAAAATAGGATAGCTCCAGCGAACTATACTGCTGAGGTTGTTTGCATTTATCAAATTCTCCTGAAGTGTACTTCACTGAATCGGGAATTGATTTTTTTAAATAATTTTTTCGTTGCCCGATTTGAACGAAACTTCATACTGTACACTGCAGGAGAATGGTGAGTAAGGTGGGCTGAAAATTTTTGCACTATCTTGTCCTGTTTTGGCTGTATTTTGGGAACATACTTGCATACATACATACATACATACATACATACATACATACATACATACATACAAGATGAGAGTTTTAGTAATATATAGATGATTATTTTTATCCCAAAAGAAAATTTACAAAATGGAGATAAATTTGCTTTATTTATGAAAATAGATGCAGCTTAGATGTCTGCCATTTTCCGTTTTGCAGAGATGGGCTCTTTTGACAGCATTTTCCATAACAGCGGACAATAACTCTGGCTGCAACCCTCAAATTTCTGCACAGATGTTGTCCTTGAGCTACTGAATTGTATGGGGCTTATTGATGTATACACGCTCCTTTAGGTAACCGCAAATAAAATAATAGGGAGGCGTCAAATCAGGAGAACGTGATGGCCAAGAAATTTCAGAATTTCGCGAAATTATTTGGTGTCCAAAAATTTGCCTTCGAAGCTCTCCCGTGACTTGTACCGTGTGGGCAGTGACTCCATCTTGTTGAAACCACCTCTCAGGTTTTTCCTTCACTGCAGGATGCACAAAATTCTCGAGCATAGCTCGATTCCGCTCATTAGTGACCGTCTTTGCACTACCATCCTCATTTCAAAAAAAAATAAGGGCCGATAATCCTTTCCGACGTTGCACCACACCAGACAGTGCATTTGAGAGGATGCAACTCAAGTTGATGAACAGCCCTAGGATTCTCTAATCCCCAGAACCTACAGTTATGCTTATTCACAAAACCATTCAAATGGAAATGAGCTTCATCGCTCATAATCAGTTTATGAACAAATTTGTTTTCTTCATTGACCAACCTCTGAATTTGGACTGGGTAATTTAAGCGTTGTCGATGATCAGTCAGTTTCAACTTTTGCACCAATTGCACATTGTATGGGTACAGGTACAAATCGTTTCATAGTATACGATACAGTGACATTCGAGACATCCCCAACTGGTCAGAACGTCTGCAGATCGATGTTCGTGGCTCTTCTTGAACACTGTCCAGTACACATTCACAATTAATCTGCGAACGGACTGAACGTGGTCTTCCAGATCATGGCAAGTCACTCACTGACCCATATTGCTGAGAACATTGAATCAACTGACGAATCATGAAATCTGAAGGTGGTTTTCTGGCATTTGAAGTGTTGGCAGTATGCTCTTTGGATGAGAAAAATTGATCGATGAAATTTAAAATAAAATTCCACGATTTTGGTTCTTTGTTCAGTTGTGAATTTTCCATGGTAATTTCCAAATGTTAATCTCAATTCTGAAAAGAAAAGAAAACAAATTATTAAAACACAGAAATGTTATTTAATTTCTAAATCCCGAGGTGACTTTTGGGACACCCTGTATGTATGTATGTATGTATGTATGTATATGTATGTATATGTATATATATATATATATATATATATATATATATATATATAATATATATCGATCTATCGAAATATCTATTGTTGGTTCACGAGTCAGTCAGTGACCACTATATTTGGTTCACGAGTCAGTAAGTGACCACTATATTTGGTTCACGAGTCAGTAAGTGACCACTATATTCGTTATGGGTGTGTGTCTGTCTGTCTGTCCCGAGCATAGCTCCGTGGGTTTTGATCCGATCTTGATAAAATTAGGGTGCGAGGTTTGTATCATGATCTAGTTGCGTTTTCCGGAGAATGGGCTTGCTGCGCCCATCAAAAAACATGTTTTTAGGGGGAAGCTGGTTTCAAGTTACATCTACTCCGAAGGGGTTTGTCGAATCTGGCAGGGGTTTCGGTATTTGGTTAGCCTAATGGCACCTGCATAGTCCCACGGAGATCGATTTATTTATTTATTTATTTTTTTCATTTTTGTCCCAAGGTCAAGGTCACAAACTTAGAAAATGTCAAAAAAATCAATAAATTGAGCATCGAGCTCCTATGGTTTTCAACTGTTTCGAATGAAACTTGGTATTCAAGTAGTGCTCTTTGAGTACTACAACTTTCATCATTTACGTTTTTCCCGAATCCCCCCAGTTTGCCCGTGGCATCCCCTCGAAGGTCAAAAAATAAAAAAGGTGAACCGTGTACATTGCTCATGAACAATCGCCCTCTCCAGACTTGTCTATTATATTTATATATATATATATATATATATATATATATATATATATATATATATATATATATATATATATATATATATATATATATATATATATATATATATATATATATATATAGTAATCCCCCGTTTCTCGCGGGGGTTACGTTCCAAACCCTCCCGCGGAAAGTGAAAATCCGCGATGAATGGACGCCTCCACAAAACACATTTTAAACACATTTTAATCTCAATTAAACACACAAAGAAAACATTTGAAGCATAAAAATGCTTACTGTAAACTCAGTAACGTTGCAAAAACATTGTGATGGGCAGTTGCTGGCGTTGTTTCTTCATGGTGGTGAGGAGAGTTTTATAGGTTTCCATTGCGCCATCAATAGCATTCTTGAATTGCAATGCCCGAACCATAGAGGGATCCCATGCTTCAGCCATCCCCTGCAATTCTTTGGCCGTTTTCGCCATTGTTGCTAAGCGTTCAAGTGATATGCCTTCGCCGTCGTGCTCCTGCGATGGATCAGATTGTTCTTCCTCCTCCTCCTCGTATGCAGACTTCGTAAGCTCAGCCAAATCCTCGTCCGTTTATGGGTCAGAGTTGGTTTCGATGAGGTCATTCACTTCGTCGTGCGTCGTGTCGTTGAATCCTCCTCCTAGAACCTTCGCCAGCTTGACCGCCTTATCGATTGCCGAATGGTGAATTTCGTCTGGAGAAAAGGCCTTGTATTTGTGGACGCATTCTGGCCACAGCTTCTTCCAGCAGGCGTTTAAGGTTTCTTTTTTCATTTCTTGTAGAGCCTTCTGAATTATTTGGAGACATGTTGCTATCGTGAAATCACGCCAATACACCCTCAGAGAAAAATTGTCGTCGGAATCCATGGCCTCCATGAGGTGCTGCAGGGCGTTGCGAATGTAAAGTGCTGATGTTGGCTTCGTCCTTCTTGATGTAGCGTATGGTCGATTCATTCAAACCGTAATGGTGCCCAACCGCAGCAAACGTTTTTCCTTTGGGCGGCATCGTAGGGCTTGGAGAAAAAAAACGTACAAAATATGTCGTTCACAAGCTAAACACTCAAGACAGCGAGAGTGCGCCTCGTGGGCAACAGCCAATCAGCACCAAGGAGAAATGAATAGCGCGCTCTCTGTCTTTGCCTCGTGCGTTGTGTCGACAAACATACAAATTTTTTCTTTGTTTGTTTTATTATGAAGATACTTTCGAGCGCCACGCGTTATAATTTATAGCTTAAATAATTTATATTTGATATATTATTACCGCGATGTACTGGGGGAATCCGCAGAAAAAATTCGTTACGTTCCAAGGGAAAACCCGCGATGAACCGGGGGTGCGGTAGGTGAACCGCGATGAAGCGGGGGTTGACTGTATATGAAGACCACAAGGGGAAAACCAGAGATGTCAGGATAAGTTAATTTTGAAGAAACTGAAAAACGAAGTTTCAAGACTTTGGTGGACGAAGACGAAGCGAAACGGGAAAACAGTTCACACAATGCACATTTATTACGTGACACACGGAAAGCACACATATACAGCCAAACAGTCAAAATGCACATGTAGCAGTTACAACAAAAGAAACAATGACGCAGAGTTACTACCGAATACGCGTACACACGGCAACACTTATACAGTTCTAATTTACAGACTGCGCCAACACACATTTACTCAAAAGCAAAGGAAAGAAGCCACCCTCATAGACAAGGGGGCAGACGGGCCTGTCGGCCGATTGTGCTCGCGTGACCTGAAGGAGCGGCCAGGTCCGCGAGACCGGGGGGTCCTACCCGCGTCCTCGTGATGCGTTGGCGGGCAAGCTGCAAATGTGGCCGTGCCGCTGTGCTCAGAGTCCGTGCCCCTTGGCGGGTTTTGTTGGCACGACGTTTGGGGTGGGGTGGGAACGGGGCCCCCTTTTGCACTATCTCAGCGCGGGGGAAAGGGGGAATTGTTGATGCCCTGGGGGAGGGGAATGGCTGGCTGGCTTGAGTCCCGCGACGAGACGAGCGATCCCCCACACCGCAACCTCGTCGCCGACCGCCGTCCTTCTTGCCTCGGACCCGAGCTCCCTTGCTTGCAGTTCCACCGCGCTCACTCCCCTCAACTCCGCCAATGCAACGCTCCTTGTCCCCAAGAGCAACCTCTCGACGATACTCTCCAAGCAACTCCAAAACCCAACTCTCTCGACGACACCCTCCAACAACTCCAAAACCCAACTCTTTGACGACACTCTCCAAGCAACTCCAAAACCCAACTCTTTTTAATTCGCCTTGCGCTCGCCTTTTTATAGGCGGCAGGAGCAGCCAATATGCAAATTTTAGGATCAGAACGCGATTTGAGGCGGGGCCACGCCGCCCCCCCCCCCGGTCAGCCATTGGTCGGGCAAAAATGGGCGTGAACCTCTCCTGATCCTAAAATTTGCATATACGGACTTCACATACATACGCTTGGAGGCGGGGCCAATTGGACGGAGGAGAAGTGGACGTGAAGCGTTTCTGATCCGATTTTTTTTTTCCCTCGGAAAGGCCGCCATTCGCGCTCGCGGCTTGGTGCGTTCGGCACCAATCGCCGAACGGGCCCGAGACAGCCCAACGTTCAGTGTTCACAGGTGGCGCGGGAATGGCCGTGGAAGCGATGATGTGGGATGAATTCGTGAAGGTGAAGGCGAAGGTGGTGGAGGGTCTTCCGTGGTGAGGGTTGGCGTTGTGGTTGTTGTCTGCGGGTTGGAGCGTGGTTGTAGTTGGTGACGATGGCTGGCGTGATGGTTAAGGTGGTTGTTGTGTGATGGCGGTTGAGACGTGGTTGGTTCAAAATAACGACAGATAAGAAAAAATGGCTAACTCAAAGCGTCGCAGCCCAGATGAATCACATAAATTCCCTCTATATAACGGGTTTGGGCTAACTCCACAAGTACTTGCAGAGATATCTCACCTGAGGGCCCTTTATGGTGTAATGCGAATTTCCACAACCGTAACAATCGGAAACCAATAAGATTTGTTGATGATTTCAAAGAGTTTTATATTTCATCACCTAGAGAAGTTCATTTTTATTTAATATTTTAATCAAATCTATATTTGTAGGTTTTTTAATATCAGTACAAGGCCAGGTCTTAATTGAAAAATGCCCATGTCTATGGTCCAATTCATAAGGAATGTAAAATCTAACACCCTTTTCTTGTAGGTATCCTTGAATGCAAAAAATATAATTTTCTTGAAGCCTTCTTGCTGTCATTTATGTATCAGAAATATATGATAGATTTTTAGGATGACACGTAATACGACCCCATCTTCCTGTTGTTAAATCAGTTTGTTTTCATCGGCTTTGTATAATTATCCAATTTCCTTCCTTCTTTGTCATATAAACTATTGCTTCACCATCATATAATTTCCTGTTCCTGAAATCGTGTATTTGTTGTTTGCAAATTGTGCTTCCACATATCTCCTGATTCTTACCAAGAGGATAATAATGTTCTTTACGAGACTGATAAAAATCGTGTAGGTCTTCTAGGTTGAATGAAAAAGAACAATTTTATCCGAAATCACACATGTTATACCTCCATTTCTCCATTCTCATATTAACAATACTTCCTTCTTTATAAAATTCAATACTAAGCAGATAATTGAATTTAATAAGAAAAGGTGTATGGTTTGTTGAACCAGGTGTTGTAGTTGTAAATTCTACTTGTTTAACAAAACGTGCTCTTTTATTTGAGGATATATATTGTGATAAATCACTTGATCTCACCAAGTCATTCGCATCAGTCGGGCTTGGATAATTTATTAATTTATAAGCATTTTGCATGTTAATATTTTTTGCTATACTATATTTCTGTCGTTCAGCCTGTGCCTTTGTGTAATTATTTGATAAATCAATATCCAGTTATTGGGATACACCAAAGATAGAACCATCTTTTCCAACATGTCATTTATATTACATTAAAAATAATGTCATAAAAAATTATTTTTGTTGAGTTGAAATAACACATACAGACATAATTGACCACAACACTTGGAATTTAATTCTTGGACTTGAAATGTTTGATGAACACCATTCTGTAAGAATTTTATGACTTCAACAGGTGGTGGAAGACCATAACTATCAAAATAATATTTAACCTGATTATTATACATACAAACCCAATGAGAACTGTTTCCATTATTATCTTCTAAATTCATCATATTATTTGTATATTTAGGCAAGTTTATTTACTCATCTCTCATACATATAACCACATTATCAATTTTTAATTTCTTACAATATTTGACAAATTATAAATTTGATGTATTCTTTCCAAATTCTTTAAACCACTCATCAATTGATGAGATTACCCTGCTCATTTATTGATGAGAAAGATATAATCCATTACTCCTTTATGTGAATTTTACACCTGCTTGTGCAAAAGAAGAAAGCATATCTCCAACTAACAATCTTGCTTTATTAGGTAGGCTTTCAAGTTTTTCAGCAAAATCTACAATTACACCACTTCCACTAATTTGTTTCTCCAACTCTTTGTTATGTCTTTCCAACTGTTTATGAGCCCGGAGTTGAGCCTTCCTTTCGTTGGCAGTTTTCACCGCTGCTGAAATACCACCCGTCAATGCTCCAGTCTCACTTAGACCAGCAAATAAAGGATTTTGAAATGGGAGAAATCCTCTACTCATCTCTCTTATTGAATATTTCTTCAACATTGGTTTTGACATTTTAATTTTAAGTGAGCCAGTATCATTCAAGATTTTCACCTGTTCTCTTGTGAGCTAAACATCAATTCTTTCTGCTCCTTTTCTCTGAATTGTATTAACGTAAATCATACAAGGCTTTTGATTTTGAATGAAAGATGATAGTTTATGAAGATTAATTTGATTAACATAACCCAGTTGGCACTTTACTACTTATTTATTTATTTTAAAAAATTATGTGAGACTAATCATAACACCATTATCTGTATTAATCTGTAATTCTGTTTCTTCCAAAAGCGAACAATATGTCTCCACTTCTTCACTCTCTCCTCTTTCAATGTATAGGGAAGTATCCACTCAATTAGACTTTATGGTTTCCTTTTGAGCACTCAGGGCAATCACATAGATTGTATACAGGCTTTTAAATGCTGTCATATCCAAAATGGGTTCTTTATTTCCATTGCTTTCACCCACCTTTTGGTAAGACTTGTATGCTTCAGCATAATCATTTTTTCCCCCAATTAATTTCCAATCTATCTCGTGGATAAAATGTTCCATCTAGAGAAACCCGAAGTTGTTTCACCTTTGCATTATCACTCAATGCATTACTCTTATCAGTAGCAGTATCACCATCTGTTTTTTTTTTTTTAAATGAGCCACAGATATCGTGGCTTTCCTTTCAGAACACCCAAATTCCACCTGTAAGTGGTTTGGTTCAGTTTCACGTGTTGGCATCTTCTTATAACGTATGATACATTTAGTGGTTTCTTTGAGTTAAGTCTTCAATTCAACATCTCTTCTGTTTTAAGATTAGGAATATATTCACTAATATACCAACTAATTTCATCAATAACAAATTTATTCTGAGCAGCAAAAGCATTAGCAATGTCAAAAAGCAATCTATTTTCATGATCATTCCTTTGCAGTTGAAATCTAATTTTAAGACCATACAGAACTTCATCATAATCACAAAATCCAAATATACCTTGAAGAGGAACTGCCACAGTAAAACTATTACCCCTGCTTTTGTATCATCATTATACATTCCTTTTCTTTGACTATATCCAGGGTCTGTGTTTGTTCCCATTTCCATATCAGGAATAAAACCTTCGACAGCTCCCTTTCCCATTCTATCACGAAATGAATATAGTGTAAATTTCATCATTTCAGAAGTAGCAGAGACATAATCGACCGCTTCAACTTCTTGTGTTCCAATATATAAACGAACACTATAAAACATTTTCCAGAAGAAATCATTTACGAGTGTTGCGTTTGTGTTATTCGCAGCCTTGGTGAATGCAAATTTACACAACAAGAAACTTTTGGCTGGATTCAAATAAGTTTGTTGATTATTTCTTTCAAAACTTTTTGTTCCATATGTATTCCAGTCTGTTCCAGTTATGGCATTTAACTTGAAGCAGTCTTCTTTTTTTGTAGAGTTTGAGATGACAATGGTATCATGACAATGAGATGACAATCAATTGCTTCCATACTTGTATTTATTGAGGAAAAAAGATATTAAAACTTTTGAAACCCTGACCCAAGTATTTGAATTATTTTCTGTTGTTCTTGGGGAGACAACTGAGTTTTGCCTTTCTTAATTTCTTTAATTGCTTGCAATTGATGAGATTCTTTTTTGGGCATCTTTTATGCTCTTTATAAGCACCTGTTACATTTCCCACAGCAGAAGTAGTTGAACCAATTAGGTCTTTATGTTTAAGAACAGTTTAACCTTTACCCATTAGAGTATCAATTATTCCATCTCCCTTTTTTTTCTAAATTGATGTCCTCCACCCCTTTGTCTCTTCGGTTTATAGTATCCTCTACCAAGATACATACCTTCACCCTTGTAGTATGGGGAAAGGAACATCCCATCCCCTGTTATTATTTTATATTTTCCCAACTCGTGTTTCCTCACTATAACCATCATATTTATTTATTGGAAAACTTTACGTAGGTGAATTCTGATGGATATAATTTCTCCATTAAAAGAAATCACGCAATTATCTTGGTCGGTTATCCTAAAATTTACTCTCTATATGGTTTTTCCTGACACAGGTTGATAAACCAGATTTTTGCGTTCCATATTGAATTTATAACCAATTGGGGTTGAATATGCACTGAATGAAAATATTGTATTTGTTCTTATTCCATCATTATAAGCACCATAAATCAAATCACAGTGAATTAATACCGAATTTATGCCTGAGGACATTTGAATGACATTATCACTGAAAAACATCCCATTAGTTTCAATATTTTTTGAAGAGAAACCCAATAACTCTCTAAATGAATTATCAATTGTGAAATCAACCTTGTAGTTATTTTTAAGTTTAATCGTTGATTTTGACGTATGTTTTTGAATATCTACAACAATATTTTTTGGTTCATCACCCTGTTCTTTCATAAGGCAAGCAATTTCGAAAGATATTTGAGAAATCTCATATGCTCCGGGTAAAACTGTTATCGTTTGTATCCACTTCCTGGATTATAACTAAACTTATCGTTTTTCTCTGTGATATTAAACAAGGTATTATAAGTTTCCATAGAAAATAAAGACGCCTCATATTCTTTTGTTGCATCTAGTTGTTGTGGGCATGGAAATGAAGATGTGTGGTCGCTTCTGAAATTAAAACTAAGGATTGTGCTTCTCATCTTATTTACTATGGGATAAAATGTCTTTATATTGACATTTATTAATTATTTTCATATTCATCAACTGGTCTAAAATGGCTGATGCTTCATTGAAACAATTGTTATTTCTAGCCTTCTTTCTACTGAACAACAATAACAGTCTATTAACTAATTGTGATGGGTCATTTGGAAGAAAACTAACACTTGAACCAAGCCTACTTAAAGCCTGAATAATGTGTTTCTCCTTCTCATTCTTCCTACTTTTACCAGATATATTGACCCGATAATTAAGAGAGTTCAGCAAATCAATATATACTCTGTCATCCTTATTTTTCATATCCAATGGTTTATCAAAATACTTTGATTCATCCCTCACAGTTGAACCTTGTCTTCCATCTTTTGTGAAAAGAAACATTAATCTTGGAGTTAGTTTAACAGGGGGTTGAGCATAACTCAAGAACCTTGATTCATCATTAAATATCAATACCTTTTCTTGAACAAGATGAAATATTGCTGGTTGTTCTGTTGGAATGAGTCCTGCTTTGGTTTTTGAATCTGCTGAATATTCATTGTTTTGAAGAACCTTCACAATATAATTATGGGGTTGATTAATATCTTCCAGTTGTTGAAATAATCCTTCATCATCATATTCTAATTCTCTTATTCATCCTCCTTCATTTAAGCCTAGTGTTGGCTTAGTGGTTAGGGTGGCGGCTTGGGATCCCAGGGTCCTGAGTTCAATCCCCGTTGGCTGCTGAATTAACACCAGGGGGTTGACTCAGCCTGTCATCCATCTGAGGTCGGCGAAGTCAGTACCAGTTTACTGCTCCCGGTGTATGCCCCGGTTAGAATAGGTATACCATATCCCTGTGTGTCGTAAGAGGCGACCAGGGTTGGCGTCAGGAAGGGCATCCGGCCATAAAACATTGCCTCAAGAAAAAGCCAAACCCCTGCACAGCAGGGAAAAATGGCTGTATAAACGGTCATTTATCCTCCTTCATTTGAATGAAATCTTTAAACATTTGAAGTTTTTTTAGGAGTATATTCTATTGTGGGAACTGTGGAAGCATCTATAATTTTTTCTTGGGAAGTTTTAAAAAGTGGTTAAAATTTTTTATCTTGTTTTCTTTCAAATGCTTCTTCACCCTCTAGTTTCTGTCTGTGTTTCTTCTTTGTCTTCCTTTTGCTTTACAACTTTTGAAACCAACTCTTGATGTTCCTTAAATCTTCTTGCTCTTTCTTTCGCATCCATTTATATATTGGAAAATATCATTTACTGAATTGTAAAGGTCAACAGGGAAATTTTCCTTTTTTTCGTCATTAAAGTGGATGTGTTCAAATAAACCCTTTTCTTTAAATATTTAATCAAATTCTTTTTTAACATTAATACGAGTTGTAATTTCTTCTTCACTAATACTTGTATCTCTGCTTTTCATACGTTTGCCTTGAGTTTCTTCATCAACATCAAAACTGAATGATAAAATCTTAATTCCATTACCACTCAGATGTTTAATAATTTGTCTCATTCCTTCTGGATGAGTTTCTAATATCCCAAGACCACCAGATTTTAGTTTCTTTAACTCGCTCTTACAATGTGAATATTTTGTTGAACCAAGAGAAACCTCCTCAAATATTTGACCTTCTTTCCTCAATTGCATATGTTCCTCTACTGAAATATAGTAATAATCTTCACCTTCTACTTCTCCTGGTTGCATTGCTCAGGTTGTTGTAGATGGTGTTTTTGTAGACGACAAATGTTGTAGACGAATCACATGGTGTTTTTTTAACAAAATTTTTTTTTCATTTTTACTATTCAAGAACCTTGATTAATGAATTTTTTTTTTTTTCCAGAAGCAGATTTACCCACAAGATTTATAATAATAGCTGTCATTTATATATGTAATTGTTTGTAAAATAAAAAATATATCTTTTTATATCTCATCTTGTTTCACACCAATATATTTATATTTTTCAGTCATGTGCTTCATATAATCCCCAAATTCCTTTTTACTCCATAATGTAGAACAATTGTCTCTAAAAATTGTCTATATCCATTGAATTTAACTTGAATAAAATAAAAGTATTAGCATCCTATATATTATGTCTGTTAATGTCTGCGCATAATTTGACGTTTCTCCTCCGAAACTGCCGGACGGATTGTCGCCACTTTTGGCATGCGGGTGGTCTGTGGTCTAATGAACAGCATGGGCTATGTGAGATTGCGTCAGATGGACAGGTTTGGGAATTTTTGGCGATTTTCTAATTTTTACATTCGTTTGCATGGTGACGTGTGACATCACCACTGAGAGGCATAATGACGTCATGACATCATCGGTCATTCGCTGACGTCATTACGTCGGTCGTCGACAGACCGTCACCGCTGAGAGGCGGAATGCCACTCCGAGAAAACAGCATGTGCAATGTAAAACTCTCTTCTGCACATGCTGACTACCTCAGAAGGTGAATTTGACACAAAAAATGTAACAAGAAACATTGTATTGTTGCGGTTGTGGAAATTCACAAACCACCATTCAGGTCCCGTAGGTGAGATATCTCTGTAAGTACCTGTGTAGTTAGCCCCAAACCCATTGTTTAGAGGGAATAAATGTGATTCATTCGGGCTGCGACGCTTTGAGATAGCCGTTTTTCTGTTCTATCTTTATTTTGAACCAACCACGCTCCAACCATCACACAACAACAACAACGCCAACAGCCACGATCTTTACCTTCACAACTCGCTCCCGCAAACATCGCATCACCGCCATTCTGAACGGCACCATGGCCATAAACCACCACCATAAACCCTCCACCACCTTCACCTCTCTCCTTCTGCGGCCATTCCCGCACCACCTGTGAGCACCGAGTGTCGGGCTGTCCTGGGCTCGTACAAGATACGCACCGAGCCGCGAGTGCAAAATGCGGACTTTCCGAGGAGAATTCGGATCAGGAATGCTACACGCCCACTTCTGATCCGTCCAATCAGCAAGCGCGAGGCAGTTTGGCCCCGCCTCCAGGCGCGTCTGTGTGGAATCGAGATATGCAAATTCTAGGATCAGGGGAGATTCACGCCCCTTTTCCTCCGTCCAATGGGCGAGCGTGGCTCCATCCCCGAGCTCATCCTGATCCGGAAATTTGCATATGGGTTCTCCTGCTGGCCTATAAAGGGCCGAGCGCAAGGCGAATCTGGGTAGAGTCGGTTTTGGAAGAGCGGAGAGTGGCAGAAAAAGTCGAGTCAGTTTTGGAAGAGCGGAGAGTGGCAGAAAAGGTCCAGTCAGTTTGGAGCGCGGAGTGGAGTCGGGAGGCGAGGGCGGCCCAGTTGTTTTCGGCAGTCGGCTGAGGAGAATTGGGGGAAGCGTCCGAGGAGCTCGGGTCTGAGGCAAGGAAGTCGGCGACGAGGTCGCGGTGGAATCGCTCGTCACGGGACCCAAGCAAGTCAGCTATACTCTTTCCCCAGAGCATCAAGAATTCCCCCCCCCTTTTTTCCCCCGCGCTGAGATAGTGCGAAAAGGGGGCCCCGTTCTCACCCCACTCCAAGCAGTGCCAACGAAACCCGCGAAGGAGCACGAAGTCGGGGCACCGCCGCGCTGCCACATTTGTGGCTCATCACAAAGACGCGGGTAGGACCCACCCGGTCTCGTGGACCTGACCGCTCTTTCAGGTCCCGCGCAAATATTGGCCCACAGGCCCCGTCTGCCCCCTTGTCTTTGAGGGTGGCCTTTTCTTTTGCTTTTGAGTAAATGTGTGTCGGCGTCGTCTGTAAAGTAAAACTGTTTAAGTGTTACCGTGTGCTCGCGTAGTCGGTAGTATCTCTGCGTCATTGTTTCTTTTGTAGCATTTGATATATGTGCATTGTTTGGCTGTATATGTGTGCTCTCCGTGTGCCGCGGAATAAATGTGCATCATGTTGAACTGTTTTCCCGTTTCGCTTCGTCTTTTCTTTAATTGAATCTCCATCTTGCTTCACGTAAAGGGTTGGTAGTGGGCTTAATACGCCCGATAATTAATCGGAACCGTCGAGGCCGACGATAACACCGCTCGGTTATCCCGATAGTACGGAACGGATCGCTGAAGCGGCCCGTGTCCGGAGTCGACCTGCGGCGAGGTGCGATCGCCCGGTCTACCCTCCGCGTGGGTACTTAGGTAGGTCGAGTTTGGCGAACAACCCTATCCCACGCGGGTGGCCGATTGGCACGATCCTGGTGAGGCCGAAAGGCCCACCCGTGACTAGCTCCCGGTGTTAGTCCGAGAGGGTCATGACAGAATTTTCCGTCCGGTGGGCGACGTGCCGCGATTCGAGTTACGTGGCCGTTCGCACTCCGGCGGGCGCGAATTTGCAACAGTATATAAAGAAATTCGATAAATCACATTCTGAACACTGGGTATATTGACGTCCTAACGAACCCTCACTTTCGAAACTTTGCGCAGAGCGCGGGTTTGGCTTGTTGTTTCTTATTGAGCGACGAGGGAGTTGAAAGTATGATTGACTAAGATAAATATACAGTTATAAGAACAATGTCTCCCTCTTGTGTAGTTGCTTTCCATTACCGTTTGGTTTCTCTCATTAACGCAATCATCAAAGATAACGAGGTTCTTTTTTGATTTATCCAAACCTTGGGGAGAAGGTATATCATCTGTATTATCATGAAGAATACAAGTTATAGGTTTTGATTTCATTTTACATTTCTGTGTATCACAAAATAGTTGTATTATACCTTCAATGTTATGATCATGTAGTTTCTTTTGAAGTTTAAATAAACCGATTTATATCTTCTTTTTGAAGACCCGCATTAAAACCTTGTGAGAGTAGTTGATACTCAGGTTGAAAACTTGACTTTGTGAAAGTTATTAAATTATAATCTAAAAAGTTAGGAGTAAGGAGCATCTTTAAAAGCAGACAAGTTTTCCCACATCCACTTGAACCAACTATGAAACATCTTCATGAATGTGGAAGATTTTTATGGTTGTTAAATTTTATCTTATTTTCCCAAATGGGTAAAAAAATCATTCATTTATATATTTGGAAAACAGGTTATTAAACTTTTTTTTTACTGCTTTTTTTAGAAACTCTGTTTTATCCTAAGTTCAGGTTTAATTTAAAGATAATCCATTCTTTTATTTATACAATATCTTGTGTTGATATTTCCCTGAAAATGACAATCGTTAATAATATAAATCAATCTGTGAAGCATTACCGTCATTTGCTCAGTCTCTTCTCTTGTAAGAAAAGGTGTATTATCACCCTCGTACTTAACATTCATTTCTCTTGTTAATCTTGTAAAGTAATTCATTTTTAATGTAATTTTGAAACAGTTATGTTTTTTATATTTTATATTTTCATTAATTAGTTAGAAGTTAATCACAGAATATACATTGTTTATGGGCTTCTGACTCTGTGTTTAATCTCACTCTTTCACATGCAGGACAATTCTCAAATTTGTCATTTGGAGAATCAGGGAATTCAAGAGGCTCAAGATCGAGTATACAATTCATATTTATAAAGTAAAAGTTTACTTCAAACAAAATTCATATTCGGTATCATCTTCAGTACTTTCATTGGTGCTTTCACAATCATCTATAAAACTACTTTCATAATTATCGTTTGAACACAAACTCTCGGTATCATAACTGTCTTCTGTTCCAACAGAGATACTATCATCCCTCTCATAATCTTCAAAATCTTCAGTTGAATCTTCAGTACTCATTTAATTAGTAGAAAAAACATTATAATCTCTATCTATATACTTTTTTTTCATTAACAGATTCAACTACTACATTTTTTTTAATTAAAGGTAATTTTAAAGTGGTCCTTAACTTCTACTGAACGAAATGTCATTTCACCTGATATAGTAACATCCTTCATTTCATCAAAATTTTCATCTTTAGGGTTGTTGAAAAAAATACAAATTTCTCCTTGCATATTGCAGATGGTCTTATCTTTCTTTTTAGCTTCATCTTTAAAGGTTTTTATTTTTTGATACATTTTTTTTCTTTCATTGCTTTTTCTAGTTTTAAATATATTGCCAGAAGGAGCGGAGAAACTTTTGTTAGAGCTACTTTAATTGATATTCTTCCAGGTATACTAAAAGCCCTTCCACTGAAAGAAATTGAAGCACTCATATTATTCATCATAATTGTTTTTATCCAATAGTTATATTTATCTTTATTCAATTTTACATCCTCGACATATTTCTCAGTATCTTTTACAAATGTAGAGGTTGGTTGAAACTTGTCTTTTGTGTCTTGATACATTGTATTTATTAAGTAAAAAAAAGTTGGTGAATAAAATGGTTTTAAGCACAGATTCACCAATAAATTAAATGAAATTTTCATCAATAAAATTTTAGTTTAAGCAAAGTTTTGCTATATAAATATGATGAATACAACGTACTGCGATGTTTGTAATCGTGAATATAAATGTTATAAGAAACACGTTCAAACCAACAAACACACGTTCAATCTTTTCAGACAAATATCTCCATTTGAACAAGAAACAAAACATTGTGATAGATGTAATATTGATATTCTTTAAAAAAATTTTTTTTTAGTAAACACCTTAAATCACACAAACACAAGAACAATGAAGAAAGGGAAGGGTCAACTAAATTCTCTATTGAAAACACTGATGGGGCATTTAAAGGACATATAAAAATAAGATTGTTTCGCTTTGAAGACCCTGGACCATCTTCAATTATTGAAGCTGTTGATATGGTTAAACAAGGTATTGAAACTGTAATTAAAAACACATTTGGTGAAATGAAAACTTTTAAGTTTTATATTGGAGTAAAATTGAATATGGTAAAAGAAGGTGATGAAACGACTCCCTATATGAGGACAAACCCTCACTTTATCTCATCATTTCAAGATTTTGTAAGATGTGATGTTTACGATGAACTCCAGAGACAAGAACAAGATGTTGATAACACTGTAGTAGGTAGTGGATTTGCTATTACAAAAATAATCTTCGTGGAGTAAATAAGAAAGCATTAGGAGCTTTTGATGATAAAAGTTATATTTTAGAGAATGGAATCAATAGTCTCCCTTATGGTTATAAGTATGAGTATTAAGATATTTAAGTGTTAAGATGTTGGGTTGGGGATTTTAATGGGCTACCACCATCTTTTTTGCTGATTTATAAATGATAGAACCAAGCAATAACTAAACCAAAGAGTGGAGATGTAATCAGCCTTGGTATTTAAATGAATGTGAGAAATATCAAATAAGTCTTATTGAAGAACTAACCGGGGTAAAAGTAGATAAAACAAATAAGCAGATAAATTTAACGACAAATAAGTTGGAGGATGTAAAGAAAAAAAAATTAATGTCCTTAAATGGACTGAAAACTTTGATGGTTATCAATTGAACAATGGAAAAACAATTTACTACTTACTTGCATCTATATTTACATATCAAAAATGATATGTGGCTCAGGAGGTGGTCAAGCAAGAGCATGAAGAGAAGTTTATCATTTCATCTCTGCTCAACAAAGATACTTAAACCAAGAACCAAGTTCCAAGTTATTCTTTGTGAATATACTCGATGGAAATGAATGTTATAAGAACATGAAAAAATATTCATTGGTTCACTCTGAGTATAATGAAAATGTGAAAGGACTGTGATTATGTTGGGGGGAAGAAGTGCTTTCATCAGTAAATCTCAATTTTTCATTTGCTTATATGGGAGGGAAGGGGATAGGTGGGGAGGAAGTGTCTCTCCCATTTTGAGCTTTTGGGGCTTGGGTCAGATAGTTTTTCCCTTTTTCCCATTCATTTGAATGGTTGTCCCAGAAGCAACAATTATCATCTACTTGCATTTCTTCTTTGATTCTTCCTCCCCTACTCTGTCTTCTTCCATTATTTTTGTCGCATTAATTTGTTCAGTGCCCTCCCAGTGTCAGTATGTACACGCTTTGTAATCAACTATTTTATGAGCATAGAGACCTGTATACTAAAAAGGGAGGATGCTGCCTTTAACTCTCCTTTTTACGAAGACCCTGTATGGGGGGTCTTTCATGTCCCACTAATGTTAGCAGACTGGAAACCCAGCTTAACGTCCATCGAGGGACGGCACATTGTGATGCAACACGCTCCCTGTGAAACGCCAATCTGACAGTTTATGGTTGTCGAGAATCAAACTCGGCCAAGACAGTTCACAGGTAAAGTGTATAACTTCTGCACCATCTTGTCAAACTTCCTTTGTATGATTCATTGTTTAACTTGCACTGAATTATTAATTTCGTCTATTTTTCTTTATATTCTTTCCTTATTTTGATCTTGTGGACTCTTTCAGGGTGGTGCAGATAACCATCGGCCTGTCATCGTCTCACGCGTTGCACCTGGCACGCCGGTCAGAACATCACCTCTTTGCTGTCCATCGTTCACCTCTACCATCCTTTCATTTGATTGTCATCAATGTAATTTGCTTCCTGTAAATGGTTGTTGTTTGTTCACTGCTTTGCAGGCAGATGTTTGCATTCCCCGGTTAAGTGAGGGGGACCAGCTGGTTAGAATTAATGGGCGTGAGGTGTCGCATCTCTCTCATGAGGAGGTTGTCTCGTTGATCCGTGACACCAATGATGCACAAGGAGGAGAGCTGAGGCTTCTCGTTAGGCCTAATGGTGAGATAAACCATCCTAATTTTAATTTTAAAAGGATATTAAAAAAAATCCGGCAGATGCACATATCAAGTTAGTTTTTTGCTCCATTGTGACATGAACTGAATCCCATCCTCCCGTTTTACCAACACCAGCCATGTACAAGACGGGGAGTGATATTGGTGATGGCGAGCCAGAGTTTCACTTCACACCTGAGGAGGGGGTGCTGCTTGCGAGCCAAGTGCTGGACGGCAACAATAAACAGGCTCTTTCGATGCAGCAGCTGCAAGAAGGGTTGTTTACTGGTGCTGCTCTTGAGCAGTTCGAGGTGAGTCAGAAATCCAATTTTCACATTATGGGTGTGAAATTATTGAGAAAACAAGCTTTATATTCTGGTTGGTGGGGAATGAGCATGGTGCAGTCAGTGGAAAGACCATATTGGGTTATTGGTGTCAAATACGTACGTGCATGGTGATAATGACATGGGATTGTGCCCAATAGCCCAGGAGACTGCTGCAGCAGCACCGACGCACTGTACAGAGTATGATCCCAATGAATGGATGGATGGATGGATATAGCATTGAACATTTGCAACACTGGAAGCTCTTCCCTATTCCATGAAGCTTTATCCATGCTCTTGAGGTTTTATTGCTGTATTGCCATGTCGAGGGAATTTTTCTTGCTTAGGGTGGTTGACGTACCTTCGTCTTGATGAGATCACCAAGCTACCTTTGAGTGTTTTGAGGGTATTTTTGTCAGTGCTTTGCAACACAGTCATCCTGATATACGCATATGCTCAGAAAAGTTGTAAATCATTCTGATTCATCAGCATTTAGAACATTCTTTCTGAAGTCATCTTAGAGATAAAACTATCTTGCATTGTATGCAAGAAAGCCATATGTCTTTTTATTACCTGTGAAATTGACGATTCCCAAGTTTATTCTTTCCTGAGTGTTTTTCCATTTGTATAAGTCACCTACAAGTTGCAATTCTTAACAGATCTTCACTAATCTTAACCAACCAGTCGTGCTCGTCAAAAGATTGTTTTTGAGGTCAAAAGGTCAGAGTTCAAGGTCACAAATCGTCAATTTTCATCCGATTGACTATATATATATATATATATATATATATATATATATATATATATATATATATATATATATATATATATATATATATATATATATATATATATATATATATATATATATATATCCACGAAAACATGAGTGGAAGGTGAGGCCTTGGTCAACCCACATGAGTGTCTATTACTTACGTACTGTTTAATTACGTACTATTGGAATGTACCTTTTGGCCTTTTGAAACCCCTGAAGGCATTTTCGGCCCTTTAAGACTCTTCTCGACCCTGTAAATCCCTTCATCTCTTTAAAACATTTATTCACTTTCGACCTTGTCGATCTTGTGAACCTTTAGAGTTTAGACCCTCTTGAGACACTTTAGACTCCTTACACCCTTGGTTCCTTTCGATCCTTTACAACCTTTAGACCCCTTTATACCCCCTTCATACCCTTTAAACCCCTGAGACTCCTTTAGATCCTAACTACTATTGGAAAATACCTATGATAACCCTATATCCCACTTCGACCCCAAAGACCTATAGAAACCACTTAGACCCTCACACACCTCAGACACCTTAGTTTTGACCAGTGGTTCTCAAACTTTTTTTGACTACCGCCCCCTTCTGCCCTCTTGGACCGGCCCAATGCCCCCTTGTCCTATCGTTCGTGGTCGGACATCCAGTGGGCAATAGGATAGTCCGAATTTATGTAGAAAGGAAGCAAAAATAACAGAAGCCAAATATTTTCTGAATAATATTTTACTTTATTTTACTTTACTTTTCCTTTACTTTTCTGTTTTATTTTGCACTACCTACAATGTTTCAGCAGAACAGGTCCAGGTGAGGCATCTGTTATCACAGGCCCAAATACCGTTAGTGTGAAGGGTGGGCCTGGTGACTCGCTACGAGATTACGAACGTCTGGCTCCATCTCAGTGAGGTAGAGACGCAGATCGCCCCTCTTGGTAATGTCAAGGCGGTTTCGATACTTGGTCAGCAGCACTATCACGGCGCTGAACCCTCTTTCAACGAGATATGATGTGGGGAACGCCATCAGCAGCAGTTCTGCCTCTGTCCACATTGTGGGGTATTCGCCTCGCTCCAGAATCCAGAATTTTCCGTATTCATGCTGCGAGAATCTTTAGTCCAGCAGATATGTGAAAAAAAATGTGCCTTTCGTGATACAAGCATGAAATTTGGTACACTGCTTGGGCAGTATCTTACAAAGATTTTTGGATATAGCGACATTCCAGATTCTTCCCAGAGCCAAAATGGCGCCCATTTTACAAAATAGCCGATTTTGTGTTGTACAAGGAGGATACATGTGGATACAACTATATTTAAGAAGCATACCAGTGGTTTTATTTAACTCAATATAGATTCTAGCAAATAAGAAATAGCAAATAAAGGTGACAAAGCATGAATAAACCATTTATTTGGTCATTTTTTGGTGCATTTTTGCACTTTTGGACGGTTTTCTACAAAAAACTCTTCAAAAAACTGTTATCAAGCACCATGGAATGACTGTTGTTCATTTAACACTCTTGAACTCAGAGGAAGTGCTTCTGTTTGATCCTAACATCAACTTACAGAGTCAAAATTATACAGTGGAACCTCTAGATCCAGGTAACAGAGTCTACTATAATGCATGGATACATGTGTACATGTTACATAATTATCATCTGTGATCTCTCTTGTCCCAGTTCTACTCTCTTGTACACTCCCCACCACAGTGACATAGAGCTGTGCACTGGAGTGCAGCCTTGACACACTTGCACTGTCCTCTGCATCCCTTTTTGCAGCCACACCTTAGTAGTTGCCGACATGCCTCAGGTGCCTCTGGGAGGGTTGTCCAGTATATGTCCCAGCCATTATCGGCGTGAACCCACCCCCAGTCACTGGGCGATGGGAGCTCTGGTGTGGACACCATCATCTGGCCCCAACAGTAGCCGGCTTGGTAGGTAGCTCTCTTGATGTGCTGTTTCAGGGCTTCACGAGTTGGTGGGAGAGCATCTCTTAATCTGCCATTCTGGGTGAACAGATGCTTGCGACACTCATTGACATGTTCCTGGCTACTGGTGCGATCATAGAGCACAACAACAAAATGCTCCAGTGCATCCATGTGGTCATCTATGGCTGAAGGAGTTGGCGTGGCAGCCAAGGCACAGAATGCTGCAGTGACATCAGTGACCTCATCACAGGCTTTCCAGGTTTCCCATGCTTTTTTTCTTCCCCCTGCCTCCGAAGCTTGAAACGGTGTCGCATCCAGTGAGGGCATGGAAGAATGGCAAACCTCGACACTTGTTAGGTCCCAGTGCCACAGACATCTCGTGAGCTGCCAAGAACCTGAAGTTCTTTCCTGTGCCAAAAGCAACCCAGAGCTCATCAATGTCCAGACGTCCAGCTGCTGTCACCACAAGGACCACGACATCAGTGTCGACTGTACGGATCGACACTTTGCTGTATCCCTGCCTCACAGCGTCTTCAGCATGGAGTAGCATTCTTGTGTCAGCCTCTTCATGGCTACAAGGGGCAAGACCAGCAACATCTCGGGCCTGCGTACAAACCACATCTTTGTGGTGGGTGCTGATGACTTGTTTGTCTGTGTCTGTTGTTGCTACTCTGGTGGCTAGGAAGTCAAACAACTCCATCTTGTTCTCATCTGTGCGAAGAAAGGTCTGCCAGTTTCCAGGAATGGAACTAGATGGCTCGACTCGTCTCCTGATGCCTTTGCCTCGCTTCTTCCTAGTGTCTGCCTTCAAACTGTCTGTGGTCGATTGTGGTCGATGTTATCCACTGCGCCAGTCGTGAACAGACCACTCTTCAGTTCAGGTGGGCAAACTGCACCCTCCTGCTGGAAGAAGCGGCAGATACTGTTCCCCAAGTCCATGGAGATGCTCAGCACCCTATCATAGGAGATGGAGAGACCCAAGTGGAACAGAGTGTCAACCAGGTCTCGTTTGCGAGTCTTTGTGTGCATCAGCATTCCCAGGTACACAGGCACGGGGGTCTCCCGATTGTGGCCGTGCTTGGTAGACTCAATACTCGTACTCTGTCGGCGACGTGCGTTGCTGTTGAACATGAGGAGCTGTGAGATTGTAAGAGTGGGTGTTGATACAGATGAGTGGCTTGACTGCTCTTGGATCGTGGGACCATTCAGGATCATAGCAACTAGTGCCACGAGAGAATTTGGCACGGATTGTTCTTGGCAGAGGGCGTCAAATGAACCACTAAAGGCTGTCTTCTACTTCAACATGTCTCTTCGGACTATGTTCGCGGCTCTAGCAAGATGAACACCATCACGATCAGCATCGTGTTCACAGGCCTTGTGAAGGGCTGATCCGATGTCCTCGTTGAAAGCTAGCAGAACATCTCGGCCAGGCTTGTGCTCCTCCATGTCCGGAAAATATGTCATGATCTGGTGCTTGAGTTTGGTCGAGTGAACCCGTCCAGTCAAGACTGTTCCAAGCTGTTTCAGCCGGTTGTTGTACAGACTTGTTAGGTTTGCCAGCTTGAACACTGGTGCCACAAGAGCGTCCATGCGGGCATCATCGATGTCGGACACCAGTTCTCCGAGAGCTATGCCATGATTGATATCATCCTGGTCATCCAAGGTTCTCTTTGTGTCCCTTGCTTTGTTATTGAGGGAAACCAGACACTTCACATGGTACAGGGCATCTTGCGCCATAATATCTCCAGCACTCAGTTTAGCAATAAGTGGCTTGTCTTCTAGTTTCAGAGCACATTTCCTGACTCGTCTGTCCAGGTCAAAGGTAGAAGCTTTGCGCAAAGACTCGTTACCTGCTGGCTTGTCACAAAAGAAACACGTTTCGAGCAGTGACTCTGTGCGGTCCACACTCTGACGGGTATACTTTCGTGTCACGCCTTCGGTATCCCCACTGCTTGTCTTCCTCTTCTCTGCCCGAATCAATTGAGTTTTGTTGTATTGTAGTCTGCACGAATCATGCCACTTAGCCCTGTGGTGCTGGAAGGTGGACTCAATACCCTCACCATCGTCCAAGCGGGACATGTCGAGAGATTTTGGCAAGCAGTCGATCTCACTGAACCTGAGGAGGTTGTCTGCCAGAGTCTGGTATCCAGACCCTCCTGTGCTTCGCTTGGAGTCAGCTGGACAATGAAGAGGCTCAGTGGTGTCCATCTGACACAGCACACATAGGTTCCAGTCTGTCTGGTTAATTGATGTAACAGATGTACTTGGCCCTCGCTGCTGGGGGTCTAATAGTTTGAAATGCTTGGCCATTGTCTTGAACCACCACCAATCAGTCAATGTAAAATTGGGAAGAACCACCACCAAGCAGGGGATTAGTCTTTGGGTACACTACAGTGGAGTTATCACCTGAAAACATAATAGCAGAGTTAAAATGTTTTCAACTACGAACACCAGCCCAGAGGAGATGCATATATACACAATGGCGATCTTGGGTGATTGTCACTCGATGTCCCCAATAGGCCACCATACATTATTTCTTTGCGCTGGACAGGACCATGTTAAACCCAAATCAATATGAACACACCATTGTAGTTTGAACATTTCTATTATGCAATCATGAAAATTAATACAGTGAGTACATCAATATCGATTTCGCAAATTTATGCATTTAATCGCGACATTGCCAGCTACCAGTATGTAATTAATGATGGAAATATTCATGGAGTCTAAGTTCCTTTCACCAAATTTGATTTTTGATCTATTCATATTTCCAGAAACAATATTCAGGTAACATTCACATGCATGATCATATTACAGAGCTCTTGTTCCAGCCATGCATTATTGCGATGGTAAACTGTTATCTGTGTCCCTCATAGACCACCGTAGATGCATTTTTTAGTCAAATATGAAGTAGATAATGAAGCATGTGCATACTAGTTGATAATAATCATATTACACTCACTACATTGTGTTTTGCACCAAGCACATATGACTTTGCTGACCTTGTAGGCAGAATTTGTTATTCGTGGCAGACATTTTGTAAAATGGCCACCATTTTGACCCTAGGGGTAATCTGGAATGTCCCTATATCCAAAATGTTTCCTAAGGGTATGCTATAACTGTGTACCAAATTTCATGCTTGTATCATCAAAGGCACAAAACTACCAGAATATTTCACATATCTGCCGGACGACTTGCCTTCGCCTCATCATCATTCTACAAGTTGATAATTTCGTCCTGTATTTGGCGCTTCACATCTCGAATGTCACATTTGAATGGGTTGATCACCCATGCTGGCACCGACAGTTCTAGCATGTCTCTGAAACGCTGCTCCATATCTCCACGAATCTTCTCAAGGTGATTGCAATAAACGAGCAGCTCTTCATCAGAAACAGCAGTTTCCTTTGCCAACCGGGGAAAGTGGTACATATCTCTGCGGCCGAGGGTTTCCCTGTGCAGAGTCGCCATGGTTACGAACGCGCCGATCACTTTCTTTGCTTTAATCAGCGTCATATGTCACCCTGGAATTGTTTGTTGACATCATTCAGTATACTGAATATGTCCGCGAGGTAAGCCACATCATGCTCAATCACATTCACTTTCTCCAATAACTCTGTATCGCTTTCCGACAGAAACTCGACCACTGTCGAGAAGAGGGCATGGAAACGGGTCAAACAAGTGCCTTTGGACAACCATCGAACTTCTGTATGCAACAAGAGCCTCTTGAATGGTTCATCATTCTCCTGGCAAAGCTGATGAAACAGCCGATCATGCAGAGACAACACCTTGATTTTATTCACTGCTTTGATTACTATTTGGAGTGATGTATGAAGTCTGGTGCTGAGAGCTTTTGCTACAAGATGCTGGCGGTGCATGACACAGTGAATGGCGAACACGGACGGTACCTGGTTCTTCAGAAGCACAATAAAACCACGCTGGCGGCCAACCATCGCTGGTGCCCCGTCCGTCGCGCAAGCGAGAATGTTCTCCATCGGTATGTTCTTATCAGTAAAGTACTTCTCCAACATTTGAAAGATGGAAGAACCCTTCGTATCGGTCTGGAGAGAGAGCGGGCAAACAACAATTCTTCCACCATTTCCTGATCACGGATGAAGCGAACGTAGCAGAGTAACAGAGCTTCACTGCCACGCAAAGTGGACTCATCCAGCTGGATGGCGAAGTGCGTGCTTCTCAGCTCACAACACAGCTTAACGTCTACATCTGATGACATTTCATCAATCTGCCTGGTCACAGAATCATTGCTGAGCGCAATCGACGAGAGAACTGGATACGGATCCTGGCCCATAACAGATTTTATCACTTCCCCAACAGCCGGTTTGATCAACTGTTCGCCGATTGAATACGGTTTTCCAGATCTGGCGATGAGCAATGACAGCTTATATGACGCATCCAGTCCTTTATCCACGAGCTTTTGGCTGGGTTTGAACATTGTCGTTACCGTGGATCGCTTCTCAAATTTCTCTTTCAGCGATTGGAAATAGCTGACCTCTGCATGAGCCTTATCACTGTGCTTTTTACTCAGGTGCTCGCTCAGTCGAGATGGTTTCATTGCTTCATTGGACATCGTGATACCACACAACAAACGCATCGGTAACTACGTGTTTGTCAGAGATGGAATAAATCCATACTTGATGTATTCAACGGAATACTGACGACACTTTTTCTTTGAGGCCGACACCTTGAAGCCGACCAGACGTGAAGCTTTTTTGAATGACGAAATCAATACGCCAAGATGTCGAAAGACTAACACCGGTGATAAGGCCAAACAATAATTATATATGTCCGGTCTCTGGTCGGCGCACGCATCGATATTCACCCTGCGCGTCAAAATTTTTTTCACATTTCCAACAGTAGCTACAACAGTGCGCACCTAAAACACAATGCCGCGCCGCCTCAGTACCCGCACCTCGCTGGGAATTGCGCTGCCGGATCATAACACATGTATATGGTATTCACACCATGTGTGTATTAAAAAAAAACACTGACGCATTCTTGGTAAACAAGTCTGTAATATGCTTGAAGAACTTAATGATTTTCAGAATAAATACATTTTCAAATGTGTTCATTATTTACAAAAAGGCCTACCTGTCCCATTGCTCGTCTTTAATTTCTCTCTGGACAGTGCCACGGCAAACGAGAAGGACCGCAACGGGCATTGTATGGCCAATTTGCCGAATGGCACCGGGTAACCTGTTCAGACCACAGGAAGCCCAATGAGCGCTCCTAATCGCCGCTGCTCCTCTAAATCGCCAGTGCCCCCCCAAATCATTGCCAGCGCCCCCCTACCATTCGTGGAGTCTGGAGCGCCCCCTGAAAGTTCCCAGCGCCCACTGGGGGGCGGTAGGGACCACTTTGAGAACCACTAGTTTAGACCCTCGAGACGCACTCGGCCCCTTGGACACCTTTAGACGTACACCACACAAATAATTATAGTCTTCTTACAATACACAGATTATATATTTTTCAGACTGTAATGTGCAATCTCCACCCACCCAGAAGGTGGATATTCTGCTAGCTTGAACACAATTTGCATATTGGTTCACCAATCAAAACCTTGAAGCATATTTTTGAGGTCGAAAGGTCAAAGATAAAGGTCACAAAATCAATTTTCATCTTATTAACTTGAAATTTGAACAGGTTTTTCATATTCGGTCACAGACCTGAGTCACCGAAAATCAGAACAAATTATTTCGTCGTTTTGATATGTCAGGGGTTTCCATGACAACAATTTTACCCCATTTATTATCAAATGGGACTTTTTGTGAATTTATTATTAGGAAATCTCAATTTTTCACCACATCAACTTTTAACATCGTGGACGTGTTTCGCGGAGGTGCGATGTTAAGCAGATGAGATATTCCCATTGATGAAATGTTATGTTGAGATGCGCTGACGGGGCACATTTTCAGTCTCTTTAACATTAGTAACCTCACTGAACTACATATTAGAGAAAATATTAAACAAATCAACAAAGAACACAAATGAAATGCACAAGTGGACAATTTGGGGGTATCAATCATTGGTGGTGAAAAGTCGATGCTTGATGTCTGAGTTGATGTCCTGGGTTCTGTTGACGTTTGATGCTTCAAGAAGCTGTCGATGCCAGTCTGATGTACTTGCATTTTTTTTTTGATTTGTACATTTTCTTGTAGTACCAGCAGCTTTCTTCTATCACTCTCTTGAACTGGCTACTTATTTCTGTATTTGGATCGTTGTCAGCAAATATGGTGATCGCTATTTTGATATGGATAAAGGCTTCAGACATTGCTTTTGTTGCTTGCTGTTTTGGAGGCAGTGTCGTAAGTGCAGCAGCATCTTGCTCACGCTCAAGTGCCCATTGTTGTTCAAGTTGGATTAAGTCTTTGCTCGTCAAGTCCTCCCCATGTGACTCAAGCAGTTAAACCACATCTTCCTCATCCACCTCATCGAATGCAACCTCCTTTGCAGGGGTTTCCTGAGAAGCCGGTTACCTGCGACCCGCAGCCGTCTACTAAGAGAAAAAATGTCAAAGGTCGCCGCCTACTTCAGCGCCGAGTGTTCGATTTTTTTTTTAATTTTTATTTTGTCACCACGGAATCTCTCCACCCCCTGTTTTGAAATCCGAGACGAAAACACATGAGTATTTCGATGAAAGCGGGCTTACTTTTACTGTTAGCACTCTTGCCAGGTCGAGCACAACACTGCCCTAAAAATAACACAAGCAGCTAAAACACGCCTCCTGCAATGGAGAGTTCTCTGCTTTAGCCTCGTTTTAGACTGTTGGCCTGATACCCTGATACCATACAGCAATGACCTCAAGAAAATAAACTTTGTTGGCCTCGCAGTTTCGGTGCCGAAACGATGGCATCGAAACGAAAATCCCTCTTTGACTTTGGATTTTCGAAGAAGTCCAAAGACATGGGAGGTAAGCTTCTGGCCATCAGTAACTGGTCTAAACTTGCACTCTCGCGAGTGCGACGTTGTTGTTGTTTCACGAAACACGTGTTTCACCTCGTCCATTTTGAGCTTTTGTCAAGTGATGCGGCTCCAAAATACACGGTCACCCGTTGTGCCTTTTTAATTTATAAAGTAATTAGCCTATAAGCTTAAAGTAGCTTTTGTACATGTTATTATTCGTGGTTATTTGCACTGAAAATCGCCGTTTATTCACTGAAGTGAAGGCCAAGTATGAGCAGCTGTGAACTGGCCAACTGAATACTGGTACCGCAGGTACATGCATGTGCCATAGACTTGAACTAACTATACAGTATAGCTGAATTTCAGTCAACCAGTCAGTCAGTATGTTAATGCAACTACATCCAGAATAGGCCTAACCACTTGTTTTTGTGGAGTTTTCCACCCCAACAGCATGATAATATGAGAACCATTTCATGTCAGAAATCATGCTAGAATGCATCTCCAGCCATCTAGAATCCTCTGGCTTCCAGGGCCCGAGGCGGGCCCTGGAGCCCGGCCGTACAGCTGCGCTCGCTTCGCACACGGTGATGGTAACCTGCTACTTTTTAATGGTAGCTTCCTACTCCAAAAAATAAGGAAAGCCCTGCCTTTGCCAGCCCTACTATTTGCCACTGAATATGTGGGACATTGGCAAAGCTTTGAAAGTCGTGGACGTACTCTGGCGAGAGCTTCCTTCACACGCCATTCATCGTTGCCTATGTGACCTCCTTCAATGACATCTCAATGTTGTCGATGACCTTTTTGATATTTAAAAAGCCTTACACAACTCCTGGGTTTCTGGCCTGTCCTCCCCCTCAGCTACCTGTAGTAGGTCCCTCATGGTATGGTGGAAATAACACGCTTTGAAAGTGGCTATCACCCCCTGGTCCATTGGGTGCAGCATTGAAGTCTTATTTCGTGGCAGAAACATGATGTGTATGTTGTCAGCAATGTCATCAATGTTTACAGGATGGCCAGAGGTGTTATCTGGCACAAGTAAGGCTTTATTGTCCAAGTTTTCTTGTGCATGATAGCTCTTGATGTAGAGGGAGAGGTATGAGACAATCCAATCCTGAAACAATGCCATCCACAGTCATCCGTGCCTTCTTGTTTGACCGCCACGACACAGGGAGATGAGTCTTGGTGAGTGCCCTGGGGTTCTCAGAGTGGTACACCAATAGTGGTTTTAGCTTGGCGTCGCCTTCTGCATTACCTCCGATGAGTGTGGTAGGTCAGTTGTTTGCAGCTTTTAAACCAGAGGCTGTTCTTTCTTCCCTCAAGATGTTGGTGTGGGATTGTATTTTCTTCCAATATAGGCCTCTCTCATCAATATTAAAGACCTGTTTGGGAGAATAGCTACCGTCCTTGATGATCCTCTCGAGCGTCTTGGGAAACTCCTCGGCAGCAGCCACATTTGCACTGGTGGCTTCACCAGTCATGCAAATGTTGTGCAGGATTGCATGTCGCTTGAAATTATGAAATCAGCTGAAGCTTGCCTTAAAATAACCACTCTCTGCACCCTCAGCTGCCTCACCCCTCCCCCCCCCCTTCAAGTTGTTTTACGTCTTGCCAGAGCAACCTATCCTTTTCCTGAATGAGAGACAAACACATCGGCACGTTCCGCTGACTTTAGTCCTCCATCCACATGGTTAGCATGTGCTTTATGTTCAAAATGCCTTCTCTACTCCTAGTGATACGTAACAAACTACGAGTAGTAATATTTTGGGCCGAGTCCTTTAACTTTTCATTGTTCTTCACAATTGTTCTCACTGTGGTCGGAGGCAAGCTAAATACATGGCTAATGTCCACCGCCCACTCACCTTGCTCAATGTGCTTAATCACGTCCATTTTACATTCAAGGTGATAGAATGATGGGGCCTCATGGCTGGAATACTTGCTGGAGTACTTGCAGGATGCTTTCCAGAGAAATTTCTTATGAAACTGGTCAAGGATTTCTTAAAAGTTAGGCACAAAAAAAAGTCGACGGAATGCACTCGATATCGGAAAACACTTGTGACTGTGGCTGACCCAAGTTACCGCTATCCCTAATCGATGAGACGTGACTCGGCAGAAAGGCATCGGCCAGATGTGGCGAGGCTTACGCCCCACGAGCTGACAATAATGTGCGGTACATATATCTATAATTCCAGCAGTGTGTGCGTGCGTGCGTGTGTGCGTGCGCGCGACCCCACTGTTTCTCGACAACCACTGGTCCGATCTAATTGAAACTTGCCAGCTATATTGCTGGGGACCTGAGTATGTACCTTTTCAATGTTTGATATTAATCGGACAAGTACTTCCCAAGTTATGGCCATTTATTTACCAACTAATCACAGGACTCGTTGCTGCGTAGGCATGGCCGATGCGCCATTTTTGTTACCAATCACAGGACACATTGCTGCGTAGGCATGACCGTTGGGGACCGCGTTCCCCATTACGGGTTACAACGTACGGACTTCCGGATCGTGATGACACTGTATTCTAATAATTTCTCGATTTCTTATGCGCATTTAAAGATAAACACAATGCCCCAATCCAGTCGTCGTTTACGAGAGTGAAGGAATGGCCTGTGTGTTTGTTTGAAAGTTTTTTTTTTTGGGGGGGGGAGGGTGGTTTTATTTTTTTATTTTTTGGTTTGCACATACGGCCACGCACATATGGCCATGCACGTATGGCCACGCGAGAGCGAAGGAACGTCCTGTGTGGTTGTTTCTGGCACGCGGTGTGAAAGTTTATTTTTTATTTTTTATTGCACGTACGTACGGGCACGTACTAGTATTCAAAACGACGTAAAATCTGCTTTTGCATGACTTGCAGTGAACTCCATTCCATAATTAGTTGGCGATGCTCATGTGAAAGAACTCTATTTGGCACGACGTATGTCGGCCAGTTATTGTGTATCAAATTGTAACGTACACAGCTTATTTGTACGCATGTGTAGTATATGTGAGGAGATTTTGATCAAACTTTGTCAAAGGTCAAGGCTGTCCAAAACATGTGAAAACACCTATTGGACTGCAATTAGAAAATATATGAACCAAATTTGTGACGCATAACAACAAATCATGTAAAACATTTGATAGGCCCAATTTTCGAAATTACCAAATTCCTGTTTCCATGGCAACTGTTGTTTGTTTATACTCCGCATGTGTCATGCTATGCACATCTTTCTTTGTTTAGTTATTTATTGATGGCTGCCACTATGCAGCATGACCACATGAAACTTGTTTTCATGCATTTATTCTGGAAGCATCTGCTCATTGCGAGAGTTGATAAACCTGATGATATACTATGCATCGTATAAATCGAATGTGATGTAGTGTTGCGTGCTTCAGTGTGGATCTTCTTTTTGCAGAACTTGTATCGGAAGAAGCCAGGAATGGCAATGTCGTGTGCACGACTACCCCAGAATGTTGTCAAGAACCGTTACAGAGACATCTCCCCGTGTACGTGATCGATTTGAATTGCATTTCTTCTTGTCACTCCGTTTGCTACAATTGCTTAATGACTTCTTTCGTTTTTTTTTTAATCCAACTTAAACCATATGGAACTGACTCCATTTTTTTTTTTTTTTTTTTTTTTTTTTTTTACATAGAAAAGGAAAATCACTCAAACTCTAATGCTACTGTAACTGCAATTTGGGGAAAAGAAAAATACCAGATCACTTAAATTTTTAATTCTTATTATAGGACTTTCTTATCAAGGTGAAGGCTCTGCGTGCCATCATCACATACCTGTAATGGATATGTTGAATCTCTAATACGACCCACTCACCTGTTGAACATACCCATTCCTTCAATTTTGTCATCGTCGTGATTGTTGAACGGGGGACTTAAAAACGTTTTATTGCATTTCCCGGATTACATAAATGATATAGTAAAGAAAGTTTGAAGATGAGGACAAATTTGGAAAAAGCCAGCAAACGCATTTTTGGGAATATAATGCTTCGGATCCATTATGGTATGATGCATCCTTTCCATATGCAGTCACTCGACAACCACCCTCCTCCCCCTCCCCCCTCCCAACCCTCCTTGTACTGCATAAGTGGTGGTTCTTTAACTGTCCCAATTATTCCCACATTCTTCTGGGGTTGGCCGGGAAACTTTTTTTGGGCCCCAATTATTTCACGATCTGGCTGGTCATGCGGCAGGAATTTGTAATTTGTTCGGAGTGTGCTGGTGAAGACTTGTGCTTTGCGACGGACACCATAGGGTTTTTTATCGTAGACCAATGACAAGTGCGAGCAGAAGGTTCCTGCGGCTTTACATCCATCTGAGGGATGATGCACACATTGATGTATTACTCTGCATCGCATGACAGTTTCATAGCTGTCTTGATTCAAACCCAGGTTAGGCAGCTCGAAGGTGAGTACATAAACATCTAAACTTTTGACCACAGAGTAAGTAGCCAGTTATTCGCAAATTTGCTTTGATTTACTCTTACAATGTTTCCAATGATGAGCAAGGTTGTACCTGTTTTTGATTCCCTGTATTTTTTTTTTCTTGCCATCACTGTCAGGTGTGTTTTCAGCCTGCAGAACATCTTGCAATTTCATCTCTGACATCAGTCAACCTAACGAGTTGTAAACAGTGACTGCATTTCATTTGAGCAATTCCTTTTGTGCAGTCTGGATTGTTGTTGCAGCCTTCTTCAAACGTTGGCTCTATTCCCAAAATGCATCACGATGCAAATGTGATCACTGGAATTCGCACTTGCTTGATAATATTTTCCTGTTTGATTCCTTACTGCAACGGATTAGCTTCTTTTGCACTTTCGACTTTCTGAGGGTGCCCATAATTTAAGAGTTTCTCGAAGTACAAGGAAAAACATTCCATTTCAACGTTATTTCATTTTTACGAGCAAAGAACCTGTCCTTAGACGGGTTAATTCCCCCAGGATTGATGTAGTTTTGACTTGTTTGTAGTACATCGTCCCACCCAGAGCGGCGCTATGCCATACATATTTACATCGAATCGGGGTGTTCCACCAACCCTAAAACCAAGGAACTATGAATTTGTTTTACCATCTAAATTCTTCCTGTGCACACCCCGACTACAACCCCTAGTTTTAAACTCGTTCTGTTCAACGGTTCAGGAGTTTAAAAAAAAATAAAAATAAATAAAGAAACAAACTTCTCGAATTATACAGGATGTCCACAAAGTCCTTGTGCATCTTTGAACTTTTATAACTTTTGATGTACATGTGATTGAAACAAACTGTGATTGGTATATGAAAGCATAATTCATTAAGATTTGTTGGTGTCAATGTTGTTAAATCAACAATTCCTCTGGGTTTCTTGATGAGTTGACATTTTCTGATGAGGAAACTTCTGCATCAGTGGGAAAGTCAACCATCCCAATAACCGCATTTGGTTTCCTAACCACGACGATTGAATCTTTCACATATCACATTGTATCAGCAAGGATCGGCTCCCTGCCTCTGTGCTTTGACTGTGCGACTGTTTTTGAATGATGTCTTCCCAGACAAGTGGATCGGTATATGTGGACTATTTGTTTGGCCACCTAATTTGCTTGACCTTTCCACTTAGGACTACATTTTATGAGACGATATAAAACTATTGTTTATTCATCAAAATCTTATTCTTTGGATGAACTTTGGGCAACGATCACAAATGCAATTTATGAAATTATTCAGCAGCAAGTAGATAATGTTTTCAACAAGTTGGAAAATCGGATTGAACGATCTATTACAAAAGATGGCAATTATCTTGAAGCGTAAAATTTTGAACTGTATCATACTGAAATCCACGCTTTGGTGTCTGTCCGTGTGTCTAATTGTCTGACCGTGATGCATTCAGTCGTTAATTTATCCAATCTCAACCAAACTTACCAGCGTGACTGGGGGTCACATGACAGAGGTCATCTTGACTTCATTTTCCCCTCTCCCCAACGGGGTTTTCCGTCTTGGATGAACTCCGTGTTAAGGTGTTTAAATAGCTTAGCCTGGCATTTCATCGGGCACCCCTACCAGGTGTAAATATTATTGAAAGCACAAACTATTCAGTCAATTCTGTACAACATAAGATTACCTTTTTAAACGGGCGCTGTTGTTATTTAACATTAAACTGAAATAAATTTGGAAGAAACCAGACACCATTGAATTTTTATCCCCCGCCGCGTGGCGGAAGGGGGATATTGTTGTCACTCGGGTCGTCCGTCCGTCCGGCTGGGCGTCAACATTTATAGCTGTGAGTGCGATAACTCATAAACTGTTCGCCATATCGATTTTAAATTTGGGTCACACATGTACCACCTAAAAAGGAAGAACCCTTATGATTTTGGGCGTGGCCGGATCAAGATCGCCGACTGGGGCAGCCATCTTGAAAAAAATGTTTTTTCGCCATATCGATTTGAAATTTGAGTCACACATGTACCACCTGAAAAGGAAGAACCCTATTGATTTTGGGCGTGGCCGGATCCAAGATGGCCGACTGGGGTTGCCATCTTGAAAAAAATGTTTTTGTCATAAATGGAAAACCGCTTATCTGATTTCAATTATTTTTGGTTATACGTTCCTCACCCCTGGGCAACTTTTTCAAGATGATGACCAAATGGTGTCTTGTTTCCAATTCACCTCCCTCATTATCTGGAATATGTATGACCTTTTTTATTCAATGGCTGGGGATTCCCCATCTCTGATGGTATATTTATGCTTACCATATCCCCCACAAACTAACGGATCTGAGCTTTCTCACCTTGCTGGGCCTCTACATCGGCCGCAACCTTCTTCGTTCGTTCATATACAGCACAAGGTTACAGGATAGCATAATCGGCTGAGGGTGCAGCTGTGCTGCTGAGCTGCTGATGCCATGCCCTTTATTGGTTAGAGTTGGAATTTGGCCATGGTGCTGACGATAGCTCACATACTCTTCGTGCAGGACACCATGGGATATTTAACGTCCAACAAATTCTGGCAGACAGGAAACCCAGTTTATCGTCCATCTGAGGGACAGCACACACATTGATGAATCACCCTGACTGAAACCATGGGGTGATGGTTTATAACTGGGTCGGGATTAAACCCAGGCTCCACAGCTTTGAGGCGAGTGTGCATACTTCTCAGCTATCCTATCAGCCCAAGGCCACATTTATCTTTCACTAATAAAGGTGCTTAAATGAGTCCTTACACATGAATGAAGTATCCCATTGCCTGTGTAATATTTATTTTTATTTTTATTCTTTTGCGTTTTGTTCCTCCTATCCATAACATTGTATGTGGACTGTATATCGATTGTTTATAACTTGTGTCTTGGGGCCTCATAAGTGGTTTTTAAAATTTCTTTATTTATTTATGTTCCCAGCCATGACTTCAAGTGTGATGTGCAATATTTCCCTCCACCCTTGCGGCCTAATTATGACCTTTATTTGATGCATAACCCCGTTCATAATGGTCACTGGCATTGTTTAATATTTACTGAGGAGAATTTGGAGAAAATTGGACTACTTGCACATGGGCGGTGTTTTGGCTGAGGGTTGACGTTCTGCACATCTACCAGAAGTAAAAAATATTATAACCAGTTTTTCCAGTTCCATCAAGTGGTGTCTGACTTTTGGTGACAATCATGATCAGATTTTACAAATATCCGTATCCTGTAATGCTTTCCGAAGTTTTTTGCAGAGACAGCGTGGTTGTAGCCTTTACCCCATTAATCAAGCACGTACAAGGCTTGCGTCTTTCTCTTCTTCTCTCATTCATACCCAGCGTGGTTGACTTCTCTGGACTTTCATTTCCTGCAAGCATGATGTGTCCAAACAAAGTATGATGGCTTCTGTTTTCGTATCAGCGCGTCGAATGTACATGCTGATCTACTGTTTTTCAATCACCCATCTGTTGGTTCTTCTTACAGTCCATGGAACCTTGAACATTCGTCTCCAAAACCACATTTCAAAACTGTCAATCTTCCTTTCTTCCTTTTTCACTGTCCATCACTCGCATCCATACATTGCAACTGGAAATATGAGCTTATTCACCAACCTCCTCTTGGTTTGTTTTGCCACATCTTTGTCTTTCCTTATCTTTGTCAATCCTGACATTGCTGTTCTCTCCAACACCAACCGTTCACTAATTCCTCTTCCACATTCTCTACTCATTACAATCTTAGAACTAATGAAGATGAAACTTTCCACTATTTCCACACGATCGTCTCCAAATTTGAACACGTTGATCTTCTCGGTTGATAAGATTTGAGTCTTTTTAAGAATTAAATAAAGACCAGCTTTTTCACTTTCCTCCTTCATTGTCTCCATCAGTTTCATCAATTCCCTTTTACTTTCTGCCAATAGAGTGGTATCATCAGCAAACCTGAAGTTGTTGATACATGTTCATCCAATCCTGACTGCAGCCTCTGTGTCATCCAAGTTCGATTTTTCCGTCAAAATTATAATAACCACAAATTCATCAATCAATTCCCTCC
This sequence comes from Eptatretus burgeri, assembly GCF_056783735.1. Classification (NCBI taxonomy): domain Eukaryota; kingdom Metazoa; phylum Chordata; class Myxini; order Myxiniformes; family Myxinidae; genus Eptatretus; species Eptatretus burgeri. The sequence goes on from NC_140962.1 coordinate 34,784,037, forward strand.
GATCAGGTCAGGTATGGGAGCATGTGCCAGAACAGTGCGTCGCTGCGTCCACTTTCCACCGGTACTCCAGGGGCCTCCGTCTGGCCATCCCCCAGGCAGATGCCATGCCCATCCCCATCTCCTTGAGATGCTGGTCAACCTGCTGCAACCATGAGGCACGTGGTCGGCCTATTGGCCTCCTCCTCCGCTGCTTGATTTCTCTGACATCCTCCCTATAATCCAGTCCATACAAGTGCTGAAAAGTGTGGGGTCCAGTACACACCCCTGACGAACTCCAGTAACAACTGGAAATAAGTCATAGATGGTACCACCACATTTCACAGCACTCTCAGTACCAGAGTAGAGTTCAGACATCAGATCGATCAGTTTTGGTGGCACCCCACGAAGACCAATAATCCTCCAGAGGGCATCCCGATTCACTGAATCGAACGCTTTACAGAGATCAACATAGGCTGCAAGCAGCCCCTGTAGAAACTCTCGTCTGCTTTCGGTGAGGACCTAAAGAGCAAGGATATGGTCAATCGTTGACCTCTTTGGTGTAAAGCCTGACTGCTCTGGACGCTGGTGCTCAAGCAGATGGTGGCGAACCCTATCAAGAATTATCCGAGCAAAGACCTTGCCCTGCACTGAGAGCAGCGTCACCCCTCAGTAGTTGTTGCAGTCTTGGCGATCACCCTTCCCTTTCCAGAGAGGGACAACAAGACCCCTCTTCCAATCAGTTGGGATGATGCCTGTGTTCCAGGCAGAGCACACAACTGCATGCAATGACACGAGTGCAGCATTTCCACCAGCCTTGAGAAGTTCAGCATGGATGCCACAGATCCCTGGAGCTTTACCCCGTTTCAACCGGTTCACCGCAGCCCGTGTTTACACAAGCGAAGATGGACCACAGTTGATTGGAGGGTCAGCAACAGGGATGGTAACACCCTTGACGTCCAACTCGACAGCTGGTGGATTAGCCTGAAACAACCGCTCAAAGTAACCGGCCCAGCGGGCCTTCACTTCAGACTCCTCTGTCAAGAGCCTACCACTCTCCGCTCTTACTGCAGTGCTCTGAGGGATGGGATTGGATGAATGCAATGCGCGAATTCCCCTGCAAGCGGGACGAGAATCACCTGTCCACAGGTGATGCTCTACCCCCTCACAGATTCCTTGCACATAGGCCTCCTTGTCCACCCTTAGTGCACGTACAGTTTTACGCCTCAGCTCCCTGAACATCTCAGCTCTGGCATTCAGCCTGGCCCTGCGACTCTGGTCAATGGTATCCAGTGTCCCTTGAGAGACAAAATTCTTCTTTGCCCTGCGGTGAGTTCCAAGACATCCACCGGCAACATCAAGGACGGTGGTCTTGAAGGCACTCCACAACTCTTCAGGACCCCCCAAAGCACCCAGACCACCCCAAATGTCCACTCAGCCTGTTCGCAAACTCCTCAGCTACCCTCTCATCCTTGAGCTTGCCAACATCCAGCCGAGGCTGGGATGGTACCATTCTCCTGGATTTAAGGTGCAGCTTTAGAGTTGCTACAACATGCTGGTGGTCAGTATTGAGGAACTGAGCACTCCCATAGACCCTGCAGTTCTGGATCATCCTCCAGCAACCATCAACGAGGACATGGTCAATCTTCTTTGCCACACCGCCAGCGTTGGAATACCAAGTCCAGCGATGAGCTTGTGGGCGCTGAAACCATGAACCAGCCACCCTAAGTCCATGACTTCTTGCAAAGTCAAGGAACTTAGTGCTATTCTGGTTCATAGTTCCTGACCCATGGGGACCAACATATGTCTCATAACCATCCCTATCAGTTCCAGTCGATGCATTGAAATCCCCCAAGACTAGAAGTGTAACTCGTCTGGGACACTGATCAACCAGAGACTCAATTGTGGCGTAGAATGCATCCTTCACGGTGAGATCACTCGCCTCAGTCGGAGCATAGACAGAGACCAGGGAAATGACACATAAGAAGTGACGAATCCTTAGTCTCATAATACGCTTGTTGTCCGGTGTTACTTCAATTATCATTGTGGTCAGCTTATTGGACACAGCTACAGCAACTCCTTGAGTATGGTAACCATCAGAGCAACCAGAACAATAGTAGGTGTAACCACCCACCATTATCTCACCGCAATCTGGTCTCCGAACCTCAGAGAGAGCTGCAATCCCGATGTCCAAATGCTTGAGCTCAGATGATAACAGAGACAGGTGATCATCCTCTCTTAAGGCCCGGTCACACCTTGACGTTTTAGCCAACGTATGCCGATTTTTGAATTTTTTTTCTAAAACGCTGGCACACGTTGAATACGTTATGGGTAAGTTTTGATAACATTGAGAGCACGCTGAAAAACACTGCCATACGTCATTGTATGTTGGCTTTAAACGTTGTACTTTTTGGTTGTCCTCAAATTTTTTCATGCTTGAAATTTCACGACGTATGCCGGCGTATGACTCACACGTTCCGCTACGCTGGCCACAAGTTGTATGCACGGTCTGCGATCGTTGACAGACGTCAATACATGCTACTTGTAAGTTAATCATAAGTTGAGACACGCCGAGGTAATGTTTAGCGTACCCGAAACTTATTTCTAACCTATGATTAACGTGTTGTTGGCACGTTACGCGATCGTTGCCACACATCGACAGACGTTACTTTTAAGTTACTCATAGGCTGAAAGACGTCGGTATAATGGATCGTCCTTGCGTCAGCGTCCACGGCCACGGCCAGGACACTTATTTGCAGCATTCTTCAAACTTTTCTTCGGCATGACGAGGATGTTCACACTTCGATGTCTAGCTTGGCTATGATTCCAATTGTCCATCGACAGCGTCTATTTAAAATAGTCGAGTTTGAGCGTTTTAACACGTTCAGAAGAAACGCTTCAAATTTCAAAACCCCAGCGTCAAAAAACAAAGGCGAATGACAGCAATTTAAATCGTTCATCGTAAACAATGAAAATAGCTGAGTGGTACCGTTTAAAAGTCGTTGAGTGTAAAAAAAAAAAATCCAATTGTTGAGCGCAAGCGTCTACTTTCAATAGTGGAGATGCAGCCATTTAAATCGTTGAGTTTATCATTTAAATAGTTAAACGCAAGGACGATCCATCATAACCCACACCCTCCCCCTCACACTCACCTACTACTGCCAACATGAACAAACTACTACTAATACTAATACTAATACTGATACTAATACTGATACTGTTACTGCTGACATGGACATCGACTCAAAAAGGACTCGAACACTGTTGGGTTCCCCTTTTATGAACACCATTTTTTATACCAATTCCCAAAACCGCTGGGAACACGTCTTTATAGGGCATTTGTAAGCTAGAAACACGTTCATTTATTTTTTTTGTCGACCGGAAGACGTCATTGGAATACGTCTACATACATCGATGTGTGTTGGGACTAAGTAAAGAATTGGTTCAAAGCATGTCAAACATAAGTTAGAAATAAGTTTCGCGTAAAAAAGACATTACCGCGACGTGTTTTGACTTATGAGTAGCTTACAAGTAGCCTTTGTGGACGTGTGTAAGCGTCCACATATCGTGTGTAAAACTTATCCCCATCGCATGCGGAACGAGTGTCATACGCCGAGTAAGTCGTAAAATTTTGAACATGTTTAAAATTTCTTGACGTACTCTATTTACTACGACGTATGATAGCGTACTTTAGCGTTGTACTCACGTATACCAAACTTACTCATACCGTATTTGATGTGCCCCAACGTTTTAGACACATTTTTCTTAGGTCGGCATACGCTGGCAAGATCGCCAAGGTGGGACCGCGATGTTGACACTTCCATTTCTACGGCAGTTATGATTCGAATCGTTGTGCGTCAGCCTTTTAATAGGCTACGTCACGACATCGTCGGCGATGCGTGCAGCGCGCTATGCCTAAGTTAGACTATCGTTGGGCATCGGTTGTGTAGGCCGACAACAGGTTCAGCATTCGTTGGTATAAGTTATCTATAACACAACGAAACGTTCTGTGTCCGTTACCAATGCGTTATACATAAGACCAAGTCGCTATGAATACGTCCGAATCTTTAAAAAAAACATCAAAAGTTCAACGTAAGCCAGCGTTTTACATACATTTTAATACGTTGCCATCGCTGGCTAAAACGTCAAGGTGTGACGGGGCCTTTAGGGATAGGACATTCCAGGCACCCACCCAAAGGGACCGCCTCAGGTAAACCCAAGGAGACCGCCGACTGGTGGACGACACCTCAGCACCACTCGGACACACTCTCCCGCAATCTGACCCAGGAATGTTTCCCCGTGGTTTCCCTCCTATCATCAAAGATTGGGGGTCCCGAAGGCTTTGCTTCAATGCCGTCATCTGGTGAGCTGCCCTGCGAAGGGAAGCTGCACAGGAGGTACTCCCACGGAGTGGGTTTTTAGATTTCTTTGCGTTTTTGTGTTTTGCGGAATGAAGGGTTTTACGGTGGCCGGAGTACAAATCCTGCCACCAACCTCCTAATAAAAAGTAACCCACTGCTGCAGGACGTCCGCAGACACAGTTGGGCACTAGATATGGATGGCCGTTGGCTCACAAGGAGCTCCTCTGCCCTTTGACAGGTTTTGTTTTTAATCCTGCTGGGTGTCCATATCCAAATACCCTCCTCACCAGAAAACCTGGTTGGGGAGACGGTTTAGTCGCCAACAACCCGACCATGGAACAGGTTAGTACAGGTTTACATGATACCTGTAGCAGGTCACAGATCTAACCTGACCTGACCTGACCTGACCTGACCTCCGATGATAATGGTGCAATAATATTAATTTCAATAAAATTGACACAGGGGGTGTCTTGGAGGTACACTCACTCACCTCTAAGCTGTCTAGCATTGGTTTGAATATTGACCCTGCTATAAATTGTCATCCTGGTGTTTTACAGGCATCATCATGTGTGCCGTACCTCGGATGGACGTTGGTGGACTTCCCCTCTGCTGGCACTAGTTTGTGGACGTTAAAGATCCCACGGTGTCCTTCGCGAAGAGCAGGCGAGCTATCGCCGGCACCATGAACAAAATACAAATTCCTACTGTAACCTTAGAGCGTCGGGCCTGGCCAGCCGGTTCGTGAAAGACGGGCCAAGCTTCCGCCAGCCAACCCCACAATAACATCAGAATTATTGTGGCTATTAAAGAACATTAACACCACCGTCTGCATGCTGCGTACGTGCACAGATATGTCCCCCCCTCCCCACCTCCCTCGGGAAAGGGGTGCTTCCATTCAAGTAAAAGCTTAATGAATTGTGCTTTGATGCACCATTTATCGTTTGTTTCTGTCATGTGTACAAGGATTTTATGAACACCCTGTAGTATGATGGAATCAGAAGATGCATCAGTTATTATTTCTCATGAGTTTGACCTTTTTTGTGTAACTTTTCATGAAATATTTCCTTGTCATTAATGGTACATGTGGGTCGGTGGCTGTGTTATGTGCAACAGATGATGAAACGCGAATACTGTTGGACGGCCTGGATGACTACATAAACGCGAACTACATAGATGTAAGGGCAAATTTGTGTGTGTGTGTGTGTGTTTTTTTGTGTGTGTGTCCGTCCGCACATGTGGGTTTTCTCAATGCCCAAGCAAATGCAGGATGTCATGGTCCAATCATAGTTTCCTACTGTCGTCATGTTGTCACACTTGAAGTCAGCTTGACTATAGTCCAGTTAAAGCTCTTAGCAACAGCCAGATTAAATTGGAAAGCGACGTCACTCATTTCCAATATAATCCTCGATTAAATCCCCCACCCCCAATTCATCGCGTGATTTTTTTTTTTTTTTGCTACAGATGGAGGTGCCAGGTGGAAAGCACCGGTATTTGGCCTGTCAAGGACCTTTGCCAAGCACCTGCACAGATTTCTGGCGTATGGTTTGGGAGCAAGGCAGCTACTTGGTGGTCATGCTCACCACAACTATGGAGCGAGGCAGGGTGAGGACCAGCAATTAACACTGAAGTCTTATAGTTTGGAATTTATAGTTGCTATAATAGGTTTGCAGGTCTGTCAGGATAGCCTCGAGGTACGCACACTTACCTCTAAGCGGTCTAGCCTGGTTTTGAATCCCGACACAGCAATAAACGGTCATCCTGGTGTTTCACAGGCAGGGCGAGGTATCAAGGTGTGCCATCCCTCGGGTGGATGTTAAACTGGATGTCCTGTCTGCCAGGATTAGTTGGTGAACGTTAAGTATCCTACAGTGTAGTTTGTGAAGAGTTGGTGAGCTATCTCTGGAACTGGTTAAATTCCAAATTATTGGCCTAACCGACAGAGGGCATTGCATCAGCAGCACAGCCGTGCCCTCAGCTAATGATGCAACCTTGTCCTGCATATGAAAGGTGATGATAGCTTTGCAAGCCGTTGTTGACTGCCTGCACCTTTGAGCAAAGAACATATTTGGATTGATTTGTGGCTCAAACACCATCTGTCACATCTCACTGCAATATTTATTATATCTGATGATGTAACGTGCAGGTAAAATGCCATCAGTACTGGCCGGACCCACCAGGCATTGAGATATTTGGTGATTTGGAGGTGACCTGCCTGCAAGAGACTTGCAACCCAGCTTGTGTATTCCGGGAATTGAGGCTCTCGCACTTAGAGGTAAGCTCAGGATCTTTAACTACAGAAGAGTGCTTCTGGGCAAGGTGGGAATGCTTCCTTGTTTGGTTACATATGAACTATTCATTCGGGACAATATTTGACTCTTGCCAATAATATTAAAAAACGGTTGTGGTTGCTTACTTGCCATGATGTGCAAGTTCAATCATTCAGTCATGTCAATCCCTTAATTTTGTCCAGTTTATCCATCTTTTGTGCTGAGCTTACTGTTATGTTGATTTCTCCCATTTAAGTTAGGGTACACGACCATAAAAAAGGGACATGTTAAAACACCTGAAAACCTGTTGCAGTGTATGTTGTGTCTGTGGCAATTGTTGATCGATGGAACATGATGAAATCCAAATGGACAGATATGAAGAACAGAAAGAAACGTCTAACTTTGTTTAACCACCTTTACAATCTCGTTCCTTTCTCTCTGCTCCCTCCTCTTGTGACCCCATTTCAGACTGAGGAGGAGCGTGTTGTGAACCACCTGCAGTATGTCGCCTGGCCAGATCATGGTGTACCAGATGACCATCATGATTTTCTGGCCTTTGTACGGGCCGTACGTGCTCGTCGCCACAAAGACCCTCAAGGCCCGATGGCAGTTCACTGCAGGTTTGTCACTCTTGCACTAAACCAAAACCTTAAGGTCTTTGTACACTACGATATAAACTTTAATTTGTTTGTTTGCTTATTTTGACAGTGCAGGGATTGGTCGTACGGGAGTTCTTATCACAATGGAAACGGCGCTTTGCTTGTTGGAAAACGAACAGCCAGTGTACCCTTTGGACATTGTACGGTGTATGCGTGACCAACGCGCAATGATGATCCAGACGACGGTAAGGGTTTTGGCATGAAGCGTAGATTTGGATGCCATTGCTTGACAACTTGACAAAGGCAGTGAACCCGTATTATTTAATTTAATTTCAAAGGTGTCTATCCTCAATCCAAACATCTTTTGTTGAAGAAAAAAAAATATGTGCAAGTAACTTTAATCCACACCCACTCTCTTCAAACTTTGAATTTCACAGGCAGGTTAGAAAAGGACAGTTGTTGACTTTGATTTGTCTTCATTGAACCATATTGAGAATATCTTTATCCCCACGTTAAAAAAAATAATAATAATAATAATGGGGGGCCCAGAGTATTGTAATCTCCTCTGGCCGTCCATCCGTCACACTATCTCCTCCTAAATGGTTGTGCAGAAATTCACCAAACTTGGTAATTATCACGACATGGCACGAGGGTGCAAGAGCAGTATAATTTTTGGCCCTGCCCGCTAGAGCGGAATCACAAGGTCAAATGTCAAAAAAATGCAATTACGGGCACTTTTTTTATTTTTTACATTTTAAAAAAATCAAGCCATATGCATACCAAATTAGGAGATGCATGAAATTTGTAATGATTTTTGGGGATTTTACCTCCAGTTTATGCAGGAAGGGGAGAGGGAGACTTGTGGTCAAGGGGGTCAAGCGTGAATTTTTTTTAAAACTCAATTTGACATTGGGCCATTATTTGGTTGAACCTTTTGCCATCTTTCAACTTTGCTTTCAGTGGGAAACGGGATTTGCGACGGCACGCCATCGACTTCGCCCAAGTTGTGTTTTATTTTAATCCCCATGCTCAACCATACCTTATTCCTTTTTTTTTCTTCTTTTTTTTCATTTTTCTGCACCCATATCTCACCCACCCATTTACTTGACCTCCCGTAGTGCCAATACAAGTTTGTGTGTGAGGCAATACTGAGGGTGTACGAGGATGTAATTGGGGATGGCACAGAAGTTCCCAAGGAACAAAATCAAGAGCACTCTGACGTGGTGGATAATTTGGACGAAGCCGAGCAGCCAGACGATTCAACGATTTCCGAGGAACCACCCCAAGAACCTGGCACAGAGGGTTGATCAACTGCTATGTGTTCCATCAAAAAAGAAAATTAAGACTTCCTTCCTTCTCCCTCGTTTCCTCCACCTTCTGCCCCTTATCCTCCTCTATTTTTACACACCTGGGAGAAACCACACGGGGCCAATTGGAACATATCAAACTGTTTCCTTTCTTGGTCCTGATGCCTTTCCTGCCTCTTTTGGCCTCATTCCACAATTGCTACCTTTCAGTGGTTTCTTGCCACGAGGGAAACCTTCTCCCCATCGTTCTTAAATTCTTAGTACAATGGACTATGTAGAAAGCGGTCTTGCAATGGAATTTGTACAGAAAATTTGCAGGTCACCTGCCGAGGAGGTCGGTTTTTATTTCGAGGCAGATTGTAGGAAGCTCGAGGGGCCAAGGGATTTGTTCAGTTCAACTTCACGTTCCCTCCTTCCCTCCTGTTCCAGGGCTCTGTTTATCACTGCACTTTGAGGCACTTTACCCAGTCCGTGTTGCACAACACTGGAATTTTCCTCGCACGTCTTACTCTGCAGCAAGGCATTTTGGGCCAAAACGATTTACAGTCACACCTTTTAATCGTCAACCTGCTTCAGCCCCATTCTTTTTTTTTTGTTTTGTTTTCCGAAGTTCTTGTTCCACAAACTCTCTCTACCTACTACACACTTGACTGCCTTCTCATGTGCTCCGCATCACCTTTTGTTTTTCTCACAATTCTGAATTTTTCTGCTGTACGTAAATTTTGTATTTTTTATTAATGGTACTTAAATCCCTCGCACCCTGTGCGCTATTACTTTCCTTAAATCCCTTTCTGTATCAGGTTGTAGATAATTTGGAGGTACCTGTGGCTCCTTGCAGTTACTGCCCCACACATTAAGCAATATGCTAACTGTTTTTCCTCTTAAATTTCTTTCAACTGTTTTACAAACGGTGGCTGTTTCGATATAAAGATTGAAGAGGTTATAGTAATTTTGTAGGTACGATTTTTTTATGCCATCTTTTGTCTGTGATGAGGTGTTTAAAAGAAAAGAAAAAAAAAATCACTTTTTCCTCCTGAATCTGCTGCTGTGCAGTTGTCTGCCCACCGAGCTGCCTTAAGACTACTGAATAAATTCAGCTGAAGCAAAATGTCTGTCTGCTTATGCAGTAAGCTCTTCTTCCTTCCTTCGCTGAGACTGACATGAATACTCAAACTGTCTGGTTTGTGGTTCGAAGAGCAAGAATTTCACCAGCAATGACTGTCATTTTTTATTTTATTTTATTGTATTTTTTGGGGGGGTATTTTTGGGGTATTGTATAATTAGTATGTAATTGTGGTAGGTTATTATCAGGGCTGATAGGATGGCCTAAAGGTATGTACACAACTCTAAGCCATCTTTCTTTTTTTTTCTTCTTCTTCTTTCGTCAAGTCAGTTTATGCAATCGATCGGTGTCCGTAAGTGAGTGAGTGAGTGTCAGTCATTCAGTCCGAAAACGCTTCACTCACTATCTCTTATATCTGATGCCTAATGAAGGTGTATTGACCACATCAAAATTTGCACTGCTTGTCTTATAGGAGAGGGAGAACCCCCCCCCCCCGCCAAATAGGTAATTGCTCTCTTCTCCGAAACTACACACGCAATTTTGATGAAACTTGACCACAACCTTCATCACCCGTGAAGTACCAAAGTTTGTTAATGGCAATAAATAAAAATCAGGGTCGAAGGGAGTGTGCGCGGGGGTGGGGGAGGGGGGTTTGAGTGACTTGCTCCTCATACAGGTGAGCTTCAGGATGCAAAGTCCTATTTTTTTTCTTTTGTATACAGAGTCTAGGTTTGTGGAAGAGTGAGTACATTGAACAGATCAAGATGTAGCAGCACAAAAGGAACAGAGAGAGGGGGTGGGGGGACACCAACAGTGGAGTTGGAGGGAGACTTGGACAATCAATGGGTGTGGGGGAGGAATGGGGAGTCAGAAAGGATGCATGGGCGAGACAAGATGGAGAGAGAAGAAACACTCAGGAAGGACAAACTGGAATTTAGAAGGAGGAGGGCTTTGAGTATGGAAGGTGTTAAAGAGGGTAGAAAAGATCATGGTTTTGGATTGGGGTTCAGTCTGAGATGGTGGTGGTGAACAGCTGCCTTGAAGACCTGGAGGGAAGAATGAGATTGAAGAGAATGTGGAAGTTGCTTTCACATGTGGGGGAGGGGGGGGGGGAATGGTACAAACGGAGATGAGCAGTGATCATGGATTTAGGTCGTTTCACCAGAAGGGGATTGATGGTGAATCGTGTGAGCTCTGCAGAAACCTGGGAGGACAAAGCATGAAAAGAGCAGACAGTGCGAGACCATAAAGGAGGCGGTAGAAGACAGAGAGGCCACCGACCTGTCTGCAATAGGCCAGGCCCATCGACTCAGCTTTATCGTGGGAGACTCCAATAATCTTGAAAGCCTTTGTTTCAATGGCATCAAGCTGAGCAAGATAAGGCAGGCCAGCACAGAGGGGAGATAAGTACTCCATCAAGCTGCGGATGAAAGCCTTGTTGGTGGGTTGGAGTTCAGGTATGCCGCGGAAGGACTTTGTACAATGGAGGATTCCCAGATGGCGGCTGGCTTTGGAAGCTAACTTTGAAATGTTTGTCCAAGAAAGATCATGGCTGATGGACCCTGAAGTTTGAATGACTGAACCTCCCCAAAAAGCGATGTTAAGAAAGTAGATTGTTGGATTGGGGGTCCTTTCGTGGAGAGATGGAGTGTGAGATTTGTCAGGATTGAAAGACATGTCCCAAGTGTGAGACCAGCTTGTGATTTTTTTAAATTATTATTTATTTTAGGTCTGAAGAGGGGTAAAGAGGCTGTAAGCCTGCTTGTCTAAAGATGAGGGATGTCATGGCAGAGGGTGGAGTCCTCAGCAAAGAGATAAAATAATTTTCCAGAGTCAGACAGATCATTGATAAAGATCAGGAATAGGACTGGGACCAGAACACTGCCTTGGGACACTCTGGCCTTAACAGGAAGAGGATATGAAAGTAGTGGAATGAATAATAATAATAATAATCATCATCCACTCGCATGTCGTCTTCCTGTCCAACCTCGCAGTGAGTCCAGTGGGGTGCTGTGTCCGTGATTCAATGTCTTTTGTATCAATACCATACACACTTGCTTGATTTTCTTCAAGAGCTCTTTATTTGATATTTTAATTTACTACCCCAAAACGAAAGTGTAAATTCACCGCAAAACTAAACACAAAATTCCCGTGTTTTAGAAGTGGTCGAGAAGAATGGGAAGCCGAGTGCGTGATGTGTAGAGCTGGTATGTACACGTCTCTGTGGCAAATAAAGAAGCTATATTGATTGAAAATCTCATGTGGACTTGGACAAGTACAATATTTCGAGGAATAATTCAGTATTTCGACTGGAAGAATGGCGGTTTGTCATCAAAATTAATAGAGGTCTGGAATACATTGAATCAGACGACCGATACGATTGTGCAATTCAGAAAAGAAACTCTTGAAAAGTGCCATCTGTTTTTTTTTAAAGCGTCGCTCTGCGGAGTGTCCTTTTGTCAAGCGTCGCTCTGCGAAGTGCCCCTTTTTAAAGCGTCGCTCTGCACAGTGCCCTTTTTTAAAGCATCGCTCTGCGGAGTGCCTTTTATTAAAGCTCGCTCTGCGGAGTGCTCCTCTTTCTGGCGTCGCTCTGCGGAGTGCCCTTTTTAAGTCATCTCTATCATCTCAGTAGAGATGACCTAATAAAGCCAGTCTCGAAGTTCGTCCACAATCAAACCGAGTGGAGGCAAATAACCAATAGTGGAATGGATAGGGGTCGATGAGACATGCACAACGATATAACTTTCAAGGTCGTCCAAGGTCGAGGTCAAGGTCACGAGGCTGTCAAAGTTGCGAAAATCGTCGATTTCAAATCGTATCTCCTCCCTCATTTATCAAGAGAGATCAAATGTTATTCGTGATTCAGATACTATGGACTATTATCTGGAAAAACACGAGCCATTTTTTTGAAATTTGCTCTCGTTCCGATTTTATAGCCCTTCAAACTTTGCTCCGATTCTTACATGTCCGGTGCTAATTTGAAGGGATCATCCGGAGGCCGGTGCCATTCTCTGAAGATGCTCCGGGTCCTGCACAAATTTTTGCATATTTTTGCCCCGTATGGGCTGTTCATAAAGTACATACAAAAATGAGGGGGGTGGGTGGTTTAAAGCCCGCATACGGGCTGTGTACAGGGGTGGGTGGGTGGTACGACGGCTGCATACCTACTTTATGAAAGTGGTGTCGGACTACATGGAAGCGTTTCAGAAGATGAAGCCTGTCGTCAACGCGAGGGGGAAAAATATCCCCGTTCACAGGAACATTTTCGACGTGATGTTGAATCCGTGGATGTCAATAATTGTTCCATATTACTGTATTACCGTAACCGGGCGTAGTGGCGTGCGCCTGTACTCCGGCTACTCGGAGGCTTGGGTTGGAGGATCCCTTGAGGACGGGAGCTTTGCGCTGGGCCACGCTATGAGAGGGTGTAGGGCACCCCGGAATCATGGTAAAACCCAATCCTTATCCCTGTGTCGTAAGAGGCGACCAGGGTTGTGTCAGGAAGGGCATCCGGCTTAAAACCTGTGCCAAATCCGTATGCGGATCATAACGGATGATCCGCTGTGGCGACCCCTAACGGGAGCAGCCGAAAGACGAACAACATTACTGTATTACCGTAGTTAATAATTGCTGATGCATTTGAGATAAATCTACATTTCGTTGTAATCTTCAAGTATTGTGACGTGATATGAGATGCATATGGGGGTGGGTGGGTGGTCACTTGCCTGCATACAGAGGGGGGTGGGTGGTTTTGAAACTCGGAAGTAGAGCGTACGTACTTTATGAACTGCCCCTATTCCAGTCTGGCACATGTTCTGGCGATCTGCATTCTACGACCAGATCCACGAGCCATGGAATCGATTATCGATGCCCCTAATTTGATTTTGATTCTGTCGACCTCTAGCAGAGATGACCGGCACTCCCGCTCGGGGCTATTTTTTAAAGTGTCGCTCTGCGGAGTACCCTTTTTTAAAGCGTCGCTCTGCGGAATACCCTTTTTTAAAGCGTCGCTCTGCGGAGTGCCCTTTTTTAAAGTGTCGCTCTGCGGAGTGCCCTTTTTTAAAGCGTCGCTCTGCGGAGTACCCTCTTTTAAAGCGTCGCTCTGCGGAGTACCCTTTTTTAAAGCGTCGCTCTGCAGAATACCCTTTTTTAAAGCGTCGCTCTGCGGAGTGCCCTTTTTTAAAGCGTCGCTCTGCGGAGTGCCCTTTTTTAAAGCGTCGCTCTGCGGAGTGCCCTTTTTTAAAGCGTCGCTCTGCGGAGTGCCCTTTTTTTTTGAAAGTTAAAATGTGGTACCTTTTTCTGTAGTCACCAGAAATTACAGGAATGGGTTAAAATCAACACAAACAACTGTGAAGAAAAGTTTTATGTTTTTGATGTTGAGGTTAACACCCAAACACTCATAAACATTAAATGCATCACGACCTTGGACAAGTAAAAAGTACAATACTTTGTCGTGTTGTGTTGCTGTATTCAAAGTATAATTAATGTAGCATTTAACTGGAACGCATCTGAAAATACAAAGCCAGTACACATCCACAAAGGCTGAAACCTCATTTGCTGAACATGAGAAACAGCTTAAAAAAAATAATAACAAGTGGTGCCAGGCACAACAAATCCTGCCCATTTAAGGCATAAAGTTATTTTGGGGATCAAATTTAAATTTGATATATCCTTAACCTGAATGTTGATTATAAGGAATAGAATAAGGAATATTTTAGTCTTAGTTTGAAGCAATTAAACCATTTTTGACGAAGTTATGAGCGAAAAAGATTTTGACCTTTTCGTGACCTGACCTTGACCTTTGACCTAATTGGACCCAAAAGTTAATGGGGTCGTCCGAGGTTCATTAATCACCTGTGGATACAATTTGACAGTGTTTGACCCAGCCGTTTTTCCGTAAAGTTGTATTTTCGTAATCATGTTTTAGTTTTAATGGAAAATTTGTAATTTTGACCGATGACCATGACCCCCAAAACTTCGGACCCCACCGATCTTCACAAATATGCATTTTTCACTATAGCAATGGGTAGGATTATAAGTGACAAATAGAATAAGGTTCACTATAAGCTTAGTTTGAAGTAAATCAGATCATTTTTGATGAAGTTATGAGTGAAAAACGATTTTGATCTTTTCTTGACCTTGACCTTTGATCCAATTGGACTCAAAAGTTAATGGGGTCGTCCAAGGTTCATTGCCCACCTGTGGATTAAATTTGATAGTGTTTGCTAAAGCCGTTTTGCCGTAAAGTTGCTAACAGACAGACAGACAGACAAACAAACAGACAAATGAAAAATCGTGCTTGGCACGACACTTGGCGAATTAGTTGACCTTTCCGTGTGGTCGTCCAAGCTGTAATGTCATGGAATATGTGGTGTTTATTTGTTCGTACATTAATAAAATGACGTGACGTCACAAATAACAATTATCAGGCGCGCGTTGTCATGGTAACGGCAGCAGATTGAAAATTTTCACAACTCATTTAAAGCCACCATGTGACATTCAACAACTTATCATCGGTGCTTGTTGTCTTCATTCTGATCGTAGAAAATATTTGAAAATACCTTGGAACATTGCTTTTCAACCAGCTTTACGATCCCGTTATCAGGTTTGAAATATGTTGTAAAACAAAAATGTATATTTTATATGTGTTTTTCATGTTTTGGGTGACCCTGACCTTGACCTTGAGTCAATTTCAATCAAACTTTGTACACATGTTAATATTACATGCATAAATAGACAGTATAAGTTTCAATATAATAAGTGCAAAATTATTTGAGAAATAGCCATGTGTAATTCACAAAATTACCCATTGGTTTATAATGGTCGATAATATAAAGTGATGCAGAATCCAGGTCCTGATCTTGAACATCACCAAAAGTCACACATCTTTTTGCCCTGTGGATTTCTATCAGCTGTTAAAATTTCATCCAAATCGGTTAAGAATTGTGACCTGTAGAACGAATAGAATTTTCTTTTTAAATCACGCCAATAGCTTAAAATCTTTGACGTCATACGCTTGCGAAAACTGTGCATAATTTGTACTAACATGCATTTTGAAACATTTAGATATTCCATTGAAGTTTGTTTTGGCGTCAACAGGAAGTCGCTACGACTTCCGGTCACTGAGTTATGTCCAAAAATGTGTTTTCACGTTGTGTGACGTCACGTCGCGACGTTTCGTCCGATTGAGACGGGGTTTGGACGCGGACCGTCTCAGGTGGATTGCCTATCAGGTGTAAAAATATAAGAACGACTGGTCCAGTCGTTTGGGCTGTAGACGACCGGACAAACAGACCAACATACTTGACAAAATCGAAGATTTCGCCAAATGACAAACCGGACGATTACAATATCCCTCCCTCCGGGGGGGGGGGGGTAATAATCCAGGTTCTACCTTTTTCATTGGTCACCCAATATGCTAATTTTTAAAATTTCCGGTCAATTGGATGAAAATTAACGATTTTATGTGACGTTGACCTCAAACCTTTTGATCGAATTATTATTAATTTGTTTTCAAGTTTTCATAAAGCTTTGTTGAAAATTTCATAACAAAAACTCAAATGGTTAAAAAGTCGAGGCCTTGGTCCGACACATAGATGTGATTGCAAAACCCCGTCTTCCGCTGCACGAGGGACATACTAACAATAAATAGAGTGAAATCGTCTTCAGATTGAAAAGAGAAACAGGAAGTGACGTAAGAGCCAAATGGAGACGAAACTGTAACCGGAAGTGACGTGTGAAGCAAAGGGAAGCGAATTTGTGTAAACGGAAGTGACGTATGTTAGCGAGCATGGGCAACTCAGGTGCGATCTCGTTCATTTAAAGATGATCCGAATTAGAAACGCATTTGTGTTTGTAAAAACTCTGTTGGCTGGAAAAGAGTGCATTGACGAAGGACGACCAGAATTGTTATTTCTGTAAAGCATAAAACGCCGATTTAATTCTGTGTGAACGTCATTAGTTTTCTTTGAAGTGATATCCAAAACTAAATCACCATAGCAACCGCGATCTGTTTTGCCCACCTTGTGGTGGTGATTCGGTTGACCCACAGGAATAAAAATGTAGTGCACGGCATCAATGATGTCCTGCAAATGCCAAATGGAAACTCGACCAAGCAATTCCAGGTGTATTTAAAAAAAAAAAAGTCGGTTTTCAAAGTTCGTGTGATGAGGAAAATGTTTGGTTTTTATCTCATTGAATGAGAATGAGGACGAGAACGACAGGAGCACAGACTGCGATCAAATATAAACGGATATCCTGTATGCAGTGGAGGTGGCTTCCGGTGCCTTGTTGGAGAGGAGAGGAAACCCTCACGAGAGTGTAGGACGAAACGTACACGGCATTTCGAGATCTCTTGAAACATTTCGTGCAGTCTTTCCAATTTAACCCCTTTCCGTCGATCCTGGTTCTTTTTTTATTCTTCTTGACGGAGGCTGAAATCGACGCGTTTGGTTTAACGTTTCAAAAATTATTAAAGCATGTTAGGCGGTGTATAAGCTAGAGTATTTTTTTTTGACTATATATTCGAGTTTCGGTGTTGAAAGAATGCTTTTATGACTAAATGAGAATGGGATCTATAACTCGGGATTAAAAAGGCCGACATCGGCAAAACGAGATCGTAATTAGACGTTAAAGTGTTTAAAAGACGATGTTGTTTGTGTTCGCGCGTGCAATGTGTGTTCCTTCAGCAGTTTGCGAAATGTGTGCGCTGTTTGTTTAGTGTTGTTCATTTAAATTTAACATTTACTATCGGAATATCAAGATCATATGCAAGGTTTCATTAACCGGTTTTTTGTGTGTTTTTTTTTTTTGTCTAAAGCCCATTTAAACACTTCGGGAGAGTTATGGCGAAGGTTGAAACGACAAGCGGAACAAATCCTGGTAAACTCGGTAATCGTACCACGTGTTCGAGATGGGGGTGGGGGGGGAGGAGGTGACAGGTGTGGGAAGGAAGAGGTGAGAGGTGTGTCCGGGGGTTGGGGGGGACATACAGGTGGATGGAGAAGGAAAGGGATTACAGGGGGTGGAGAAGGGGGTGGTTTGAAATGGGTGGAGAAGGGGGGTTGGTTTGAAGTGGGTGGAGAAGGAGGGAGTGGTTGGAGGTGGGGGGGGACATACAGGTGGATGGAGAAGGAAAGGGATTACAGGGGGTGGAGAAGGGGGGTGGTTTGAAATGGGTGGAGAAGGGGGAGTTGTTTGAAGTGGGTGGAGAAGGGGGAGTGGTTGGAGGTGGGGGAGTCGTTGGAGGTGGGTGGAGAAGGGAGAGTGGTTTGAAGTGGGTGGAGAAGGGGAGAGTGGTTTGAAGTGGGTGGAGAAGGGGGGTTGGTTTGAAGTGGGTGGAGAAGGAGGGAGTTGTTTGAAGTGGGTGGAGAAGGGGAGAGTGGTTGGAGGTGGGGGAGTGGTTGGAGGTGGGTGGATAAGGGGAGAGTGGTTGGAGGTGGGTGGAGAAGGGGAGAGTGGTTGGAGGTGGGTGGAGAAGGGGGAGTGGTTTGAAGTGGGTGGATAAGGGAGAGTGGTTGGAGGTGGGTGGATAAGGGGAGAGTGGGGGGAGAAGGGGGGAGTGGTTGGAGGTGGGTGGAGAAGGGGGGAGTGGTTTGAAGTGGGTGGATAAGGGGAGAGTGGTTGGAGGTGGGTGGATAAGGGGAGAGTGGTTGGAGGTGGGTGGAGAAGGGGGGAGTGGTTTGAAGTGGGTGGAGAAGGTGGAGTGGTTTGAAGTGGGGGTGGTTCGAGGTCGATGGAGAAGGATGGGTTAGTGGTCAATGAAGATGCGGGGGTGGGGGTAGAGGTGGCTGTAGAAGTGGGATGCAGGGTTTGAGGCAAATGGAGAACGGCAGGGACGAAACTGTTAGTTGTGAGTGGGTGGGGAAGGGTGGGGGAGGGGTGTTGTGTTTGAGGTGCAGGCAAATGCTATGGCAGGGGAGAAGGGGTAGGTTACACAGTTGTGGCCAGGAAGATGGTTCAACATATGGTCTTGTGGAGGTTGGAGGTTTGGTTTTTCATATTGGGTGTCAGTAGCGATTAGAAGTTTGAGCAGGCAGAGGTTGGTGGCTTTGCTGTTGGAGTGTGGGGAAGGTGGGAATTTAGATGTATGTCCAGAAAAGGTTAAAATAAGGACTGTGGGAAGGGTCCTTGTGGGGGTATAAATACACCCTCAGTGAAGCCCTGAGTTGTATCCCGTGCAGAACCCTCTGAATGGCGTCCCTTTCTCCCGGTGGAGGCCCGGGACCTACTGTCCCGCTTGGAGCAGCCTGCTGTTTTCCGTGGGATGGCCACAACCTGGCCAGCACTTGGATGGACGCTAGAACATTTGTCTGAGGTCACTGGGGAACAAAGGCTTCAGTTCCGTCTCGGGAAGATGCAACCTGAAAAAAGTATGCTTTTTAACTTCCATTACTAAGGCCAATCTATAATACTAGCAAATACAACCCATAGCTTTGCTGATGTGTATATTGAGGGGGGGGGTGGAGTGAGTGGAGAGCGAGGAGGAAGGAGGGCAGGGGAGGAAGGAGGGCAGGGGAGGAAGGAGGGCAAGGAGAGGGAGTGAGGAGGAAGGAGGGCAGGGGAGGAAGGAGGGCAAGGAGAGGGAGTGAGGAGGAAGGAGGGCAGGGAGAGCGGAGCGAATAGGAAGGAGGACGGGATGCGGAAAGGGAAGGCAGCGTGAGGGGAGGGCAAGGGCCGGGCAGCGTGAGGGGAGGGCAAGGGCCGGGCAGCGTGAGGGGAGGGCAAGGGCCGGGCAGCGTGAGGGGAGGGCAAGGGCCGGGCAGCGTGAGGGGAGAGAAAGGGAAGGCAGCATGAGGAGGGCATAGGAAGGCAGCATGAGGAGAGGGCAAGATGGATATAACCACTGGCTGAACACGTCTGGAGATGACCAGGTCAGGTATGGGAGCATGTGCCAGAACAGCGCGTCGCTGCGTCCACTTTCCGCCGGTACTCCAGGGGCCTCCGTCTGGCCATCCCCCAGGCAGATGCCAGGCCCATCCCCATCTCCTTGAGATGATGGTCAACCTGCTGCAACCATGAGGCACGTGGTCGGCCCACTGGCCTCCTCCACTCATGAGACTCCCTCGCTGAGAGAATCTGGTGAGCAGGATCAGCGTCAGGAAAACGAGCCACATGTCCATACAGCCGCAGCTGACGCTCACGGACTATGCAGGTAACAAATCTCATCCGAGTCTCTCTCAGCAACCGCTCGTTGGACACAAAATCCGACCAGCGATAGCCAAGGATTCTCCGAAGAGACCTGGTACCAAAGGAATTAAGTCTCCGTCTCAGATCCTTGGTCAAAGTCCAAGTCTCGCACCCATAGAGCAAGACTGGAAGTACCAAGGACCTGAAGACTCGGACTTTCGTCCTCCCACACAGGTACCGGCAGCGCCACACCCCATGATCCAGTGAATCCATGACTCCCCAGGCCCGACCCAGACGTCTATTGACCTCCGGCTCACAACCTGCGGAGACGTGAATATCACTGCCAAGGTAAGTGAATCTATCCACGACCTCAACATCCTCACCACAAACAGACACAGACAGGACAGCAGCATCCAAGATGTCACCGAAAGCCTGGATCTTTGTTTTGACCCAAGAAATCCGTAATCCCAACGGCTCCGACTCCTCATTCAGCACCTCGAGGGCCCCCAAGAGGATGTCTAAAGTCTCCGCAAAGATGACTGCATCATCTGCAAAATCAAGGTCCGAGATCTTGACATTGCCAAACGATGCACCGCAACTTGATCTCTCCGACATCCTCCCAAAAATCCAGTCCATACAAGTGCTGAAAAGTGTGGGGGCAAGTACACATCCCTGACGAACTCCAGTAACAACTGGAAATAAGTCAGAGGCGGTACCACCACACTTCACAGCACTCTCAGTCCAAGAGTAGAGTTCAGACATCAGATCGATCAGTTTCGGTGGCACCCCACGAAGACCAAGAATCCTCCAGAGGACATCCCGATTCACTGAATCGAACGCTTTACAGAGATCAACATAGGCTGCAAGCAGCCCCTGCCGAAACTCTCGTCTGCGTTCAGTGAGGACACGAAGAGCAAGGATACGGTCAATCGTTGACCTCTTTGGTGTAAAGCCTGACTGCTCTGGACGCTGGTGCTCAAGCAGATGGTGGCGAACCCTATCAAGAATTATCCGAGCAAAGACCTTGCCCGGCACTGAGAGCAGCGTCACCCCTCGGTAGTTGTTGCAGTCTTGGCGATCACCCGTCCCCTTTCAGAGAGGGACAAGAGGGCCCCTCTTCCAGTCAGTTGGGATGATGCCTGTGTTCCAGGCAGAGCACAAAACTGCATGCAACGACGCGAGTGCAGCATTTCCACCAGCCTTGAGAAGTTCAGCATGGATGCCACAGATCATGGAGCTTTGCCCCGTTTCAACTGGTTCACCGCAGCCCGTGTTTCCACAAGCGATGGTGGACCACAGTTGATTCGAGGGTCAGCAACAGGGATTGTAACACCCTTGACGTCCAAATCGACAGCTGGGGATCAGCCTGGTACAACCTCTCAAAGTAACCGGCCCAGCGGACCTTCACTTCAGACTCCTCTGTCAAGAGCCTACCACTCTCTGCGCGAACTGCAGTGCTCCGAGGGATGGGCTTGGATGAACGTAATGCGCGAATTCCCTGTGGCGGGACGAGAATCACCTGTCCACAGGTGATGCTCTACCCCTCACAGATTCCTCGCACATA
>NC_140962.1:34812801-34832801 GCF_056783735.1 Eptatretus burgeri
ATCTCTCTATCTCTCTATCTCTCTATCTCTCTCTCTCTCTATGTCTATTCCTCTCTCTCTCTCTATCTCTATTTCTCTCTCTCTCTCTATCTCTATTCCTCTCTCTCTCTCTCTCTCTTTTTCTCTCTCTCTTTATCTCTGTATCTCTCTCTCTCTCTCTCTCTATTCCTCTCTCTCTCTCTATCTCTATTCCTGACTCACTCTGTATCTCTATTCCTCTCTGTCTCTCTATCTCTATTCCTCTCTCTGTCTAGCTCTATTCCTCTCTCTATCTCTATTCCTCTCTCTCTCTATTCCTCTCTCTCTATTCCTCTCTCTCTCTATTCCTCTCTCTCTATTCCTCTCTCTCTCTATTCCTCTCTCTCTCTATTCCTCTCTCTCTCTATTCCTCTCTCTCTCTATTCCTCTCTCTCTATTCCTCTCTCTCTATTCCTCTCTCTCTATTCCTCTCCCTCTCTCTCTCTCTATTCCTCTCCCTCTCTCTCTCTCTATTCCTCTCCCTCTCTCTTCCTCTCTCTTCCTCTCTCTTCCTCTCTCTTCCTCTCTCTTCCTCTCTCTTCCTCTCTCTTCCTCTCTCTTCCTCTCTCTTCCTCTCTCTTTCTCTCTCTTCCTCTCTTTTCCTCTCTCTCTTCCTCTCTCTTCCTCTCTCTTCCTCTCTCTTCCTCTCTCTTCCTCTCTCTCTTCCTCTCTCTTCCTCTCTCTTTCTCTCTCTATTCCTCTCCCTCTCCCTCTCTCTATTCGTTTATTCCCTTGCCAGTTGTGCCCATTTTTTGCCCTCCTCCCCCACTGTCAATGTAACCTTGCCCGCCAATGAGCCTCGCTCTTGCGGAAAGAAAAAAAAATGTCGTACGCTTTCAAATATTACTTCAACGGAAGAATGTGGCATAATCAGCACTCAAAAGTGCCATTTGTGACTTGTTCCCTTCATTCATTAATTTATCCCTTGAAATGTCTTCTTTTTCAAACGTTCTTTCATGAAATTATTTTTTAATCAAATACCTTTAAAGTATTTGCTGTTTTTTTCAAACTACATCCATTTGCTGAGGGTTTCCTGCTCCCTCCTGACCTTGTCTCTGACTGCTGCAGCCCCTCAGTTTGAAACTGACTGCAGGTATATCCTTGCCACACTGCACCAATTCACCCGTTGGTGTGCCGGTGACCATGGAGAAACAGTTGGTCCATTCCTTGACTTGGATCCAGTTGACACTTGGGCCTATGCAGACTACAAGTACCTCGCCGTGCTGTTTCCAGGCAATCACCAATTTCTACAGGTATCATAAAAATGCCATGTGGTGGTATTGAATAAAATATATAAAAAAAAAAAAATCACACTTTGTGTGTGACCTTGTCTACCAGGGACTCGTGTGGTCAGACTTTGGATATTTGGGCCGGGACGGGAGACAGAGCACACTGTGGATTGGCAGTGACGGTGCGGGTACTCCCTGCCATCAGGATACCTACGGCAGTAACCTGGTGCTGCAAATACAGGGCAGGTGTGTCCATTACGACTTTCAAAGGGCCAAACATTCTTTTGTCCTTGTTTTATTCCTTTGTTTTGTTTCATGTTGGAGGATCGGGATACTTGAGGTCCACCAGCACTGGGAATGTAATTTGTTTATGGTGCTGGCGATAGCTCACATAATTTTCATGAAGGACAACATGGGTTCTTTAACATCTACCAACTAATGCCGGCAGACGGGGCGCCCAGTTTGACGTCCATCCGAGGTACGACAAACATTGATTAATCATCCTACCTGCAAAACATCCGGATGACAGTTTATAGCTGGTTTGAAATTCAAACCCAGGCTACACAGCTTGGAGGCGAGTGTGCATACCTCTCGGCCATCCTCTCATGCCTTAAGAACGCATGAATAGAGCACACATGGTAAGAGAAAAAAAAATCTAAAGATATTTTTGCTCAAAATTATTTAAAACTCAAAACTCAATAATAATACGTATTGTTACATTGGGAGGGGGGAGTGATCCATAACTAGCCAGAACTAGACTGTGGTAAGTGTAGTATGGTCTGTCTGCTTTGAGTAGGTTAGATTGCGATGTAACAGGGTTAGAGTAAGTCGTTTGTGACACGTGACACTGAGTGGCAGCATCTAGGCAATTTATAGACAGGGAAAAGATTATGTTTGAATAAATACCTCTTGTTTGTAGGTGGGGCTATGTGAGGCCTTCCCATCACAGAGGCACATGTCAACTCGGCCGATTATGATCTCTCTGGCCTGCTTATGCCAGCCATGGTGGTGTAGTGGGCTGTGGAGCCCAGAAGGAAAGATGTACAATTGTACATTCATTACCTCCACCAACGACGGTGAAGGAGGTTACGTTTTCACCCCTTTCTGTCTGTTCGTATACAAGATATCTCAAAAAGTTGTGGACGGATCTGGATGAAATTTTGTGGACAGGTTCGATGTGTGACAAGGACGAACTGATTAGATTTTGGTGAAGATCCGGATCCGGATCTGACTACAATAATTTATAAAGTGATTCTTCAACATTCAGAGATAGGGCCAAAAACTATATCGTACTGTTATAGGATGATATTTCAAAAATGTATTGGGCCTGATATGTTCTCGTGGATCAGGCATTATGTGGCGGAGGTATGCGCTCTACCGAGTGCCCCCCCCCCCCATAGGGGCGGCACCCCATAGGAAGACTCCTCTCAGGAGGAAGGAGAGGACTACACAGTCGACGAGAGAGTAACGTGAAGAAGGTCGAGCAAGCGGTCCATGGAGGATTTCATGAGGAGACATTCTTGCGGTCTCGTAGAAGCTTTGGGATAGACTCAAGCTGGGATCACCCTGCCTTTTGAGAGAGGAAGAAAGACTTCAAGCAGGAGAGCTCCACTTGCACGGAGTGCAAAGAAGCACTTTGAGAAGGAAGAAGTTCCAACCAGGAGCTTCATTGTGGAAAAGAGCAAAGAGGATCACATGGCCTGGTTGAAGGCCTACTCATTGCTGACCCTGCTCGTAACCGTTTTACTTCATCTTTGGACACCATAACCACTGGCTCTCGTCTCCTTCCTGGTTTCTAAAACGGGCTGCATTGAGTCCTGCATCCACCCTGCGCATCATCGAGACAAAGGGAAGTCCCGCCAACATTTTTGTGTTGTCCAAGTGTGATTTGTTGTGCCGAGTGTGTTCGGTTTTGCGTTCTATTTCTCCTTGTATAGAAGTTTGCATGTCCCCATTCTCCTCTTTGTGTCTTTTGACTCGCTTGTTTTGTTCCGTTTGTGATAGCGTCTTTCTGATCATCTTCCCTGGATTTTACTTTTCAATTCAACCCTAAAAAGGTAAGAAAACGTGTTTCAGCCATCTGCTTTCCATGAGCATTTTCCGTTGATTTTGGCTCATTTTGGGCGACCTTGGGGAACGATAAAGTAGAGCAATACTGAACGCAATACAGTGAAAGTCCGTAGTCCATAGCCTGATGGAGTACTGCTCTCCCCTCTGGGCTGGTGCTCCTGCCTCCCACCTTTCTCGGCTTCACGCTGTCGAAACCAGGGAATTTAAGATCTTCGGCATCTCCCGCAATGAGGCTGAGTCTTTGGGCCTCTCACTCAATCACCACAGGTTGGTCGGTGGTCTTTCTGTCTTCTACCGACTCCTCTCCAGCCTTGCCCCCCTGCTCTCTCTGCGATTTGTCCCCACCACATTTCCACAGGGCGCTCAAGGTCCGCCAACAACCCCCTTCTGGTAAAACTACCAAAATCACGAATCACTGCTCATCTTCACTCTTTCATTCCTCTTTTTTCCCACCTTTGGAATAAACTTCCTCACTCTATTCTTTCCCATTCTTCCCTCCAGGCTTTCAAAACAGCTGTTCACCACCACCTCTTATCTTCCCCCATCCAAATCCTCGATCTTTTCTACCCCCGATAATCCACCCAAGCCCACTTCCTTCAATTCTCCTGCTTTCCTTCCTGAAAGTCCCTGTAATGTCCATTTTGTATACCCCATGTACCACACCCCATCCCTCTCCCTTCCACAGTTCACCTAATGTGTCTGTTCCCCACTGTCTTGTCCCTTCCACTCCCGCCCCTCTTGTCTCATGCCTCCTTGCTGTGAGTTGTGTGTTCGCTCTCATACGAGCCTCGACCAAGGTATACAAAAAAAAAAGACCGTTTTGATCATCCATCGAGACGAAAGGTCCCGGCTCTGAGGAATTCCTGTGTTAACGGGTACTTGGACACGACATCTGTTGTCAGGTCGTGGAATATACAAACCAATTTAATTTAATTTCCCCCAAGGAAAGTTTTTTTTATTAAATTGAAGCTTAAAAGTTTTATTTTCCAATTGAACACACACGGGAAACATGGACAAAATGGCGGATGTCCATGTTATGGCAGATTGTGAGGAACATGTTCTCGGAGGTGAGCCAAGCTGGGACCTAGTGGGGAGGAGCACAGCAGAGGAGCATCCCTCGTTCCTGACGTCACTCGAGGCCCTTCTCCTTCCGGTGCGAGTTGGGGTCAGTAGTCTGGAAGAATAATGGAACAAATGGAGAGATAGACAACAGTGATTAATAAAATGCGGAGGGAAATGAAAGATGGTGAGACCCAGGAGTTTGAATGACTGAACCTCCTCAAGAGGATTGTGAAGAAAGTAGATGTGGGGGGTTTGGTGGTTTGCCAGATGGTCCTTTCGGAGAGAGATGGTGAGTGTGAAATTTGTCAGGATTGAAACACCTATTCCAAGTGTTTGACCAGCTTTTCATTCTCTGAAGGACTGCAGACGAGGGAAGAAGCTGAAGCTTCTTTCCTTTCTTTGTTACGGTTTTTTTTTTTTCAATTACCCTTGCCGGAGGAGAGGGTATCGCATTTGGGTCTGTCCATCTGTCTTTGTTTGTCCGCACAGAACTTTAGTGTTTTTCTCCGCATCCGCTTGTCGGATTGAGATGAAATTTTCACCATCGGTGCGATCACTCATGTAGAATGTTTTTATGATAATTATGATGTCATAGGTCACGTGGTGTGGCAGCCATGTTGGAAAACGGGAAAACTTTGGACCTCTTTCTGAAACCGCACCAAGGAAAAAAAATTGAAACTTGGTACACAGCATGTACTCCTCATGGGGAATGTGATATTTTTCATGACATCATAATTGCATATGTCAAACGTTACATCTGATCAGTATGAAATTTTTTGAGGGTCATTTAGGGATAAAATGTTCCACAGAAAAAAAAATTGATGACTTCATTGGTCACATGGTTTGGCAGCCATATTAGATTTACCCTGAAACCTATGAAAATCCTCTTCTCCAGAACAGCCGGAGAGATCGAGAGGAAACTTCACACAAATGTTCCCCAAGTCATGGGCGTACAATTTTGTTCAGGAGTAATTGATAGGTCACATGGTTTGGCAGCCATATTGGATTGAAGAAAAATATTAAATGTTTTCTCTGGAACCGCTTACTCAATCGATGTGAAACTTCACAATTACAATCCAGTAGTGATGGGGAATACATGTTTTTAAATTTCAACTTGATTGGATACATGATCAGGCAACAAGAATTATTTAATATTTTGATCTGGGTTCTTTTTATTTATTTCTTTATTTATTTGGAATGAGGCTCACTTGGCTGTGCCTGGATGGGTTAGAGGGTATTGGAGTAGCAGCTGAAATGTGAATCCAATCCAGGTTCCTCCTGATGACCATCTTTGCTTTTTGCTTGTTCGAGTTCCTTCTGATGACTCCAATGCAGGGCTGTACCTATTTGGTGTTCCATTTGATTTTAATTGAATTTATTTCAATCCCATTCTCAATTAGAATGAATAATAATGAAAAACATCATGGGTCAGGGTCAGGTGTCCAATCAAAGCAGGGTTGCATCAATGTGGGACGTCTTGGTACCCGGTCATCACTGCCACCAGTTATAAAGTGGCCGTTCTAATTATGTCTCTTATTAATTGCATAACACACCAGTACACAAACACTACACAAACTCTACACAAAATACACCACACAAAAGAAGTCCTGGTGAGCATCTGCAATCTCTGATTGCTCTTTTTCTTGTTTGCTTTTGAATTTGTTGGTGCTTCTGCTATTCCTAAAGGTAAAGTTTCCATGTAAATTGAGCAGCGTTGATGCAATGCACACGGTATTGTTGATCATAAACTCCCTTTGACTTCTTCCTTCCATTTGTGCTAACCTTGGATACCAGCACTCCAATGATATTTTGAGTAAATAGTGTGGGTTGGAGGTGGCACAGTGTGCTGTTTCATAAATTAAGGTTTTACCCACATACCATTGACATTTTTTGTTACACAGTAGAAAATAAACTGAAATAGTGGGATTTATACATTCATTCATTTGCACAGATGTGGGGGCATGCATTAATTTGCTGAAAACTCTGACGCTGTGTTCACATTATATTATAAGGTTTCACATTTCCTTTGCATATTCTTGTTCCCATGATTGACAACTTTGCAGGAAACGCTGGACGCTCTTCCCACCCGAAGATGCACCATTCTTGTATCCCACACGCTTGCCTTATGAAGAGTCTAGCGTGTTCAGCCGAGTTGATGTTACTCAGCCAGACCTTGCTCGCTTCCCACGTTTCTGTGCAGCACACCCTCATATCATCACCCTGAACCCAGGCGAGGTATTACCGTGATTTGAGGAATGAGTATTGAGTAAAAATTATTTATTTGGCTGGTGATCGCATTGGGTTTGCATGTGGGAACTTAAACCACAGCTTTACATATAGCTTTGTGTTTTGTGTGGGTATGGTAGACAACCAAGATGGCACACAAATGTAAAATGAAACTGAAAATTTAATTTTAAGTAGGTTGTGAAACGAGAAGCCTCTTGCTCGATCAAATTCGTAATTCCACATCAAAACTTATGAAAATGCACATCTCACAAAGACGAGATGATTGTACTTGAATAATTGAATTGATCGACTAATGAGCAATTCGAATTTTTGAAATTGGCCAATACAATCCAGATCCGTTGTAAAGTTGATTTGTGAAAAATCCTTTTGGGGGAATCATGCTCATGGGAAAACTAATGTGAGCAAAGGATCCATTTCATAGACTAAAGTAAAATATTTGCATGTTGGCCTTTTTACTTTGTATACTTGGGCTTCAGACATCTTGGAGTGCATAGATATGGTCTCTTATAGTCCCCCGCCCCTCCGACAAAATCGAAGACTGGGGACCTCAAAATGAGCTCTGTCCGACCGACAAATCATCTGTCCATGTACTTTTGTGTTCACGAAATTGTGTTCACGTCGCCCACCGGACGGACAATTCAGTCGTGACCCTCCGGGAACTATCGCTCGGAGCCAGTCACGGGTGGGCCTTTCGACCTCATCGCAATCGTGCCAATCGGCCACCCGCGTAGGATAGGGTTGTTCGCCAAACTCGACCTACCTAAGTACCCACACGGATGGTAAACCAGGCGATCGTACCTAGCCGCAGGTCGACTCCGGACACGATCTGCTTGGGCGGCCCGTTCCGTGCTATCGGGATAACCAAGCGGTGTTATCGTTGACCTGGACGGTTCAGATTAATTACCGGGATCTTGCACCCGCTACGAACCCTTTACGTGAAGCAGGATGGAGAGTCAATGGAGAAAAGACGAAGCGAAAAGGGAAAACAGTTCACACAATGCACATTTATTTCCCGGCACACGGAAAGCACGTATATACAGCCATACAGTAAAAATGCACAAAAAGCAACCAAAACAATAAAAGCAACAACGACGCAGAGTTAATACCGACTACGCGCACACACGGCAACACTTAAACAGCTTTACTTCCCAGACGGCGCCAACACACATTTACACAAAAGCAAAGGAAAGAAGTCACCCTCATAGACAAGGAGGCAGACAGGCCTGTAGGCCAAATGTGCGTGGGACCGAGAGGAGCGGCCAGGTCCGCGAGACTGGGGGGGGGGGAGGGTCCTACCCGCGTGCTCGTGACGCGTTGGCGGGCGATTTCAGAATCCGATCTGATGAATGCATCCACACATCCAGGTTCTCAGACAGTTATTTCCTTAAATGCATGTTCAGATTATCCCCATCCCCATGTCTAATGGGATCTTAAATGTGATGTGTTGAGAAGGGTAAAGGATAGATCCCCTCTCTTATGGGAAGCTTTTTTTTGTTCATGACAGAAACGTTTACACACATTTCTTTCACGAGCTCTGAAGTCCGCCCCCATTCTTCCTCAGCGGCAATCTTTCGTGAGTTCCGACGCCCGCCTTTTTTGGGAGCGCACGACTCGTCATGGTAACCGTGCGCCAGTGGGGCGGGGTGAGCTTGGGGTGTACGGCACCCCACAGAGACTACCCAGAATTATAAAAAACGAGCAAGAGGTACGTTCTGAGAGAAAAAAGCGTGAGGAGAGAAAGGCGTGAGGGGGAAAAGTGAAAGAGGAAAAAGAAAAAGTGAGAGGAGAGAGGAAAAAGCAAAGGGTGAGAGAAGCGAGCAAGAAGCGGGTGTCTGACCAGTGCCGTCGAAACAATTCGTCCTTCGCAGTGCTTGGGCAAGCGAGCGTGTGGTGTGGGTGTGAGCAGCGCCCCCAACAAGTGAGGCATGGGTCGGTCACCAAATCAGGGTCTAAACCTGTGATGGACGATCCTGGTGCCCTCCAGATGTCGACTGGCGTTCATGGCCGTTCGCGAGACGGTGCACGGCAAGGCTGGGTGCTGGCGACGGATGTTACACGCACGCACGCATTTCAGGACGTTTTCGCTTCACGGACGACCTTCGGGTGAGCGAGACTATTCTTCTCCCCCCTTCTCCCCCTGAATGATCCATTGGATACCCATGTCTGTGTTTAGCTGTAAGTCAACCCCCGATAAGAGCCCTGTCACACCTTGACGTTTTAACCAGCAATGGCAACGTATAAAAATGTATGTAAAACGTTGGCGTACGCTGAAATTTTGATGTTTTTTTTTTAAAGTTTTGGGCATATTCATAATGTGTTGGTCGTTTGCTTAACATATTAGTAACGGGCACAGAACGTTTCGTTGTGTTTTTGATAACTTTTACCAACGAATGCTTAGCCTGTTGTCAGCGTTCACAACCTATGCCCAACGATAGTTTAACTTGCACATAGTGCGCTTAACGTATCGCCGGCGAACTCGTGGCGTAGCCTGTTAAGAACCTGCCGGACGCCGATTTAAATCATAACCGCCTGAGAATTTGAAGTGTCAACATTGCAGTCACACCTCGACGAATTTGCCAGCGTATGCCAGCCTATGAAAAATGTGTCTAAAACGCTAGGCGCACGTCGAATACGGTATGGGTAAGTTGTGTATACGTTCAGAGTAGGCTTGAAAACAATGAAGCACGCTGTCATATTACGTGGAACGTGTAATACGTCGTGAAATTTCAAGCATGCTGAAAATTTTACGACGTACTTGGCGTATGGCTAACACGTTCCGCATGCGTTGTCATATGTTGTCGTTGGCTAAATCGTCAATGTGTGACAGCCCCTTAAGCATCTGCTCTTTTTCTCTTTCCCAGCATTTTGATTGATTTTGCTTTCAAATTTGTTCTTTATTTACCTGAGAAAATAAATTATTTATTTATTTATTTATTTTATTATTAATAAATTATTTGTCGATTTCCAACCTGTCCGTGTTTGTCCTTTCCTTCCATTGGTCCAGCATTGTCCGAACCGAGATAGACTGGAGGTAATTACCACAGATTTGACCAAAAATCGTCGGCACGCACCACTCTCGGCCGCCCGAATTAAAATCGAATCGAGATAACATTGGTGCTTTGTCGAGCGCGCGCTCCCCGCTCAGGTAACCATGTGACCTCCAGTGAAACGGTATAATTTGACGGTGGACACTGGAACTCGTGGTTGACTGGGTGACGTTTGTGGTTTTAAAACAACCCACCGAACCACAACGTTAATTGTGAGCGGTGGCCCCAGGTCTGGTTCTACCGAGGACAACCGGGGATTAATCCCCCTGAGTGACAAGCTGGTGTGTCTGTGTGTGTGTGTGTGTGTGTGTGTGTGTGTGTGTGTGTGTGTGTGTGTGTGTGTGTGTGTGTGTGTGTGTGTGTGTGTGTGTGTGTGTGTGTGTGTGTGTTGGTTGTGTATGTATCTATATATATATATATATATATGTGTGTGTGTGTGTGTATATATATATATATATATATATATATATATATATATATATATATATATATATATATATATATATATATATATAAAAAATATATATTGGTGCGAATTCGCGCCGGCGTGCGATCGGCCGCTCGACTCGAATGGCGGCCGCCGCGCACACCGGAACGGACAATTCAGTCGTGACCCTCTCGGAATAACGCTGGGAGCTAGTCATGGGTGGGGGTTTAACCTCACCACAATCGTGCCAATTGCCCACTCGCGTAGGATAGAGTTGCTCACCAAATTCGACCTACCTAAGTACCTGCGCGAGTGGTCGACCGGGCGATTGTACCACGCCACAGGCCGACTCCGGACACGAACCGCTTAAGCGGTCCGTTCCATGCTACAGTGATAACCGAGCGGTGTTATCGTCGGCGTTGACGGTTCCGATTAATTACCGGGCGTTTTAAACCCACTTTGAACCCCTTACATGATGCAAGATGGAGGGTCAATAAAAAAGGAAAAGAGACGAAGCAAAGCGGGAACAATTACACAAGCACGTTTAATTGCACACGCAGACCAGCACGGAAGGCACGTATACAGTCACAATCATCATGTACAATAAAGCAAAAGCAAGTCAAGAAATGGCACGTATATACAATCACAGGCAAAAGAGATATCCCGACTAAACCCGACACACGGCAACACTTAACCAGTTTTGCTTCAAGGATAGGCGCCACCCACAGTCATTTACACGAACCCAAAGGAAAAGAGAAAGTTGCGACTTCCCTGTGGGCCGTCGAGTCCCTCTCCCACGTCCGTCGGCGTGGTCGTGCCTGGCCCCGACTCCTCTCGCGGTTGGCGAACCCTCTCCGGCACTCCTCGTTCGGATGCGCGGGTCCACCACACAACTGGCGCTGTCGCGTCTGCCGTCCGTGCCTCCGTGGATAGGTCGCCCGCCAAACCGCGAGCGCAGGACCAACACGACAGGAACTCGAAGATGAGGGCCAAGTCGAGAAGAGACTCCAGACTCTCGGACGACAAGAAGCTCTCGTGACAAAAGACCACCACTGCAGATGAGCGAAGAGGAAGAGAGTGGAGGAAGAGAGTGGAGGAAGAGAGTGGAGGAAGAGAGTGGAGGAAGAGAGTGGAGGAAGAGAGTGGAGGAAGAGAGTGGAGCGAGAGAGAGCGAGAGAGAGCGAGAGAGCGCGCTCTGCCCGTGTCCGTTCTTTATAGCGCAGGGTCCGCCCTTCGCTCCGCCCTGTTTTCGGCTTCACCCTCCTTCGAGAAGGTTCTCGAAAAGGGGCGTTCCCTCACCCCGACTGCCTCACGCGGTTCATCCACCAATCGGCGGCGAGCCGCCTTCCCCCTTCCTTCAAACCAAGCGCGGGGAAGAATGGCGGGAAAAGCCCATGAGCATCGTTGGTGGTTTTTGTTTGTTCGAAATAAAAGATAGAACAGAAAAATGGCTAACTCAAAGCATCGCAGCCCGGATGGATCACATAAATTCCCTCTATACAACGGGTTTGGGCTAACTACACAAGTACTTACAGAGATATCTCACCTCAGGGCCCTTTCTGGTGTAATGCGAATTTCCACAGCCGTAACAATATGTATGTATGTATGTATGTATATATATATATATATATATATATATATATATATATATATATATATATATATATATATATATATATATATATATATATATATATATATATATATATATATATATATATATATATATATATATAGATATATATATATATAGATATATATATATATATATATATATATATATATATATATATATATATATATATATATATATATATATATATAGATATATATATAGATATAGATATATATATAGATATAGATATATATATAGATATATAGATATATATATAGATATATATATATATATATATATATATATATATATATAGATATATATATATATATGAGAACAAGTATTTGATACACTGCCGATTTTGCAGGTTTTCCCACTTACAAAGCACGTCGAGGTCTGTAATTTTTATCATTGGTACACGTCAACTGTGAAAGACGGAATCTCAAACAAAAATCCTGAAAATCACATTGTATGATTTAAAAAAAAATTAATTTGCATTTTATTGCATGAAATAAGTATTTGATACATCAGAAAAACAGAACTTAATATTTGGTACAGAAACCTTTGTTTGCAATTACAGAGATCAGACGTTTCCTGCAGTTCTTAACCAGGTTTGCACAGACTGCAGCAGGGATTTTGGCCCACTCCTCCATACAGATCTTCTCCAGATCCTTCAGGTTTCGGGGCTGTCGCTGGGCAACACAGACCTTCAGCTCCCTCCAAAGCTTTTCTATTGGGTTCAGGTCTGGAGAATGGCTAGGCCACTCCAAGACCTTGAGATGCTTCTTACGGAGCCACTCCTTAGTTGCCCTGGCTGTGTGTTTCGGGTCGTTGTCATACTGGAAGACCCAGCCACGCCCCATCTTCAATGCTCTTGTTGAGGGAAGGAGGTTGTTGGCTAAGATCTTGTGATACATGGACCCATCCATCCTCCCCTCAATACGGTGTAGTCGTCCTGTCCCCTTTGCAGAAAAGCATCCCCAAAGAATGATGTTTCCACCTCCAGGCTTCACGGTTGGGATGGTGTTCTTGGGGTTGTACTCATCCTTCTTCTTCCTCCAAACATGGCGAGTGGAGTTTAACCCAAAAAGCTCTATTTTGGTCTCAGACCACATGACCTTCTCCCATTCCTCCTCTGGATCATCCAGATGGTCATTGGCAAACTTCAGACGGGCCTGGACATGTGCTGGTTTGAGCAGAGGTACCTTGCGTGCACTGCAGGATTTTAATCCATGACGGCGTAGTGTGTTACTTATGGTTTTCTTTGATACCGTGGTCACAGCTCTCTTCAGGTCATTGACCAGGTCCTGCCGTGTAGTTCTGGGCTGATGCCTCACCTTTCTCATGATCATTGAGGCTCCACGAGGTGAGATCTTGCATGGAGCCCCAGACCGAGGGAGATTGACTGTTATCTTGAACTTCTTCCATTTTCTAATAATTGCGCCAACAGTTGTTGCCTTCTCACCAAGCTGCTTGCCTATTGTCCTGTAGCCCATCCCAGCCTTGTGCAAGTCTACAATTTTGTCCCTGATGTCCTTAGACAGCTCTCTGGTCTTGCCCATTGTGGAGAGGTTGGAGTCTGATTGATTGAATGTGGACAGCTATCTTTTATGCAGATAACGAGTTCAAACAGGTGCAGTTAATACAGGTAATGAGTGGAGAATGGGAGGGCTTCTTAAAGACAAAACTAACAGGTCTGTGAGAGCTGGAATTCTTACTGGTTGGTGGGTGATCAAATACTTATTTCATGCAATAAAATGCAAATTAATTATTTAAAAATCATACAATGTGATTTTCAGGATTTTTGTTTTAGATTCCGTCTTTCACAGTTGAAGTGTACCTATGATAAAAAATTACAGACCTCGACGTGCTTTGTAAGTGGGAAAACCTGCAAAATCGGCAGTGTATCAAATACTTGTTCTCCCCACTGTATATGTATGTATGTATGTATGTATGTATGTATATATATGTATGTGTATGTGTATGTATGTATGTGTATGTATATATATGTATGTGTATGTATATATATATATATATATGTATGTGTATGTATATATATGTATGTGTATGTATATATATGTATGTGTATATATATATATGTATGTGTATGTATATATATGTGTATGTATGTATGTGTATGTATGTATGTGTATGTATATGTATGTGTATGTATATATGTATGTATATATATATATGTATGTATATATGTATATTTATATATATATGTATGTATATATGTATATTTATATATATATATATGTATATATGTATGTATATATATATATATATATATATATATATATATATATATATATATATATATATATATATATATACATACACATACATACACTAGCAAAGTACCCATCTTCGACGGGTACTTCAAAAATGAAAGCATATGTCGGTTAGTCACAGTTTCTGTGGAGTCAATTTTGTTAGGAACGGGTCTCTTCGGTCGTCTACTGCAGCACTTTTTTTTAAAACAATGTTCCTCGTTTTCTTGTCTGGGACATGGACGTGCAGCTTTGATCTTGATCCAACTCTTGATGCCGCAACATACAACATTCCGTGTGAGAAAACAAGCGAACGCAGATCTAGTCCGATTATGCTGAATGTCTGTCCCTGTGCTTTGTTTATTGTCATGGCAAAGCAAAGTCCTAAGGGAAATTGTAATCTACGGAACTGGAATGGCAGGTCACTGT
This sequence comes from Eptatretus burgeri, assembly GCF_056783735.1. Classification (NCBI taxonomy): domain Eukaryota; kingdom Metazoa; phylum Chordata; class Myxini; order Myxiniformes; family Myxinidae; genus Eptatretus; species Eptatretus burgeri. The sequence goes on from NC_140962.1 coordinate 34,827,219, forward strand.
CGGATGGTATAAGTGGTATCCTTGGAATTAATGCATGTTTTCCTGCTGCCGGTCCATTCAGCAGGATTACTTCAATCGCATTTGGGCTCATTCGGAAGACTGTACAGCGGGTGCCATTAATGATATTTGGTGGATCCAATGAACGTAGAACAATAACTGGGCAGCCCACTTTCAGCTTAAGTTTGTGTGGTGGTATCCCTGATATTTCAATGAAATTCAGAAATTCAACGGGAAAGTGCACTGCTTCCTCCGGAGTGAGTGTAGTGTTGATTGAATGATATATCTTAACTTCTCCGAGGAAGCGGTCAATGACGGTGGAGTTGACAGCATCCACTGTTTCATTTAGAGGTGCGAGTATCGCTCGTTCTAACAACCAGTTGTCGTTTGGAGCACGTCCTGTTAATTCGACATCGATTTCCTCGATTAATTTGGATGGAGTTTTGTGCTGGTGGATCCCTTCTGGTAAAGTGATGGTGTCCGGTTTATTTTCAACAGGGTAGTTACCGTCTCCAATGTTCATGAGGAGGTCGGAGTAATTATCAGTGGTGGGGTCGTTTGTAAGCTGTGCTCGTATGTTGTTGTAACGTTGCGCCATAACAGCGATTGCTTCAGCGTCACATTGACTATGTTTGCATGTGTTTCTTGCTTCACAACGGATAGTATTTGGTGGAAGTCTCCACAAAACATTACCGTGATGCCACCAAATGGTTTTGAATTTCCAGAAATATCCTGTACGGTCCTATCGATCGCTTCATACATGGCCTTGTGTGTCATCGGAGCCTCGTCCACAATAATTGCTTTGGCTTCGTTCATCACTCTTACGATTGCTGTCCCTTTTTTCATTGAGCAGGTTGGTGTATCTTGTTTGTGAGCATCCAGGGGTACTTCGAAGGCGGAATGTAGAGTCCGTCCCCCTGTTAGTAAAGTTGCGGCTATACAACTCGATGCTGCAGCAATAGCGATATGGCCATTCGATCTGATCTTTGCAAGAATTAAATTCAAGAGGAACGTTTTACCTGTCCCTCCAGGAGCGTCAACAAAGGTGATACCGCAGCGCTGTGTGTTTACTTTGTCGAGAAATAGTGCATACTAGCTGAAACCCTGTCACAGACGGATTCCGTTCATTCACCCACCCTCACCAGCTCGCACACACTCGAGGGACATGGACTGGACAGGGTGTGCTTGCCCCCGCCTACTCATCCCCCACCCCTGTCCCATTCAATTTGCTTACTCCCACCCAAAAATGTAATTACCCCAGCCCCGCCTCTTCACTCCCCCGCCCCCCCCCGTCTGTTGATTCCCCGCCCCACTTGCCCCCGGGCCTCCACTCCCCTGTTCACCCCCTCACACTCAACGCCGCCTCATTCAACCCAGCCCCTGCCCCATTTCCCCCTGTCTCCCGCTTTCAATTTGCTTACCTTGCCCGCCGCCTCTTCACTCCTCGCCCCCATCTCAATGAAAAGTGTTTATTCTGCTTCAGAGTTGAAAGTTGACTATTGCCACTATGTGCGATGCACTCTTACAGGTACGAAGTTTCTTTCAGTACAGGTCACAGTGCCGAGAAAAACGTGATGCGACCGCAAGGAGGAGCACAAAATTCGTCCTTCAGTATTAATATATAGATAGATAGATAGAAGATACAGTCGACGCCACTTTATAAATCCACGGTTATAAAATCCAGCCGCCAATTGTGACCAAAATGAGTTGGATCGGAATTTTACATGGAGAAATCCGCCGATTAATAAATCCACCTGCTTGGCACATGCGAGGTTTCAACCTAAGCTTTATGTAGTATGTGCTGCCGCAGAGTGAAAAAAAAAACCAACAACAGCAACTGGTGACTGATTTCGAATCCCTCCGACCCCGAATCCCAACAGCCAAGGGAAGAAAGCGACGACAAACCCGAGCCGATGCCAACATCAGCAGAGATGCGGACGACACTCGCCAAATTGGACAGGGGATGCAGCTCTCAGGTTTTGCCCATCCCGATTTCTGCCACATGACGGATTCAATAAAGGAACATTTGCGCAAAACCTTCCCTCCCAAGCAAGTGACCTTGGAGAGATTCTTTTGAACAATCCCCTTGTCACTGTTTGATAAATCAATGTTTTCGTAGCATAAAGCAGTGTTTAACGACATTCGCTTTTTGTCTTATCGATCCAGTAGGTGGCTGAAAATAGGTTCTCCGCTTAATAAATCCAAACGGCGTGGTCCAATGGTGGATTTATAAAGCGGCGTCCACTGTACAATGTTTCTTGGTACATTTTGTGTGTCAAATTCACATTCTGAGGTAGTCACCATGTGCAGAAGAGGATTTTACATTGCAGACGCTATTTTCGAGGAGTGGAATTAGTAATTACACCTCTCAGCAGAAACTTTCTGACGACGGACGTAATGGCGTCAGCGAATAAACGATGATGTCATGACGTCCTGACGCCTCTCAGCGGTGACGTCACACATCGCCATGTAAACGAATGTAAAACGAAAAGTGTTTATTCTGCTTCAGAGTTGAAGTTTGACAATTGCCACTATGTGCGATGCACTCTTACAGGTACGAGGTGTCTTTCAGTCCAGGTCACAGTACCGAGAAAAACGTGACGCGACCGCCAGGAGGAGCACAAAATTGGTCCTTCAGTTTTAATATATAGATATTTCTCTCTGGTTTGCCGTCAGCTGATGCTCGTGGTTGTTGATGTACTGGTTTTTATCACATACGTCGAAATTCGCGTACCGAACGTACTCCTGTGCGTGGTTTGTGGCCGTTGTACGGTCAATGACAGGAAGGTTGTAGTTATCCAGAGTTTGACCTCCTTGTGCAAGGATGTGGTCTTCTATTTCCATCAAGCAAAGATTGTACATTTCCCCTGCGCGGTTGTCGTCAACATGAGCATTGTGGCGATGGAAAAAATCCTCTGCTAACGCAGCTTTATGATCATTCCAGAGTGCGAGTGGGTTACTTGGTTCACAAAAAAATAAACAGGACAATGAATAATTTCCGAAGACTTTGCGGGCTCTGTTCAATAGTTGCCTCTCGCAAGGCATTATGTAGATGGTTGTCATCCTCTGCAAGTCTCATCGCCAGACATTCCTCTCGAAAAGTTGGTAGGATTACACCTTCATGAATCCTGAGATCTTCGAACGATGTTGGACCATGTTCCTGGTAAAGCAGCATGCGTAAAAAACACATCGCACTTTGATTATTTTGGATTGACCATGTAAACTCTACCGATTGCAGGGTTTCTGAATACACCAGGGAATTGTGGTTCTGGAGTTCCCCTCTTGCGTCGATTCCACTTTTTGTTGCAAGAATCCCACGTGTAATACTCTGGAACTTCGTGATAAGTGAGTGTTTTCGCGAACTCATCCGTACGGCAAATTGTGAAGAATTCTGTCAGAGTTGTCTTTGGTGGTCCCGCTCTGGTGCGGGCATCAGCATTGCTATTGTCAAAGTACACTCGCTGGCCATTCTCCAGGTGGATAGCAAGCTGTATAACTGGTGGATAGTGTTCATGCATCGAGGAAGCCCAGGATTCGGTGAGCAGCTTCCATGGCACCCACGAACCTGGCTTCTTGATATTGTTGTTGCATTTCATCATTATTTTGTCCACCTTCAATAGTGAAGATCGCTTGGTCACTTCCCTTGTTTACATACTTCAGCACATATTTCACACTTTTGACTGAAGTACAAATTTCAACGTTCGTGTGGCACTTCATTTATTTAAAAGCCAAGGGTTGTGAGGTCCAACCCACCGATTGTCTATACCGTGCTCGATACACTGTCCATTTACAATCTTGGTGATTGCGATTACATTCCCTCTGTCCTCTGGAGTGCGCCTGCGGTACTTGGGATAGTTATCTTGCCCTTGATCCTTCGGGAACATTTTTGAGCAGGATCCGTCCTTCATACATGGACTGTTTCTGTTGAAAGGGCAGCACGGTCCATGGATGATGTTGCATTTCGTCAGTTCGTGCAGTTGAAGTTCCGAATCCGGACATGGTATTTCCGCAGATATGACTTGATCAATATCGTCGGGTCTAATTTTGCTTCCTGGGGACAGGCAGAGTAGTATGTGCACATGAGGGAGCCCTCTTTTCTGGAATTCGATAGAATACAGCCATGCCAGCAAGTCACCAAAAGCTCCATTTTTCAACAGATCCAGCAGTTTCTTCAATTTCAAATGAAAAACACGACAGACGATATCTGGCCGGTCTGATGCTGTTTATTTCGGTGGAAGATTTTCTGTAATTTCTGACTATTTCAGATTAGTAGTCGAGGTTATGAACAGATCTGGTCTGCCATACTTCCGCACGTATGCGATGGCATCTTGGGTGCACTCGTGTATATATTGCGGACCGCCCGTGAATGTCGATGGTAACACGATCCTTTGCCCCACATTCCGCGGATATGGGAATTCCAAGTACTGCAACAGGAGTACCAAGTGTTGCAGTTGAATTGCTAAGTGCTCCAGTTGAATTTTCAAGTGCTGCAGTGGGATTGCAAAGTACTGCAGTGGGTCTTCCAAGTACTGAAGTGGGGTTTACAAGTACATAAAAGTGACTTACCGGAATGTCGTAAGATCTTGCAAGTTCACAAACTGATTTTCAGGTACAATCTCACTTGATGGTCAGCTGAAAAGGAGAGTGAATAACTTTACTTTTATTTTACTTTATTTGGAGCAGGAAGACTCCACCAAACAGGGTGGGGAGCTGTACAATTTTTGCTCAGTTGTGACTGATGAGTCAGTGGACAAAGAAAAAAAAAATGTCAGCTTGACAATTTGAGGATGGTTGTATAATTTGAGTCAATTAGACAATTTGAAGTTGATTACAGGCAGAGAGTGATTGGATCAGAAAAGTATGCTGGTAAGCAAACCACCTGCATCTTTCATTCTACTTTTCAAATGCAAACCTGCAAAACTACTGCATACAACACTGTCTTTTTGCACTGTTGACTGTTCAAATCAAGAGCAAACCTAACCTGCATCTTTTTTTGCATTGTTCAAATGTTATGCAAATCTGCATCTTTGTTTCACTGTTGAATGGTAGCTTGCTGTCTTTAAGGATTAGGCTTAAAGGAAGGCAAGCTGGATAGCAATCTTTTTATCTTGCCAAAACGAAGTTTTTGCAAGATATGTTAGTCAGCTTGTATGTTTTTTTTATTATTTTTTTTTGTTTGTCTGTAATCACGTATAAAAAATTCTGCAGAGCACAGTTATCATTGGAAATTTTTGTAACTTTGCATATCAGAGGCCTATAGAGGTCCCTTTCAGTGCACAAAATTTTGAAGGTCAATGTCAAAGGTCAAGGTCACTTTGTCGCAAATCAGGGGAGTCGATGAAACCCTTATTTTTTGAGTAATTTTGATCGGATCGTCTTCAAACGTCATGGGAATATAGTTCATGGTCTGGCGCTCAGCTGATTAATTTTTTGGTGGCGATTGGCCTTGACCTTCATGGTTAGCGCCTCAGGTCAAACATATTTGACCCCAAGGTCAAATTTTCAAGTTTTAGGAACCATATTGTGTAGTACCTCAAATTGAACACCTCGATGAGTGCTTTCTAGAGATGTCAAGCTTGAGACATT
>NC_140962.1:34840301-34845301 GCF_056783735.1 Eptatretus burgeri
TATCCTGTCACCTAGCCTACTCCCAACCCCTACGTTCCCTTCCCGGAGGGGAATAAGGGAGAGCTAACGTCCTGTGTCGAGGCCCAACGAAGCCTCAGAATGGCCTCCCCAGAGTTCGGCGATCTTAACACCAAGTGGGTCCAGCGGCCCACAACGACAGCGAGGGATGGATGGTGCGGAGGGGTACATCTCCTAATCTACCCTAACCATTTAACTGTTAAACTACCCCGGGGCTTTCAACAAGCGCCTCTCGCTTAAACTATTGGTTCTAACAACCCAGATTCCCGTCGCCTGTGTTGGTGTCCTTACAATTTCGGGCCTCGCCCACCAATTTTCTCTACGTGCCCTCACACGGTCTCCTGGCTGGGACAGGTGGCTCACTTTGGCAGGCACGACCGTCTGCCGATTCTCCCGCTATGGCACCCCCGGGCACTACACTGCCTCCGAGCCTACCAGCTCCCTAACACCGGGAGTGCCCCCATGGCACCTCCCCTGAAACGCACACGTGGCAGGCCGGCCTCCCGGGCCCCTTTCCGAGGGTCACCCGTGCCCACTGCACTGCCCACGCGGCTAATGGCGCCCCGGGCCCCGCACCAAGCAGGCGCACCCGTGCCCACTACTCTATCCCGGCCCCCATGGGCCCTTGGCCTACCGCGGCCGACTAGCCTGGTGCCCGGGGTACCCTCTCAGCGATACTCACCTTTCGCAGCCACGCTCCCAAGCCCGTCAACAGGGCTCCTGCACCCTCCAAATGGGTTTCGAGCCTACATTCCCACCAACAGCAAAACAACCTCCATTTTTCAATTTGACTAACCCAGCTAACTCACTTTATACTGACCCCGGGGTCCCTTGGGCGGGAGTCACTCCTCCCCCAATCACTCATCGCACCATGCATTCCCCATTCACTCCATACACACAGACCCGCTGGCCTCACTCACTCACCAAGCACATGCTTCCACTTCACTCACCAACAACTCTTCAACACACACACCGCTGAACTCTGCCATCCTCCTAACTACATCCCCTAACTAACTCGTGCTCCCACGTCGTCCCTTAAACTAGTAGCACGTTCCTTTTAACACTACGTAGCTAAGCTACGTCCCCTCTACACATCCTCAGTCTGTCACTGTCTCCAATAAATCATTTTATTTCCCAACCTAAATCTCACTAAATCCCTCTAACTAATCCATTCCACGGACTCCATGAGGACTTACCCCTGCCCCATGAAGTCGGTCTAACTAAGCTAACCCTTCCCCCTAACTAGTTTTCATCCTGTGCCCAGGTAAGGGGGTCTTTCACCCCTTGCCCAGGAATCCTGTACACCCGAAAGTGAGGCTTGCTTTTTTTTTTTTTCCATGCGCAGCACCTGCGCGGCAACTCAGAGCTCGCGCACTTTACACCTGCCCGTGACGTCATGCAGCTGCACGTGTTCCTCGTCCCTCCTTGGACGGGACCATCCGGCAGAGATACCCCTCCTGCCGGATTCCAACCCCACGTGCAGCCATGGCGTCACCGTGCGCATAAAAAAAAAACAAGCCACACGTCTCGAGGGGTTCCCCACGCGAACACATGTGCTTTGCCCGTTGGAGCTTAACACACACGATCGCGTGGAGAACCCGTCCGGTCCAAATCCATTTACCTGCCTAAACTTTGTCCGTCCGCGGGATCGGCAAATCCACCGCGTGCGTTTCCGGACCGGGACTTCACTCTCGCAAGCGAGCACGTGGTGGTCTCGTGCGTTGCACAGCACGAACCGCGTGCTCACTGCTGGGTGAACCCGGCACGGTCCTCGAAACAACTACAGCCGCTACTCGGCTTTCGTTTCTCCCATGTCGCCGTCTCCGTCTCCATTCAACCCACGCACACCTGCGTGTTACGACGCACACAGTCCACACCATCACATCCACACGGGGAGACGCGGCTGCGTGCTCCCGCATGCCGACCGACATCTCCCTCTCATACCGCTCTCTCACACACACGGTCTCCCTGGCACACAGCGACCTTGCACACGGCCGTTCACTCACGCGTGCCTCACTACTCACACAAACCATACTACTCACACGTGGTGCTCCATTCACTCGCGCGGGGGCACTCACCCGCGGTGCCTCACCCACGTACGCGAGGGCACTCAACCGCTGTGCCTCATCCACACACCGTGCCTCACTCATACACGCGGGGGCACTCACCCGCGGTACCTCACTCATACTGGCCGTTTCACTCACACACACGGCCTCTTCCACACACGGTTCCTCATCCACACACGGTGCCTCATCCAAACACGGCGTGCTGGGAAGCACGCACTCCAGCACCATCGCCACCACACCACTCACACACGGGGTCGCTTCCACACACGGGGACGCACTCACGCCTTGCACCACACACACAGGGACAACCACACTGGGGATTCGTGTCCCCACAAGGGTCTCCGGGGCCTCTACACCCCCCAAGCTCTCCGTGCACCCGTCCACAGCACTCGTCCCCTCAACCTCGCAAAGCACGACCGAACTCACCTGGTCGTGACTCGCCTCAAGGGGGCATACTCCCTCCCCTTGTTCCTGGAGGTCATCCAGCTGCTCGCACCGGGTCCCAACACGCTCCGCGAGCTCAACCCCATTGTCCTCCACTACCTCCGTGTGTGCGTGCGCGTCACTTACCCCGTCTTCATCGTGTAGTCTTCCCTCTATCGTTCCCATCTCCCGTGTCTCTGCCAACTCTTCACCCTTTACCTCCCTTGTCTCAACTATTATTTCTGTTGTCGTCACCTCGTGTCTCGTCTCACACGTTTTGGTCTCCCCATTTAATTTTTCCCTTTCGGTCATCGTCACGACCCTCGCCCAACACGTTCCACGAATTATTTTTTCACCCGCCTCCACCGCGGGCCTGTCAGCCGTTGCACCCCCATCCAGCTCGTTTGCTCCCACACGTGGAGTCGCCATTTTATCTCCCCGGTCACGGCCTTCATGCCCGCCTGCAGGCTTCGGCCCATGTTCTGCGTCTCACCCCGCAGCTTTTTCATTTCTTCCCTCATTTGCTGTGTATTCGCATCCATCGTCGTTTTCACTTCATTTGTATTTGTATCCATCTTTTCGTTCATTTGTTTGTTCATGCCTTTCATTTCGTTTTTCATTTCATTTGTATTTGTATCCATCGTCGTTTTCACTTCATTCATTTGTTTGTTCATTGCCGCCAGCATGGCGCATAGCTGGGCCATGTTGGATGCACTCAGCTGAGCCGTTTCGGCAAAGGTTGGGGAAGGGTCTTGGTGGAGAGGGGGGGGGAGGTGTCATACACCGCGGCCGCCGCCGCACCCACCTCGGGTCCTGGGTTCAGTTGGGCGAGTCCGTGTTCCTGCACAATCAACATTTCCTGCTCGGGGATTCCATCCTGGACCATGGACTCTACATTATTACACATATACATTTCTAATACCCCCGGCTCCCGCTCGCCTTGAGACGCCATCTTGCTTCTCGTGAAGGGTTAATTTCGCTCGCTCGTAATTTGGAGGGAATCGGGGGTCGCTTCTCTCACCCCTGGACCGATTCCCGTAAATTTCGCTGGAGACAGGAGAGCCCGTTTTCCTGTTCTCCGATACCAGTGCCGCGAGGAGGGCGATGAATTTGTATCCCACTCCTGACACCAGTGTTGCGGTCTTCGCGCCCGCCGGCGTGCGGACGGCCACGTAACTCGAATCGCGGCACGTCGCCCACCGGACGGACAATCCAGTCGTGACCCTCTCGGACTAACGCCGGGAACCAGTCACGGGTGGACCTTTCGGTCTCACCGCGATCGAGCCAATCAGCCCCCGCGTGGGATAGGGTTGCTCGCCAGAATTCGAACTACCTAAGTACCCACGCGGAGGGTAGACCGGGCGATCGCACCTCGCCGCAGGTCGACTTCGGACACGGGCCACTTAGCGACCCGTTCCGTACTATCAGAATAACCGAGCAGTGTTATCGTCGACCTCGACGGTTCGATTAATTATCGGGCGTATTCAGCCCACTACCAACCCTTTACGTGAAGCAAGATGGGGGTTCAATGGGGAAAAAGACGAAGCGAAGCGGGAAACAGTTCAACAATAAAGCACATTTATTCGCGACGAACGGAAAGCACACAAATACAATTCCACCAAATGCACACAAAAAGAAAACACAATTCCATTTACACAAAAAGCAAACATAAAAGTGAAAACACAGTGCAGAGCTAATACCGACTACCGAGCACACGGCAACACTTATACAATTCTACTTCACAGACGGCGCCGACAACACATACCCAAAACCAAGGAAAAGAAATACCCTCAAGAATGAGGTAGGCCTGGGGCCGAGACCTGGTCGGGCCTACCCGTCTGGTGATGAGACGCGGAGCGGCGATGGCCGCGCACCCCGCGGGCCTCGTGGACAGTGCCTGGCAGGGGGGTGGGAACGGGGCCCCCTTGGTCGCACTATCTCAGCGCGGGGGGAAAAAGGAGGGGGGGGTTGCTGATGCTCGGGGTATAGAGGATCTTTATTATGTGCGACGAGCGTCTCCACCTCGGCCAGGTCGCGCTGCCGGCCTCCCTCGGGCGCGCAGCTCCTTGCACGACGCGAGCACCCTTCGTCCGACTCGCCGCCTCTCCACAGCTCGTCCCCTCCGTTCCGACTCTCCTTCGCCTCGTTCCGACCTTTACGACTCCCTTCTTCCTCGTTCCGACTTTTTACTACTCGTTCTCCTTTTTTCTCCCCTCTGACTGACGAACACCGTCCTTTTATCCCCCCGTAACTTCGCCTTTGACCCCCTCCCTTTGACCTTTCAACTCGCTCCCCATTGGCCCGAGAAAAAGTGGGCGTGAAGGCTTTTTGATCCACAAATTTGCATATATCGATCGCCCTGGGGGCGGGGCCAATTCGCCCCTCGCTCACCGATTGGACGGCAAAAAGTGGGCGTGTGTCGTTTTCGATCCGTTTTTGAAGCAGAAAATCCGTGGTTTTGTACACGCTGTTCAACGTGCGCCCCTACACGAG
>NC_140962.1:34850301-34852286 GCF_056783735.1 Eptatretus burgeri
TAGACAACGGGTTTGGGCCTAACTACACATGCACTTACCGAGATACCTCACCTAAGGGACCTGAATGGTGGTTTGCGAATCTGGTAACCACAACAATATATATATATATGTCTATATCTATATATATATATATATATATATATATATATATATATATATATATATATATATATATATATATATGTCTATATCTATATATATATATATATATATATATATATATATATATGTGTATATATATATGTCTATATGTATGTGTCTATATATATATGTCTATATATATATGTCTATATATATATATGTCTATATATATATGTCTATATATATATGTCTATATATATATATATATGTCTATATATATATATGTCTATATATATATGTCTATATATATATGTCTATATATGTCTATATGTCTATATATATATATATATATATATATATATATATATATATATATATATATATATATATATATATATATATGTCTATATATGTATATATATATGTCTATATATATATATATGTCTATATATATATATATATGTCTATATATATATATATATATATATATATATATGTCTATATATATATATATATATATATATATGTCTATATATATATATATATATATATATATGTCTATATATATATATATATATATATATATATATGTCTATATATATATATATATATATATGTCTATATATATATATATATATATATATATATATATATATATATATATATATATATATATATATATATATATATATATATATATGTCTATATATATATATATATATATATATATATATATATATATATATATATATATATATATATATATATATATATATATATATATATATATATATATATATATATATATATATATATATATATATATGTCTATATATATATGTCTATATATATATGTCTATATATATATGTAATATATATATATATGTCTATATATATATATGTATAATATATATATATATATATATATATATATATATATATATATATATATATATATGTCTATATATATATATGTCTATATATATATATATATATATATATATATATATATATATATATATATATATATATATATATGTCTATATATATATATATATATATATGTCTATATATATATATATATATATATATATATATATGTATATATATATATATATATATATATATATATATATATATATATATATATATATATATATATATATATATATATATGTCTATATATATATGTCTATATATATATATATATATATATATATATATATATATATATATATATATATATATATATATATATATATATATATATATATGTCTATATATATGTCTATATATATATGTCTATATATATATGTCTATATATATATGTCTATATATATATGTCTATATATATATATGTCTATATATATATATATATATATATATATATATATATATATATATATATATGTCTATATATATATATATATATATATGTCTATATATATGTCTATATGTATATGTATATATGTATATGTATATGTATATATATATATATATATATATGTATATGTGTGTGTGTATATGTATGTCTGTACGTGTGTGTGTGTGTGTGTGTGTGTGCGCGCGCATGCACACACCAAGCGCTGTTCTTGTTATGATTGTGACATCGCATCCAAAATGTTTCATCACATCACATTTCTTGGAATTAATTTTTTTTTCAATCAATTCTAAGTTGTAACAAGTTATATATGTGTAAATATGCTTGGGGAAAATGCATTTTGACTGCTCTAAAAAGTGTGCGTTGTCGTCTCGTGGAAGCGGCAACATTTCATGGCGATTGCTTGAGCGTTTATTATGTGCCACCAATTGTGCCGCGAGCTAAATGTTAAAATATTTGGAATGGAGTCTGCTGCAGGGCATCCTTTCCTGCATTGCAAACAATGTTCTTTTAAATGAAATTG
>NC_140962.1:34852786-34855286 GCF_056783735.1 Eptatretus burgeri
GTTGAGACAAAATCACACATTGATGTTTTGCTTTTGGGCAAGAAACAAGATGTAGCTCCTCTTGTGCATGTGAATGGCAAAGGACAATGAGGGGAAAATGGTTTTTTAGTAGTCTGGAAACACCAAAGGGCTGGGGTGGCTGTTTGTATACAACCTTCCTTTTGCAGTTCCAGTGTTGTTTTTAATGAGATTATCAAAGGGTATTTGATTTCACTCACCTTCACACATAATGGCTTTAAACACACCGTACTGAATGTCTACGCACCTAGCGATAAAGCACTGGAGAGATTTCGCCTTTTACACACACTTAGAAACATCTCTTGTACACATTGATTTTGATGGACTTGTCTGCTTGGGTGGAGATTTCAACAGCACGATGGACCCCACCATTGACCGTAATGGAGAGGAGCCGCACCCAGCAAGCAGCGAGTGCCTTTGTTGGAAAGCTCCTTGTCCAAGTTTTCCTCTGGATTGATGTGTGGAGAATCCGCCCAATCTTTTCCGTCAACACACGTGGAGTCGATTGTTCAAAAGGCCACCTATCACTTGCAAGATTCGGCCGTTTCTACATCAGCAGTACCAGTACCTTTCAAATGTTGTGAGGCAATCACTGAACATTTATTCCGAGTGGGCTTCTCAGACCATCACATGAGTCGCGCCGTATTCATAACCAGTTCGGAATCGTGGTGCTGCCTACTGGACTTTCAACGCAAGCCTTTTGGATGACCAACTCTTTGTTGATGGCTTTTGGTGTGTTCTCGAGAACTATGCTCCAACGTAAAACTTTCTTCCCCTGCCTTGGAAAATGGTGGGACAACGTCAAAGTGCAAATAAGATCCTTTTTGCCAACAATATGGAGCCTACCACACCAAATATGACTCTGCCCTTCCAATCCTTGCTTGCCAAAAAGAAATATTTTGTTGCAGACCAACCTCTTGGCTTCCGTCATGAAAGAACCAACCTCTTGCTGGTGAAAAAAAAAAGCTCTTCTTGCTTGGACTTTGTGCAAAGCAGAAGTCAGAGGAAGCGCTTGATTCGTCTCCGACTGGAGAATTTGTGTTACTCTGGACACCTCCTCTAAGTTCTTTTTTGGACTGGGAAGCTCAAACAAAGAGAAGTCAGCAGATAATTCCAGTAAGGACAAAGGAAGGAAGGATAACACACAATCAAAAAGATGTCAGAGCCTCACTCAGACACTACTTTACTGAACTTTATCATGCTCAATCCCGACAACAAAATGATAACAGTGCTGACTTCTTCCTTAGCTACCTTGTCCAAAATCTGCAGTTCTACAAATGGACAAGGAAGTAACTCTGGAGGAACTCCAAGCTGCTCTTCTGCAGAAAGCTCTACCCTCGGGTAAGGCCGCCGGCCTGGATGGAATTCCTGCGGAATTTTATAAAACCTTTTGGGACCTCCTAGGACCAGAACTACTTGAAGGTTATAATCGACGCGGTCGATGGTCACACTCACTGCCATTAAGCTGCCGGAGGGCTGTCCCTGCGCCCTTATCCTCCAAAAAGGAGACCTTCAGCAACAGCAACCACACAACTGGCGTCCGATCTCTACATTTACTCTCTGTGCAGACTACAAAAAATATTTTTCCAAGCCGCCCTTGCCAACGCACCTGAAAAGCCATAGTCGAGAGATCCAACACCCAGATCCAGTCTTACTGTGTCGCCGAAGAGGACAATTCATGACAGTATCTTCATTGTCTGCATGATATAATTGACGTATCTGTTCTCTTGAGCAAAGAAATGTCGGGTTGGTGTTCTTAGATCAAGAAAAGGCCTTTGATACCATTGATCATTTTTATCTTTTCTCTGTTTTACGGGGGTTTTGGTTTTGGGGGAAAATTTTATCTCTCTGTGTGCAGTTACTGTATAACAACACTTTTAGTCTCTTAAAAGTTAACAACATTTTATGTCCCCCTTTCCTGTGCTTAATAGAGGCATTTGATGCGTCAAGGGGTGCTGCCCTCTTTCTGGCCTCCTGTACTCTCTTGCGATTGAGCCTTTGCTCGTTCGGTTGCGTGCACGTCTTCTCGGTTTCCTTCCTCAACCAATGGCGAACCCGTTTAAAGTGATTGCTTCTGCAGATGATCTTTGTGCAATCGTTACCGCTTTCGAATATGAGGATGTCTCAGCCTTGTGCTGGTCCATTGCATTCATGAAGATTTGGTTTTGGCAAGTTCCACAAAAAGTGAACTGGAGGAAAAAGCAGAGCTCTCCGCATCTTGGTCCACAGAATGGCACCATTCACCTCCGACTCTTCCCGAGAAACTTAAATGGGAAAGGGATGGAATTCTTTACCTAAGCGTCTTTCTTGGAACTGAGAACTTCATTTTTAAAAAAACTGGGAATCTCTAATAATTAAAACTGAGAGAGCGCAATTTACGACACTGGAAGGGCTTACTTTGTCAACTCTCCTATCTAAAGGGCCGAACCCTTGTTTTAAATAACCTTGCAGCATCAATGCTTTGGCACGTTTTTATAGCGCT
>NC_140962.1:34872786-34897675 GCF_056783735.1 Eptatretus burgeri
TTAAGCGACCTGCCGCATCACGGAATTATCCGTGCGACGGCCTACAATTCCGGGGAGTGGGAACCGACATAGCTTTCCCCACCTAGTGGTCTTCTCACTCGGCCACCGGCCCGCAACAATATATCTTCAGTATATACACAATTCAGATTGAGAGACAGAGACAGAGACAGAGACAGAGACAGAGATGTCGATATATAGAGACAGACAGAGAAAGAGAGAGATGTGGGGATACAGAGAGATTTTGAGAGAGTTGTATAGATGTGTAGACAGAGATATAGAAAGAGACATAGATATATTGAGAAAGAGACATAGATTCAGACAATGACATTGACATAGGGAGATAGAGATTCAGATTGAGAGAGATGGAGATAAAGACAAATTTGATTGGTCGAGTTGATGTGAAATGGCATATTTTGTCCAAATACTACTAAACGGAAAGATTTTGAAATTGCTAAAAAGGCAATTTGTGTTCTTCAGTGTTCAAACCTGTAATTGAATTGGAATAAAATAAAATAAAGATTTTGAAGTTGTCGAAAAAAAAAAGGCAAAACAGAGAACTTGTTTTTGGAAGTTTACCATCATTGACCCAGTGTCTTTAGGGTAATAATAAAAAATATGGGGTAATAAGAGTTCCCTTGAGAAAAACTTCAACGCATGAGGAGGCCATTTGGCCCATCAAACCCTGCGCCATCTCAGGTTGTTTGTGCGTGCTCTATCCTTTTAAATTCTGAACGTCAAGCAAGGAAGCAGCACATACCATTTTTAAAGCCCTTGGTATGATTCATCCAGGGTTTGAACCACTGACCTCCCAGAATGAGAGAAAATGCTCAAACCATTATGCTACTGAGGCTGGTAAAATGCAAGGCCACATTCTTGTTCGACTTGCTGGCTTCCTCCAATCATGCAATTAGCAAATAACTCTGTTTCGAGCCCCTTCGTCTCTACTCCCAGTAGAAGCCGGAATGTCTGAAAGCATCATCATGGGCCCAGTCCCATTCCCCTTATAAACTGATGACCTCTCCAATGCTCTGAAAACCCTCTTCCTCTTTATGGATGACAACATTATGCTGTTCAATACCACATCCCACCAACTGGCCAGCAGCAACTTTCCTCTGCTGACCTGGAAAGGATCAGATGGTGGTCAAACACTTGGAACACATTATTCAATCCAGGAAAATCTCACATTCTCACTGTTTCTCTGGAAGGATCATCAAACCAACATCTAATCTATTTCTCCAATCAACCAAGGGACTGCACTGGGACAGATGACTGAAAGAGCTCATAGTGTTGGAGTAGAATCAGACAAAACCAAAATCTGCTGCTGTTGGAACCTGAATCGTATCTACTTTGAATATGTCGATGATTCTCGGAGCATTGGCCACAATCTCATCAATATATGCCAGATGTGATGCAGGGGCTCTGGACGGTGATTACAGCACATCCCACAATGTTATCATCTTGAATCAGGTGATGTGCCACAGTCTTTCATACAAGGGACTCTCCACAATCTCCCACTACATTTTTTTTTCTCTATGCAATCTGTAATGGCCAAAGTAGTGCAGTTCATCACTTCTTTTGACTTCAAGCCTGTAAAGTTCGGCAATCATAAGATCTGTATTCGTCGCACTTTAATTTTGATGTTCAGAGAGCATTTTGGCTTTTAAGTTTTAAAAAGAAAAATAAGGTGGTAGCGAGTGAGCATACCTCTAGGCCATCCTGTAACCCACATATGTAAATATGTATATTATTTCTGATTATGAATTCTGCCATGCACATGAACAATAAATGCAACAATAAGACCATTAGCGTTTGGGGAAACAGTACTTTAGCTTACATGTAGTGAGTGGCCATTATCTTACCAGGCTGTGGTGCTCCGTATAGTTCATCCTGGAGGAATGGCATGGCACTGATAGCACAGGGCACACGGGCAGCATATTCACGCTCAGTGGCTACAAAGGTGCTATTAATGACCTCGAGGCAGAAGAGGCGAGGAGAGAAGTTGAACTTTCCAGGGTCTGCGGCATGGGGAGAGAGAAGGGGGGGGGTTGGGGGAGAGGAGGGGGTTGGGCTGTAAAGTGGATTTGCCTTTTGTTTGTACAAATAATCTGAAACGACATGAAAGCAAGCATCATAGTTATGTGCCAGCTTGTTCAGCAATTATGGAAGTTTATGAACTGTGTGGGCTTGTTGAACTGATCCTTGGTGATTGTGAATAAAGCACACAATCCTCCAGGAGAGTCCTGTTATTGAAATACATTTTCACGGGATCGTACCAAGCAACATGCAGTCGTAGGACTTGCGGTCTTTTCGCCGAAGTGCCTCCCAAAATTCAGGAGCCTCAGCCCCTTCCTCACATTCGTTAATGGTCACGCGGCTACTATTGTGAAGACCAGCCTCGAGGGGGCATCTGGGTAGAATTGCAGAAGGAGAAGGCAGTGGGTTTGGATGCACATTGTTACTTATCCACTTGGTCATCTGGCCACAGAGGCTTATTAGGTGTTGCTACTTATTGTACGTTCTTGGCCATCTCCAACATGCTAATCTGATATAAACTAGAATGGCACTCAATGGAGCGCATACCTCCTCCAAGCTGAACAGTTTACATTGTATATTCCACTGATAGGCCAGATCTGGATTCGGACCTGAAAAAAATTGAATCAGCTTGTTCTCGTCACCTGCCCAGCTCATCCACCAAGTTTTTTCATAATCCATCTACAACTTCTTTGAAATATCATGCCATATCTCTTAATGGTGAATAACCACTTCAAAGATTTTAAATGTTCGTATCTGGATCCGGATCCAGATCTTCACCAAAATCAAATTAATTCATTCTTGTCACGCACCCAACCTGTCCACCAAGTTTCGTCCAAATCCGTCCATAACCTTTTGATATCCTGCTCACAGACAGACAAATAAGAAAGATGTCATGCAGAGCACAATACTTGTTCCCTTCATATGCTGCCTTTTTGGCTGCTGGTTGCATCATTGGTTCGGGACACGGCGATGCCGCTGATGCAGTGCCCCAATTACCAGTACACTGGTGCTCATTTTGCCTACCTCCCAAGGATGACAGGCCGAGTCAACCCCCTGGTAATAAATTCAGTGGCCAACGGGGCTCAAACTCAGGACCCTTGGATCCCAAGCCATCACCATAACCGCTAAGCCAACACCATGCTTACAATACTTGTGAAATCACCAAAACAAATTTGACCTTAAAAATAATTGGCGGGGTGAATTCAGTAACCTGAACTATAAATCCTCTTCAAATTTCAAGTCAATCGGATGAAAATTGAGGATTATCGAAATTCCACCTTAGTTGTTGACCTTTTGGTCGATGTTAACCTCAAAAATAATTGGTGGTTGAATTCAGTGACCTGATGTGCAAATCCTCTTAAAATTTCAAGTCTATCATATGAAAACTGATGATTTTAGAAATTTGCCGAAGTTGTTGACATTTTGACCTCGATTCTTGCTTGCTTGTGACCATCTCTACCATTTCATGAAGATTGGTTTAAAAATGTAATCCTTTGGCAATTGACATACAGTCAGACAGATAGACAGAATCACAGACCAAACCAAGCAATATACTTGCGAATCTACGATTTTGAAAGCAACAAAGTGGTGAAAACCACCTCTGTCCACCTTCGGTAGCGGAAGTAAAAATATACCATTAGAGATGGGGAATCCCCTGCCATTGAAAAATAATTGAAATCAGATAAGCAGTTTTCCATTTATTACAAAAAACATTTTTTTCAACATGGCCACCCCAGTCGGCCATCTTGGATCCGGACACGCCCAAAATCAATAGGGTTCTTCCTTTTCAGGTGGTATATTGTGACCCAAATTTCAAATCGATATGGCAAAAACAAAAACTTTTTTCAAGATGGCCGCCCCAGTCGGCCATATTGGATCCGGCCACGCCCAAAATCAATAGGGTTCTTCCTTTTCAAGTGGTACATGTGTGACCCAAATTTCAAATCGATATGGCGAACAGTTTATGAGTTATCGCACTCACAGCTATAAATGTTGACGCCATAAATGTTGACGCCCAGCCAGCCAGCCGGACGACCGCCCCAGTCGGCCATCTTGGATCCGGCCATGCCCAAAATCAATAGGGTTCTTCCTTTTGAGGTGGTACATGTGACCCAAATTTCAAATCGATATGGTGAACAGTTTATGAGTTATTGCACTCACAGCTATAAATGTTGACGCCCAGCCAGCCGGACGGAAAGACGACCCGGGTGATAACAATATCCCCCTTCCACCACGCGGCGGGGGATAAAAAATATACCATCAGAGATGGGGAATCCCCCGCCATTGAATGAAAAAGGTCATACATATTCCAGATAATGAGGGAGGTGAATTGGAAACAAGACACCATTTGGTCATCATCTCGAAAAAGTTCCCCAGGGGTGAGGAACGTAGTTACCAAAAATAATTGAAATCATTTAAGCGGTTTTCCATTTATTACAAAACCCATTTTTTTCAAGATGGCCGCCCCAGTCGGCCATCTTGGATCCGGCCATGCCCAAAATCAATAGGGTTCTTCCTTTTCAGGTGGTACATGTGTGACCCAAATTTCAAATCGATATAGCGAACAGTTTATGAGTTATCGCACCCACAGCTATAAATGTTGATGCCGCTCCAGTCAGCCATCTTGGATCCGGCCACGCCCAAAATCAATAGGGTTCTTCCTTTTCAGGTGATACATGTGTGACTCAAATTTCAAATCGATATGGCAAAAAAACATTTTTTCCAAGATGGCCGCCCCAGTCGGCCATCTTGGATCCGGCCACGCCCAAAATCAATAGGGTTCTTCCTTTTCAGGTGGTACATGTGTGACCCAAATTTAAAATCGATATGGCGAACAGTTTATGAGTTATCGCACTCACAGCTATAAATGTTGACGGTCGGACGGACGGCCAGACGCCCTGGGTGACAATATCCCCCTTCCGCCACGCGGCGGGGGATAAAAACTATGTAATACGAAATTAAATAATGCCCTTTGGTTGCCAGGACAGCCCACAACTAGGTTGTAAACATTTCCTTCAAAAGATGAAAATTCATCTTAGGCAGGGTGCTGCTGGGACAGTCTGGAAGGATGGAATTTGGTCAGGGTACCAGCACACAATGGCCTGCTCTTCTCAAAACATACAATTTTTTTATGGCACTTAACAGGGTTGCCAGCTTAACTTCCCCTTCAAAGGAAAATGCTGTGACGCCATTCCGGGCCTGCAAAGCACGAGGATTAGAGTTTCAGGCCAAGAATCAGGTCCACACGAGTGTTCAACGCTGAGTTTGCCACGTCTGAGCTATTGTGCCAATCCCGTGATACCAAATTCAAACATCTCCCTCATGCCCATATTGTATGGATAGTGTTGTTGCAGCCAAAGAGGTATCAGGGCAAGGGTTATGGTGGATGGTTTGCCATTGCCTTCCCACGAGCAGAGCAGAAATTTAACCATTGTGCCAATGATAACTCGCCCCCTCTTCATTGAAAGAGCGTCGGATCATTAATGTTCACCATGTACTGCAAGCAGATACATCTCGAGATTAACATCCATCCAAGGGATGGGTGCACTTTATGATGCAACCAACGTCCTGCCTGCAAAGCACCAATAAGACAGTTTGTAGGCGGTGTGAGAATCAAATCCAGACCATGCAGCCCAGGGATGAGTGCGATATCTCCATCACTCTGTCAGGAAATTTGAAGCCAGTCAACATTTACTTTGCACAATATAGTGCAAGGTCATTGCCCGTCAAGAAAATATAGATATCAGTATGCTTCAACTACCCTTTAAAGACGACATCGAAATCTGTTGGGTAAAAAATTTTTAAACACACCCCATAGGACCACGATGGAAGTCGAATTGACTTTGCATAGACACACCATTTAATGTTTTCAAGATCCATGTTGAAGTCAAAATAAATATATCGTTGTTTCAAACCATTTTTTACAACCTATCTCGATGAATGTGGCTTTCATTGGCATATCATTTCACGATCTATATTCTCTCTCTTCATTGTCGACTTACAGATCCTTAACGCAGCGAGCGGCACGCCGGCCCACGTCCCTCCCAGGCTCTGCCACTTTGCAGCCTTGCCACAGGTAGATGAGAGCTTGGTGCACGTTGAGGAGAATGAGTGAGGCCCGGGACCGCAGGCTGCTGCAGTGGCACGCTACTTCAAGTAGGCTTGCTTCGAGTGGAAGCTCTCCGCGGACACAGTACAGTCGCCACTCGGCTGGAACAATGGGTGAATTTCCATCAACCATTAAGGTGTTTATCCAAATGAGCATCTCGGTCATGACTACTACTGAAACTTTTTAATCTGAGTCACTACCTTAAGGATGTGTTGGGTTTTTTAACGCAGACTATCCTGAAAGCAGTAAATACAACCAAAGGTCACAATACTCAGTGCTGTACTTCAACAAAATCACAAACTCAGATTTAAAGCTTACCAAAACCAAGCTGGAAGTTTCCTTCGACTACCTGTGCTCTCAAAGGTCATTGATACATTTATATGGATTAATGTCGCAATAAACCCGTGAAAAAAAACATGACCCATTCAGAATGTTAATCCTGACATCAAGATAGTCTCACAGCATCACCATCATGAGCCCTCGAAAGATAGTAGCACCCAACCTCTAGACCACATCCACTGGTCATCGAGAGGAATCCAACAAATATACACTGATGGACGTGACTCCTGAAAATAATCAAAGGCACGTAGATATGATCTTACTCGCAAATACCACCCATCGCTTCGCTGACGGGAGTACTAAAGGAGGGGGGAGTGAAAAAAAAAAAGAGGGGGGAGAATGAGGAGGGGTGTGGGAAGGGAAGGCAAACATGCGGTAGATCGTTAATTACAATTCATACCGTCTCATCAAAATGATTCTGCATGGAATAACAGTGAAGACGGAAACAAAGTAATGTCTGAAATCCATTTTCTACCGTCATACTATAAACACGGCCCAGAGACAAACTCCCGTCTGGACATAAACACCGGCCAGACACATACGGAGCCAAACTCACATCTGGACATAAACACCGCCCAGGCACATACATAATCCAGACAGACCCAGAGATAAACAACGCCTGGACAAAAACACCATCCAGACATGTCTGGAGACAAACACCGTCCGCACATAATCACCTCCTGGAGACAGACACACATATGTGTGGGAGGGAGCCGCACTGTATTAGGAGGGAGTGGAGCGAGGATGGGACAGACAGAGAGAAAATGTTATGCTTTATGATTGACACACACACACACGTGGCCGATATCGGCAATTTTTCGGGAATCGGCAGGTTGGAGTCAGTACGATTAATGATTCCAGTACGTACTGTATACAACCCAGAAACCTTGAGTAGCTTTCACCAAAAAACATCGTTAAATTTATACAGACGTTTCAAGGATACGTTCACAAACATATTCTTTATAAACAGCTGCGTGTGATGGGTGGAAAAAAATGGCTTGGTAATTTATAAAACAGGTTAATACAGCAAATGGCTCAAAAATTGGACGTTTTCAAATTTATTTTGCTTTGAAACTCACAAGGAGAAACATCTAAACTTTATAAAGCAAATCCAATGACCAATTGCTTTAGAAACAGGTGTGAGGACAAAGGAAAACCTGATAGAATCTCCATAAGATACGGGATGAAACTTTGCCACCACGGCACCCGTAACAGACATGTCATGTCCACACACCCGCAGAGAGTCCGTACAGATCCAAATCTACCCATATGTACCACGTTCATGTGTGCTGTAAACATACCTCTACCTTGTAGTAACTGTCGACTGCATATCCCCATCGGGACACGAACTGTACTGCTATCAACTGTGGGGCACTCAGTAAATGGCTTAAGCACTCAAGCAAGCACTCCAACGGAACGCCTTGATTGGCAAGTGATTTCCAATTGCCGTCGATAAACTTATGCATCCAGAAACGCCCAAGCAACGTCCGAATTGGACAAATAAATACTTTTTATAGGGGTTAGTGGAGGAAATGGGAAAGCAGTGCGAGAGGAGCGAATGGGGAGGCAGCATACCAGGGCATTACCGGGCGATAAAATACGTCCAAACAGCAACGTTTTCTTTCTAAACATCGTGTTCCATAATAAAAATCAAAACTAATGCTATCTATTAGGTAAAAGCTTGCCTGCAATTCAGGACACACACACACACACACACACACACACACACACACACACACACACACACACACACACACACACACACACACACACACACACACACACACACACACACACACACACACACACACACACACACACTAACCTCATCGCGGTTCATGCTAAACATGCACGCGCACCGATGATGCACTCATCCTTTCACTCGCACGAATTTCCACACACCCACACTGCATGGTGGCACATCCTGCGTGACTTCGATGCCGCAGCACGTCCACTCCCCACGAGGCTTTGGTGCTACAGAAGCACATAGTTCGCGAGACGGCTACATAACCTCCTCCACAGCACTACGGGCCCGAGTTCGAGTTCAGATCGCACGCCCGCAAAACCCATGTATGGCACACATGTATAAACCAGAACAGGCAGGCACACACCCCAGGGAGAGTCATTTGTTCCCATTTCTACCACGTCCATGTGTACTGTCTATGTACCTCTTCACTTGCAGAAACTACTGACTATTCATATTTTTCAGTAATTATATATTGGTATATTTATATTCATATTTTGTAATGCAAGAAAGTAATGAAACAGTGTAAAGCAAAAAAAGCCTCTTCACCTGCAGCAACAAAAAAGCTCCTCTTCACTTGCAGAAACTACTGACTATTAATAAATTGGCAGAACTATAATAGTACTACATGACTGGTGAACCCATTGGGTTCCCATTGTGACAGCGGTTGATAAAAAAAATCATTCAAAATATAAATAAAAAAAGATAGCTCCAGCGAGCTATACTGCTGAGGTTGTTTGCATTGATCAAATTCTCCTGAAGAGGACTTCACTGAATCGGGAATTGATTTCTTTATATTTTTTTCGTTGCCCGATTTGAACGAAACTTGATACTGCACACCGCAGGTGAATGGTGAGTAAGGTGGCCCTAAAATTTTTGCGCTATCGTGTCCCGTTTTGGCTGTATTTTGGGAACATACATACATACAAGATGAGAGTTTTAGTAATATATAGATATTTTATTAATATCTTGTAATGTGAGCAAATCGCCCAAAACGGAAACAGCAAACTGCATATGTAATTCCTGAAAAAAGTACCCATGTGGACTGTGCCGTCATGGATTGCAAAAGTAGGTTAGGAAGCACGGGTTTCACTCGATGAATTTACACTTTCTGCACATTCCATAATTTTTTTCTTCACTCAACTTTTTCTACTGTTCAGACAATGATATTAAGTTTATTGTTTTGCTTAAATAAATACAGTTACAAGCCGGGAGGCGACCATGGTTCGCGGGCATTACTGAACAATGCCACAATCGAGTTAGTGGAAGCTTTTGAGGAAGCCCTACCGTAAAAACCCATCTCTTCCGTCAAAATTGACCAAATCAAATCGCATTTTTTAGATGTTGTACTTATGAACATTACGCACAGCTTCCAGGAAATGAAATTGCGAGAAAAAAAAATCAAGAAAAAAAATAATAATAAATAAAAAGTTGAAATTGGGCGTGGCTCCGCCCACAAGGGCGTGGGACACCCCTCATGCAAAAAGACACAACGAGACCATGATATCGAGCTTGTGTCCACGTTTCATCAAGATCGCATCAAACGTCACGGAGCTATGCTATGGAGAGAGAGTCACAAACAGACAGACACACAGACACAACGAAAATAGTGGTCACTGCTGGTGCCCGCGAACCAATAAAAATCGCTAATTTATTAAAATTTTCGAATTCCATTCAAGATTTCAACATTTATTTTGTCCTCCACTTCCGATTCTCAAATCCTTCATAATATTTCAATTATATAACTTTAATTAGTCCGTGAGAATAGATCGTGTTTCCAAATCGAGGCAAGTTTGAATAGGCCAAACAAAATGGCAAATTAGGACCCCATCAAGTGTGAGCGAGATGTCCGAGGGTGTTCAAGGATGTGCCTGGTAAAGGATAATATGGAATAGGCAAAGCCTAGAAGCGAACGTAGAATTCTTCTTACATTCGATGCTGCAATTTCTGGTTACTTCGGCCTGGATTCGGGATCAGCAATCAAATAATGTAAATCACGATTAAAAATTATTTTTTGATGATGCGGGAGATATCTTTATTAAAATCAGTGGAGGAAATATACACCATGTCTGATATTTGGGTCTTTCATATCTCCGACGATGCCTTTATCTCCCGGGACGCATCATTCCCCATGACAAAAACCGTAAGCAAAAGGGTCATAGCCGACGACACGGATTCCAAATTGCCAGGGTATTGTGTTGTTGTTTCCTATTCTCTCATGTGCATGCGTTGAGTATGAAGCTCACTACGTTCGCGATAATTAAATAAGGCCATTAATTATCTTCAAAAGGGGTGTTTTAATTATCTCAAACACCCAATTTTCACTCTTGCACTTCCTTGGAGTTTTGTTAGTATGCATGCAAAGTTTCAAGCTGCTCTGTTTTGGAGTTATGGAGGACGGACGGACAGACGGACATACGCGCGCGCGCACGCACGCACGCACGCACGCACGCACGCACACACACACACACACACGATACAAAATGGGTTTATTACTTAAGGCCCTGTCACACCTTGACGATTTAGCCAGCGTATGCCAGACGTATGCAAAATTTGGCTAAAACGCTGGCACACGTAGAATACGTTATTGGTAAGTTTGTATACGTTAAGAGCACGCTGGAATATGTCATAGTATGCTGGCATACGTCGTAGTACACTGGCATACGTCGTAGTACGCCGAGGTGTTAGACAAATTTTCCATGCTTGAAATTTTTCAACGTATGCCAGCGTACGACCCACACGTTCAGCATAATGCTGGCCATAAGTTGTAGGCACGTTACCTGTAAGTTACTCATAAGTCGAAACACGTCGAGGTAATGTTTAGCGTACTCGAAACTTATTTCTAACCTATTAGTAACACGTTGTAGGCACGTTACGCGATCGTTGACATACGTCGACACACGTTACTTGGAAGTTACTCATAAGTCGAAACACGTCAATGTAATGGTTAGCGTCAGTGTTCCAGACTCCCTGGTTTTTTTTGTTTTGTTTTGTTTTCTTCGGTATGATGGTGATGTTAACACTTCGATTTCTAGTGCGGTTACAATATAATATAATTAATAGGCTGCCGCTCAACGATTTAAAACATAACCGCACTAGAAATCGAAGTGTCAACATCACCGTCATACCGAAGAAAAAAAATAAAATAAAATAAAAAACAGGGAGTCTGGAACACTGACGCTAACCATTACATTGACGCGTTTCGACTTATGAGTAACGTACAAGAAACATGTGTCGACATGTGTCAACGATCGCGTAGCGTGCCTACAACTTATGCCAGCATATGCGGAATGTGTGTCATACGTCGAGTAATTTTCAACATGCTGAAAATTTCTCGACGTACGACGACGTATGCCAGCGTACTACGACGTATGCCAGCTTGCTATTAACATGTACAAAACTTACCCATAACGTATTCGACGTGTGCCAGCTTGGTTCGGCAAATTTTTCATACATCGGCATACGCTGGCTAAAACAACAAGATGTGACAGCGGCTTCACACTTCGATGTCTAGTGCGGTTATGATTTAAATCGTTGATCCGCAGCCTATTAATAGCCTACGCCACATGATCGTCGGCGATACGCTGCAGCGTGCTATGCATAAGTTAGACTATCGTTGGGCATATGTTGTGAACGCCGACAACACACTCAGCATTCGTTGGTACAAGTTATCTATATGTGATTAAAACGTTCTGTGTACGTTACTAATATGTTATGCATACGTCCAACACGTTATTATACGCCAAAAACTTAAAAAAACATCAATAGTTCAGCGTACGCCAGCGTTTTACATACATTTTGAGACCTTGCCATACGCTGGCTAAAACGTCAAGGTGTGACAGGGCCTTCAGAGGTGAGCACACACTAAAATAAAGATGGAAAGAGTTGATTATGTTCTATGACATGTTATCAGAGGGTGCTCTCAAGCTGTGGGAGCAATGGAATTGCAATCTACCTGTGAGATCTACTACCTTTGGCCATCCCCCAAACATATTCGTGATCTCTTCCACCCCTTCCACCCCAAATCTTCTACCTTCTATCTTCAATCTCTTCTCTCCCTTCTATCTTCTACCACAAATAATCTCATTCCCAAACACTCCTTTTTCCCTCTCCCTCACCGCCTTTCGTTTGTTCGTTGTGGGTTGGTTTTGTAGCTTTTCTGTTTACTTCCCACTTTACTCTTCCTCTTCTTGCTGTGTTTCAGTCAGCTTGTGTGTAGCCTGTTCACAACCATGTGTCCTTCTCCCCCACACACGCTTGATCTCACTCCCACATCTACTCTGCTGTTGGTATGTACCCCCTTTCCATTCTGCTTTAGCTCTCATGAGCCTCGATAATGTATAGAAAAAAGAATGATGCAATTGTGGAAGAGAAGGATAAAGCAAAGTCTTTGCTCTTCCATGAGTCTCAACTTTGTATGCAAAAAACATACTGGTCAGTAGTGGAGGTGGCAAAGTAACAAACAAAAAAGCGGTATTAAATGATGATCAATGTGACCTTCCTTTTTGATAAAAGCACATCTTCACTAAAACGTTCTGCTAGCAACACATAACTAGTTGCAGATTAAAACTGGACAAATAATGACATGTTTTATCGACCACTCGGTCTTTATACCCATCACTTTCTTTATACAAGAAGATGATTTGGAATACCGGATACCACCAAGGGTGCTGTACAATACACATTTACAAAGAGAGAATTGTGGGTCTTCCCCACCTTGAACCCCCTCACCCAGATATGCTACCCTGACAGAAACCATACCTGGGGAAACCATACCTGGGGTACCCTTAGGCAACATGTAAAATTTGGTTGGATTTGGTTCAGTAGTTTTTTTTTTTTCTTCTTTAAGTTTTTGAGGCCTATAAATAAACAAACAAATATACAAATTCACTGTTATAGTATACATTTCCTCCACACCACCAAGATGGTCCCTCAACACTCCCTACCCAGTCACACCCAATTTTGCCCTTTCCAAATAAACGAACCAACCAATCACATAACCGAGACTGATGTGACGGATTTGCAACTCGAGCTCTTTGCAATCTGTCTGATAACAAACCCATGAGACCATACAAGCCATGTCTCACCCTGTGTTCCTGCCTCTTCATCCTCTCGCTTGCCAGCATGCACAATCATCCCTCCCTGAAACATCTGCAGCAGACAGGCTGGCTCCCGCCCCTGGGTCACGACCACCTGTGGAAGAGCACACACATGGAACAATCTCATTGGGGTCATGGAGTCAAAAGTGTCAGGAGCTGTATCATTCATCAAAACCAACCATTTATAACAGCTCAAGCATAAAATTAGCAAGGATTTTAACAAAGGTTACTCTAAATTAATTTGTTCGACATACAATTTGCATTTCGCTCCTGGGTGCTCTTTTAGTTGGACGTCATCACTTGTTCATGCCTGGTATTGGCTTAATGGTTAAAGTGGTGGGCTTTGGATCCTTGGATCCTGAGTTCAAATCCCATCTTGACTGTTCAATTATTACCAGGTGGGGTTGACTCTGCCTGTCATCCTTCCGAGGTCGGAAAAAATGAGTGCCAGCTTGCTGGTGTACTGTGTCAGAGTGGCGACCCGTCTTGGATTGTGCCCAACAGCCAAGGAGACTGCTTAGGCTACACCAACGCTCTTCACAGAGTATGGTCCCAATGCATGCATGCATCACTTGTTCCCAGAGTGCATTATCTTCCTATCTCTGGTTGTTGCAGCCCTTATTCGATGCTAAAATGTGATCTCTCCAAAAGTGTGCTGTGATCTCTCCATCCCCAAGTGGGTCAGGCACTGTTTCGCACCTCACACCTTTCCTCTAACCTTACATTATCACTATGCTACCACTCTCCCGACACTTCACGGTCCTCCTTCCTCACCATTTACTACCTTCCACATTGAGATCGACACAGGCCCGCCTTGTCTGTATCAGGTGAGCCAGGGGCCAAAGCCAAGCTCCGCTCTGCTTCTTATATCATCTCTCTTTACATCTACCTTGCCAGTTGAATGATGACACCTGTCCTATGTGTCTAGTCATAAGTAAGATCGTCTAAAGGGAAAAACATATGTGCTCGGGGTAAGTCTGCTCTTTTGTGTCTTTAATTGTTCTGCTTGCCGTATATGCTAATTGATTGTTTGGAAATATGTGCCTCATGATTATTGCCTTGCTCGATTGCAAAATACCTGCGACTTTATTCGGTAAGCCTCTTTCAAACCTGCTCCTTCATCATATCCTTCATAGGTCAGACATAATTTGTACGTATTAGATAGATGGGAAGTTCTGCCCCACTAATTTGCTCCAACCGATAGCTGACCAACACCCACCGTTTTCGCTTGGTCGGATGTAATAAGTGGACAGGGTGCAGTCGAGAGTGCAGTTCCTCAGTTGCAAATGCCAAACTCTAGTAAGGTAATGCGGGTTAATTGGACGAGAGGACCCTGCAAGGTTTGGTGACCCCAACCAGCGTCCGTGGTTGCTAAGCAACTCATCAGGCCGCAGAGTTATCGGTGGCTGAAAGTTTCAGGTTTGGAAGTCAGGGAAGTGGGTCCAAGAAACCCCCTCATGATAGCCCATGTCCCCCAAAACCGTACCAATACCTTTGTCACGTTTCATAAACTTCCAAAGTAAAGCATTGCGTCTCGAGAGGTTAACTAACCCATTGACCCTTTCCATTCATTTGGTGAGGAGGTGAGGTATCACTATGACAAATAAGTGTTTCAATTTTATTTCAAAAATACTCAATGGATTGCGATTAGGGGAATTTGTATCATGATTTGTATCATGCAAGCAGACGTAACAACCATCTCAGCTAACCTGTGGTCCAGGTTCTGCCTCCAGCTCCGAGGAGAGGACTGCACGTGCCATGCGCTCAGTCAGCGTACCATGGCGGCCCTGCCAGAAGAAGTAAGCGCAATGTTCTGTACCAGCACCCTGCCCATCTGCACACAGACACGCAATGCTCACAAACTATATTTGGTGCCAGAAGATCAATAACTATTTACCCATCGATTTAAAATGTAATCCGTCTCCAAGGTATTCTCATTCTTTTTTACAAACATTCACAATATTCTCTCTTCCTTGCACCATTTACTCATTCGGATGAGGTCAGCAGCTCCGCGAGTCGGTATACTTGGCCAAAGTCTTTAATGAACTGCCGACTACTACCACTACTACTAATAATGCGTATTCCCCCACAATTGTCAGTCTTCCATTTTTCTGCCAATGTTTATGTGGACTAAGGCAAATCTCAGTAGCGCACTGGTGTAGCCAAGAGAGTCGTGGGCATCCTCGAGGATGGCGCCACATTCGACCGGGTCGGTGACCATGGTAAAGGTTCATGGCACATTACAGGGATATATGGGCCGGTACATGTTCATTTAAGCGGCAGACATCTCCAAACAGGGAGAGGCATCTCCTTACAAATATTAAGTGTGATGGGGCCAAGTCGAGTGGATGTGAACCCCAAGGATGTGGGGATGACATCACATGTGGAAAGATTGCAGGGTGTCTTGGTCCTTTTTCAAAGTGTCCATATCTCACAACTATAGAGAACAGGAAGGACACATGTTCTGTAAATGCGGAGCTTTGATGGTAAACTAATACGGTGCCATTTCCAGATGACTTCTGGTTGCTCCAATGACAGAGCCAGCCATGTTGATTTGTCTACGTACATTAGGGCCACAGTATCCAGATGAAAGTTGGAGCCCAGGTCGATGAAGTGGTCCACCAATTCCACGACAACGCCGGTAGTAGGTATTGGTAAGGGGGGAAGGTAGTGGGGAGGGGGGAGGGACATGGCAACATTCTGTTCCTTGGTTTTTTGTCATGAGGATATGAGGCGTAGACTTTTAGCAACCGATTAAAAGCGGTTGAACATGCCTGGCCAGTGGGCAGGGTCTTTTACAAATAGGGAAGCATTATCTGCATCGAGTAGGTTGGTGATGACTTCTCTACCAACATAAATTCCAAGCTGATCTGAACACCTTGACAGGATTTACTCCCTCATGCAGCAGAAGAGGGAGGGAGCAATGACGCAGCTCTGACGAACCCCAGAAGATGTGGGAAAAGGTGGTGATGTCAGTTTCCACTCTAACACAGGCGAATTGTATCTTTGTGGAGGTTCCGGATCAGGTGAAGAAGTGATAACGTAACTCCATTGCCTCTCAACACCTTCCATAGGGATGTCCAATCAACAGTCAAATGCGGCCTTGATGTCGATAAACGCTACATTTAATGGGTGCTGAAATTCCCAATGAAGTTTTGCGAGAATGCAGAGCTAGTATGGCATCTGTCATAAATCTGTTTGGGGTGAAACCAGTTTGCTGGGGGTGTCTATGTTGTAGTTGAAGGGGGTGAATACGGTTCAGAAGAACATGAGGAAATACCTTCCCAGGGACTGAGAGTAGGGTGATCGGGCAATAGCTACAACAGTTAGAGTGGGGGCCTTTGTTAGATGGGAATTATTATGCCATTCCTCCACTCTGCTGGAACATGCCCAGAATTCCAGACATTTATGAAAAGGAAATGCAATACCTCACAGATTGGATTCTCGGCACATTCAAACAGTTCTGAGGTAATGTCAGATTCAAACATTACCGCTTTGCATAAAAAAGGTGCAAAAACAGATCCCTGCAACGACAGACCAATCAGCCTTCTCCCAATCATCAGCAAGGTTATGGAATCCATCATCACTTTCAACATCAAATCCTTCCTCTTCTCCAATGGCCTGATTTCCGATCATCAATTTGGATTCAGACCAGGTCACTCCACCCTGGACTTGCTGCTCCTGCTTTCCTAAAAATGGATGGAAGTCCTCAATGCCAGACATGAAATCATAGCCATATCCCGAGACATATCACGTGCTTTTGACACGGTCTGGCACCCTGTCCTGCTCACCAAACTCTCTTCCTATGGTATCCAAGGCCATCTCCACTCATGGCTCGCAGACTTCCTCTTTTGTCGCAGTCAACATGTGGCCCTAAATGGAGTTCTTTCATCCCCTCTTCCTGTCCAGGCTGGAGTTCCTCAAGGCAGCATTCTGGGCCCTGTTTTTTTCTGGTTTTCATCAATGATCTCTCCCACTCTGGAAAATCCTCTTTATCCCTTTGCTGATGACTCCACCCTCTGCCGTAACATCTGTCATCCCTCAGATCGGCAAGCAGCAGCCTCTTCTCTCTCTGCAGATCTGGATAATATCACAAACTGGTCCAACACATGGAACATGTCTTTCAATCTTGACAAATCTCACACTCTTACTATGTCTCTCCGAAAGGACCATCTCGAACCCCCCTCCATTTACTTTCTCAACAATCCTCTTGAAGAAGTCCTTTCATTAAAGCTGCTGGGTCTCACTATCTGCCATGATCTTTCCTGGGAAAAACACATATCCAAGCTGGCCTCGAAAGCCAGTCACCGACTGGGCATCCTCTGTCGTGTAAAGTCCTTCCTTGGCACACCTGAGCTCCTGACCACATACGAAGCTTTCGTCCGCATCCTGATGGAGTACTGCTCTCCCCTCTTGGCTGGTGCTCCTGCTTTACACCCAGCTTCACTTCATGCTGTAGAAACCAAGGCATTTAGGATCATTGGTATCTCCTGTGATGAAGCTGAGTCTTTGGGTCTCTCACTCTCTCATGGCAGGCAGGTCGGTGGTCTTTCTGTCTTCTACAATCTCCTCTCCGGCCTTGTCCTCTCTTCTCTGTCTGCGATATGTCCCGCCACCCCCCCACCCCATATTTCGGCAGGACGCTCAAGGTCCGCCAGCAACCCCCTTCTGGTAAAACTACCAAAATCAAGAATTACTGCTCACCTTTACTCTTTCATTCCTCTTTTTTTTACCTGCCTCTGGAACAAACTCCTACACTTTCTTCAATCCCACTCTTCCCTCCAAGTCTTCAAAGCAGCTGTTCACCACCATCTCTTATCTTCCTCCAT
Organism: Eptatretus burgeri; assembly: GCF_056783735.1. NCBI lineage: Eukaryota > Metazoa > Chordata > Myxini > Myxiniformes > Myxinidae > Eptatretus > Eptatretus burgeri. Next base: position 34,890,940 of record NC_140962.1, read on the forward strand.
CCAAAACCACGATCTTTTCTACCCCGTTAATCCACCCCAAACCCATTTCCTTCAAATTCCTTGCTTTCCTTCCTGAATGTCCCTGTTGTGTAAGGTCCTGAAAGTCCCTATAGTGTCCATCTTTACTCTGTGTACCCTGCCCCATTCCCTCTCCCTCCCACAGATCTCCTCATGCCTCTGTTCCCCACTGTTTTTTCCTTCCCTTTCCACCCCTCTTGTCTCCTGCTCCCCTTGTACATTCTGTGTGTGAGCTCTCATACAAGCCTCGACATTGCGTGATAAAAATTTTAAAAAGTGCATTCCGTACATGAGCTCTTCCTGCCATTGGGTGCGAAGTTTTGTGATTCTGAGACTCAATGTCTCGGTGCTACGTTAATCAAGATGGCAGAGGGAAGCACGATGATGTCAGTGGTGTGGAGCGTTGCAGGTGAGAGATGGGATGACTGACGGACTGCAGATACGAGTCGGGTGCACCATTACAACCCTGAGAGTACTGTGAGAGATGGTCAATGACGCGCCACCACAAAGGATCACCACCACAAAAATTTGATTCCATCAGATTTTCACCTCTTTCCAAAACTCAAGGAACACCTTTGTGGAGAACTTTTTTTTTCATCTGAAGATGATGTCAACGCCACTGTGATGTACCAGTTAAGTTGGCAGGGTGCACAGTTGTATTGTGATGGCACCACAAAACTACTTGAATGTTAGCAGAAATGTGTGGATCGCAGTGGTGATTATGTTGAGAAATACAGTATGCACCATGTTAGAATAAAGATTAATGTCAGTATGTCTGTTTCATTTGAATATCTTGCCACGGCATCTGTTTTGGAGAAACAGAATAAGAGGCATTACTTTTCAACATCCCTTCACAAAAACCTTGGTTATACAAACACCTGAAAACTATGCATACATTTTCACAATGGGCTTCAAGTGTGTGTAAGTGTGTGTGTGTGTGTATGTGTATGTGTGTGTGTGTGTGTGTGTGTGTGTGTGTGTGTGTGTGTGTGTGTGTGTGTGTGTGTGTGTGTGTGTGTGTGTGTGTGTGTGTGTGTGTGTGTGTGTGTGTGTGTGTGTGTGTGTGTGTGTGTGTGTGTGTGTACGTGTATAAAGCAGAGAAAGTTGCTGAACCTGTTGGCATAAGCAAGCATCGCCACTTTACAACATAGGTATCCCCTTCGTGGAACTGGCCCACACTGGGTCGTGGCAGTCTGCTGTAGTCGTAATCCAGGATGTGCCAGGCTGCAACGCAGAGTGTGGCCAACTCATAGGTTGTACCATCCCTCGCCCGGGCCATGCCATGGCCTCGGCCCACATCGACTCCCCAGAGTACCAAGTGTACAGAAAGTTCACCCCGACCGAGCAGCATCATCTGATTTGCATTGTAAGGTTGTAATTCTGCTGGCTGTGGGTGAGTATGAATAGAACAAGGTAATTGATAAAGATAACACAATCATAAAAATAAGAGGTATTTTTTGTTTTAAGGTGATATGAAATTTATAATTTTCAAAGCAAAGACAATTTATACCACCATCTGATGAGATTATCAAGATAATTAAGGAATTATTTTTGAGTCATTCGAGTCAACATGATGTATGCAGGGTGTTCCAAAAAGACCCGGACAACTTTGGTTGTTAATCTATTGTCGCGGGCATGATGGCGCGTTTTATCCTCCAACCTAATTGTCGTGGACGGGCGGTGAACACCGACCAAGCCAGATCGTCGAGCAATTTTCTTAAGGAGGCAGCCACGTGACCTTCAGAGATTATGGCGTGCGCGGGAGGGGTAGGGTGGCATTGGTGGAGCGACGGAGGCACAGCACAAATGGTTTCTACTTGAACCCACAGATACACTGACACCATCATTTTATAATAAACACGGGGATTTAATGAAAATAGACAAATATTTACAAGGGATAATAAATCAGAATGTAATAATGTGCGAGGTAAACTAAAGTCGAGGCACCTCTACACACAGACTTGAATGTGGACAAGAGGAAACGAAAGAAAAGAAAATTCTCCCATTATTCTGGCACTTAGCTTGGTCCAGAGATGGTCTTCATGGAACTTTGGGATCGAGGAGCTTCATCCTGCGTGGGTAAATGCGACCAAAATGGCGCAGAGCCATTCTCTGGGCAGGAAACATATGTGAGGTAATTAGTGGAGATATTCAACGCCAAGGCTAACCAACCGCCGTGCAGCTTCCTCGTCAATCGTGCTTGCCGATGCTGTTCTCTGCAGAATGGCACCACTCCCTTCGGTGACATACACGAGGCTTCGAGATCCATCTCATACGACCCAACCAAGAGTCAATGGCCAGCGTCTTATTCCACCACATGAGCCAATTCGCCTCAGCACGAAAATGAGAATCGTGCCGTCTTCTTCATGCGACGAAAGAAAGCCAGCCATAATGCCCGATCTTGCACGCCATCTCCTCGCTCTGTCATCCCTCGACCACGTGCGTCCCTTACACCCAACTCCACCCAATCAAACCAAAATCTCTCCCTTCTGACATCATTCCCATCAATCATCCACCTCTGGGAGTGGATTGTTGGCACGAAAATCGGGAAGGTGGGGCTTCTGCCTGCTCAGCATATTTTGCTTGCTTGTTGGTATGGTTGTTGTGATAAAAACGCACTTCTTTCATGGCTGGCTTGTAAATACAAAAATACGGGAAAAGGTCACAGGGGGCAATCACATCCTGAGGAAAATTGGTCTTAATCCCTATCTAATTTACACAGCACCACTCCCCGTGTGGTGACATGTTACACTGAAGCTCACAGTTTCCTAACTTGACTTACATTGAGATGTCTCCTCCACGTCCACGGACCAAGCAACTCTACGCAACCCTAACTTTCCTATGAAATTCCTCCATGTACCCCCAAATCCTAACACTATTTAGAACCACAACTAATACAACGATACTCTGATTTATATGATACAGAAACTCATAAAGTTTTGTGCACACCATCAATATACTGCAATGTGAGCTCCGTTTGTCACGTGCAGGACTTCAGCTCAGCATGTTTGCGTCCACCAATATGCATGCAGCTGTGATCTGAGAATGAAGATCTTGCCAGTTTGCCACTTTGGTGTTGCAGACAACATCTTGGACAAACCTCCACAAAAAAATAAAAAAACAACGAAGGTTATGTCAGGTGATGGTAGAGGCCAGGCGGTTGGTCCATCTCGGCCAATCCAGCGACATAGAAAATTCTAATTCAGGATGGCTCAAACCACGAAGGCCCAATGAGGGGGAGCGCCATCCTGTTGAAAAATTATATTGGTCTTCAATTTATGGGAAGACGCATCCTTCCAACATGTTCAAGTAAATTGTTGAGGTCACTTTATTCTCTACAAAGGAAAAATGGACCCACCCACCAAACGATCATGGAGAAGGCCACACCACACATTGACCATTAGACAGTCACGTATGTGTTCAATGACCATGTGGGGGTTTTCAGAGCACTAGATCCTCACATTGTGCCAGCTGACATTCCCCAATACATGAAAGCAAGCTTTGTCTATACACATGACCTTTTGCAGGCAATCTTCGTCATTGTCGATGCGATTGAGCATTTCCAAGGCAAACACCTTGCGTTTGGGTCCGTCATTTAGCTTGAGTTCCTGTAGAATCAGTGCCTCATCTTATATATTATTTCCGAGTTTGTGGTTTCGTGTCGCGCTATCTTCGACTTTGTTCTGCACTCGAGTAACGTGATATTCGGCTTACATTATCTCAAAGACCAAATGAGGTACATGGTACAAAAAAAGTAAATAAAATGGTTCTGAAACAGTGAAATCGTATTCCACTTACTGCATTAAAGTAAAATTACTACTGATACTCTGCATCAGTTCCTTTCTCAAACACACCCACCCCAACATGTCGCGCAGAGTGCGGGTTATGCTCATCTTATATATTATTTCAGAGTTTGTGGTTTCGTGTCGCGCTATCTTCGCCTTTGTTCTGCGCTCGAGTAACGTGATATTCGGCTTACATTATCTCAAAGACCATATGAGATGCATGGTACAAAAAAGTAAATAAAATAATAAAATAAAAAATAAAATAAATAAAATAAAATCATAATAAAATCTTCTTCTTCTTCTTCAGTTCCTTTCTCAAACACACCCACCAACATGTCGCGCAGAGCGCGGGTTAGGCTAGTAGAAATCAAGCTTCAGTCTCTTATGCAAAATACTGTGTGCAGTGGTGGTTGGTACTCCCAGTTCTCTGCATGTACGTCAAATTTATTTTCTGGGACTTCATTGAAATGATTCACACACTTGTTCAAAGTCTGCTGCACTTGGGCTTGGTCAATCGGTACTTTTCTGTTTCTGACAACTTTCAGTCTCCTTAAACCTCTTGTATCACTCTCTTATACTTGTCCGCGATGGTGGATTCTTACCATACCGTGTACGGAAATTATGTTGAACTTGTATGTCGGATCTCATCTCGATGAACCATTCAACACATTGAGCGTTCTCCGAAGGAGTTGGCATTTTCTTTTTTATTAAACCACCAGACCCGGAAATAAATAAAACTTTACGAGTGTCTTTAATATAAAACTCGAGTAATTCGACTGCGCGCAGTTGACGGGTATGCTGCCTCCGCTCTCCCACACAAACACTTGAGTATTGACATATTTGACCCTTGACCTTTATCATATCTGGCCCAAAATCTAATCAGTTAATTTTTCTGTCTAACTTTACTTTTGTACCAAGTTTGATGAAATTCTGTCCAATATTTGAGTTAGGGCGTAAACAGTAAAATTTTAGAGTTTGACCTTGACCTTTATCACATCTGGCCCAAAATCTAATCACTTAAATGCCCTGTCTTACTTTACCTTTTTACCAAGTTTGATGAATTTCTACAATTTGCTTCTTGAGTTATCGTATAAACGAAAATCCGGACGGACGGACGGACGACCCAGAAACAATGCCTCCGGCACCCTTGGTGCGGAGGCATAAAAACAAAGGGGATCATTGTATCATTTGTGGTACTAAAGTTTGTGGTACATTTGTGGTACAACCAAAGTTGTCAAAATCTTTTTGGAACAATATATATCATATCATATACAATCTATAATATATACAATATATAACATACAATATTTAATATATACAATATATACAACATATAACAAATGCAATATATATCATATATAATATATACAAGCCTGGTGTTGGCTTAGTGGTTAGGGTGGAGGCTTGGGATCCCAGGGTCCCGAGTTCAAGCCCTGTGGGCTGCTGAATTAACACCAGGGGGTTGACTCAGCCTGTCATCCTTCCGAGGTCGGCGAAATGAGTACCAGTGTACTGGTCCCGGTGTATGCCCCGGTTAGAATAGGTGTACCAGATCCCTGTGTGTCGTAAGAGGCGACCAGGGTTGGCGTCAGGAAGGGCATCCGGCCATAAAACATTGCCTCAAGAAAAAGCCCAACCCCTGCACAGCAGGGAAAATGGCTGTAAAAACGGTCATTTTATATATAATATATACAATAAATAACATATACAATATATAATATATACAATATATAACATATACAATATATAACACATACAATATCTTCTTCTTCCTCTTTCGTCTGCTCCCGTTCGGGGTCGCCACAGCGGATCAACAGTCTCCATTTCGCTCTATCCTCCACATCTTCCATTGACACTCCAACCGCCCGCATGTCCGCCCTCACAGCATCCATGAACCTCCTCTTTGGCCTTCCTCTTCTCCTCCTGCCTGGCGGCTCCATCCTCAGCATCCTTCTCCCGATATACTCCGCTTCCCTCCTGTGCACATGTCCAAACCATCTCAATCTCGCCTCTCTCACTTTGTCTCCAAACCGTCCTACCTGCGCTGTTCCTTGAAAATACACATTCCTTATCCTGTCCATCCTCGTCACTCCCAACGAGAATCGCAGCATCTTTAACTCAACCACCACCAGCTCCGCTTCCTGTCTTTTTGTTAGCGTCACCGCCTCCAAACCATACAACATAGCTGGTCTCACTACCGTCTTATATACTTTCCCCTTCACTCTTGCAGCTACCCCTCTGTCACAAATCACTCCTGCAACTCTTCTCCACCCACTCCATCCAACCTGCACTCTCTTTTTCACTTCTCGACCACACTCTCCGTTACTTTGAACAGTTGATCTCAAGTATTTAAACCCATCCACCTTCCCCACCTCAACTCCATGCAAACGCACCATACCACCACCCTCCCTCTCATTTACGCACATGTACTCTGTCTTACTCCTACTGACTATCATTCCACTTTTCTCCAGTGCGTACGTACCTCCACCTCTCGAGGCTCGCCTCAGCCTGCTCCCTACTCTCTCTACAGATCATGATGTCATCCACGAACATCATAGTCCATGGAGACTCCAGTCTGATCTCGTCCGTCAACCTGTCCATCACCATTGCAAACAGCAAAGGGCTCAGAGTTGATCCTTGGTGCAATCCCACTTTAACCTTAAACTGGTCCATCATTCCTACCGCACAACTCACTGCTGTTACACTGTCCTCATACATATCCTGCACAATCCTCACATACTTCTCCACCACTCCTGACTTCCTCATACAATGCCACAACTCCTCTCTTGGCACATAATCATAAGCTTTCTCTAAATCCACAAACACACAATGTAACTCCTTCTGGCCTTCCCTATACTTCTCCATCAACATTCTCAAAGCAGACATCGCATCAGTGGTGCTCTTTCCTGGCATAAACCCATATTGCTGCTCAC
>NC_140962.1:34898175-34916286 GCF_056783735.1 Eptatretus burgeri
AGATCTGAGAATGTCATGGTGAATAACTTTTTTTTCTCTCAGAGGAGGTTCATTAACACCGTAGTGAGAGAGAGAGAGCCCAAAAACCAGAGGGGCCCCCCTGGGTAGAAAGGCAAAGATGGGGAAAATGTAGGATTGAGGGGGGGGTGGTACAACAGATGATTGACCCTCAGTAAAGAGGTGAGGTGCTTCAGGAAACTTTGCAGACAAACAAGGAGCGTTCCAGATGGCACCAACTGTGCAAACTAGTGGCTTCATCAGGACTGACTGGAATATCGTGCTCTGTGTAGCTCCAGTCCCGATCAGGTAGAGAAGGGGACCTGAGTTTGCGCCAGATGTTTTGGGCAGCCTCCCAAAGTGCTACACCTGAGTCGAGCTTGCTTGTGGGAACACAGACTGCAACAGTACCCTCAAGCAGGCACTTCAGAAGCAAGAACGCAACCCATGAAGCAGAAATAATCTACAACCCCACTCCCTCCCCAACCCAACCTTTCAGCCATTATGGTTGATGTGAATGCAAAAGTTAGACTCGGTAGTGTAATGGTTAGAGCGTCCACTCCGAGTCTGCGCGGTCGGTGGTTCAAGCCTTGGCCAAGTCATACTGAAAGACTTTTAAAATGGTATGTGCTGCTTGCTTACTTGACGTTCAGCATTTAAAAGGATAGAGCATGGACAATCTTTATCGTTTGGCATCCATGGGGAGGAGGAAATTATTCCTGAGGAAATGCCCCGCAAAGTGCGGTGAGAAAAGCGGCGCCATTGTAAAGATGTTTCTGGCACCTGGGGACGTGCGTGTGCATGTGCGTGCATGCTCCATTATGAGCTTTTGACCTTGTGTTGAAAAAAAAAAGTTGTTTAAAAAAGAAAGATACAGTTTGAAATTTTGGAATCGGCAAAATGTATGAAGGAAGTTAAAAGGAATCAAGAAATTGAACATTGATAAGTCCAACCATCACACCACAACAAGATTGAGTTCATTTCGTTCCAACAGAAGAATGTAGGAACAGATGTGACTGTGCTAAACTGCTCAGGGTAATTGAAACAACGACCAAGCAATACGAAAACAAATAACTCCAGCTTGAAGCTATTCAACATTTGGATTCCTCTCTCTCTCTCTGTCTCTGTCTCTGTGTGTCTCTCTCTGTGTGTCTCTCTCTGTGTGTCTCTCTCTGTGTGTCTCTCTCTGTGTCTCTCTCTGTGTGTCTCTCTCTGTGTGTCTCTCTCTGTGTGTCTCTCTGTGTGTCTCTCTCTGTGTGTCTCTCTCTGTGTGTCTCTCTCTGTGTGTCTCTCTCTGTGTGTCTCTCTCTCTGTGTGTCTGTCTCTCTGTCTGTCTCTCTCTCTCTCTCTCTCTCTCTCTCTCTCTCTCTCTCTCTCTCTCTCTCTCTCTCTCTCGTAGCCTGTGGCTGCTGGATGCATCATTGGTTGGGACGCAGCTATGCCGCTGATGCAGTGTCCCCCTTACCAGTACACTGGTGCTCATTTTACCGACCTCGGAAGGATGACAGACTGAGTCAACGTCCTGGTGTATTTTAATTCAGCGGCCAACGGGGCTTGAACTCAGGACCCTAGGATCCCATGTCACCACCCTAACCACACCACCCTAAGCCAACACCAAGCTTATTTGGATTCCTAAAAAGGATCCTCACATCAAAGGTGCAATGTCGAATAAAATCTGACAATTATGCCATCTTTAATCATGGAAACAAAAGCCCAAACAATGAAAACAGATATTTTGGGCCTTGGTTAAGTTATTTATTACTTCTGACACCACCTTTGGAGATTAGTCATCAGTATGCCTCTCCACAATATTATATTGGATTTTGTAGCCCAATTTGGTATCAAAATCTATCCAGGTGGATATTAACCAATTACAGGCATTTTATTGAATCATTGCTCTCTCTCTCTCTCGCTCTCTTTGTCTATGCTTTGTGGAGACCTTTTAACTCTTGTGTAATTTGTGTTCTCATCTGAGCACTTTCCAGTCACATGATGCTGTCATAACATGTTCAAGACACTGATCACTGTTGAATTGTCTATCGATCTCTAATTAATGTAAAATGGTTAGAATGTCCAATTGTATAAGGACACATGTATCAGACTTTGTGTAATGGTTAGAGCATCTGCTCTGACTCTGGGAGGTCAGCGGTTTGATTCTGAACCTGGCCGAGTCTTGCCAAATACTTTATTCATGGTACTTGCTGCATTCTTGCTTAATGCTCAGCGTTTAGAGGACCGACTGTGGATAAACCTTGTGGGTTGGCATCCCATGGGGGTAAATTTATCATGAATTGCTTCACTGACTGTGAAGATACTAGTGGTCACTAAGATGGCAACTTCGGTATCCAGAGCGTCCCTGGAAGTTGCGTGGCCTCCCCCAAGGTCGGCGGCTATGCTTGTCTGGTCTATTTTGGTGTTTTGTGTATTTGTCTAAATATGTGTGCTCTGTGTTGCAACTCCTCCATGAGCTGATATATATATATATATATATATATATATATATATATATATATATATATATATATATATATATATATATATATATATATATATATATATATGAATATATATATATATATATATATATATGAATATATATATATATATGAATATATATATATATATATATATATGAATATATATATATATATCTTCAGGTCCTTGTCCTGCATGTCTTTTTTATAAATACAAACTGCTCCATTTGACTTGGGACCATTTTTTTAAGTACCAACTAACTATACATGGATTTGCACTGAATGAAATTGCCTCCTAATATTGAATGGCAGAACTCGGACAAAGAGGCTCGAGTTGAAGAGGCCCTCACCAGGACGCTGGTTTGCTTGCTGAAAACTCAAGACCATTTGGATAACACAGATTGCTGGTTGAACCCCACAGAGGTAATCTTTTCTTGTTGTTTAACCCAGAAGGGTCTTTTGGGCGAAACTTGTCAGTAGCTTTGCTTTTCATGTGCTTGGTTGCAGTATTTGACTTTGACATTCTTGCACTGCGAGAGGCCCTTTTGGGTTTGCAGTAATGATATCATCATGATGGTATCATCATGGCATTTGTCCAAGTCTGAGAATTTCAATCATCCCATTCGTACAACTCCCGACTGCTTAAAAACAACGGTGATGCTTCTAGGTTGTGATTGTGGGTGAAATCAGATCATACTAGCGATACCCGTGCACATGCACGGGATAACAGTACAACATATCTGGTAGCAGATGACAGACCGTACACGGGGAATGACAAAAATACACATTGTGCAAAATGCAAGTGGTACTATGGAACGCCAAGACTTCCCAAACATTGTCGGCATGTCCGCTGAGTGCCACAGCAATTTCATAGGGATCGTGTGACTGCGAGCTGAGTTTTTAGTGTGCAAGCTTGGTATTATAATAGAGATAAGGAGGTCCGCCTCAGAAGAGGGAACTGGTCTATAAATTAAGAATTTAATTCTCTTCCTGATATTGGCTGCAGATTGCAGTACAACCCTATGGAGAAGTATGTTGTAGCTCTGGATATAGGCCCATGCCTATAGGTGGATCTGATGCAACTGTTTTGCCAGAAGAGCCTTTTTAAAATTTATTTCCTGTGCTCGCATCATGGCTCTGATGCTTGGCATTGTTTCACTCTGAGGAGTCATTTACAACGTTAATTTCCCATTAGGCATTTCATGAAAGTTTGTACAGTACTGAGTGGCACTCTTCTGTTGCTACGCAGAGACAGAGCAAGCTTTAGCCCATTAAATGTATTGTCGAGCCAGCTGCTTTGTTTCCTTGTGTTTGTTCAGATGTCTCTCTTGAAATATGCCACAAATGGCAGCACTCGATCAAATTTTCCCATCGAAGTATCGAATGTTGCTTTGGTCACTGACTTTTGAGGCCCTTTGACTTATTTGGCTTTGACCAACAACACACTGCTGGTATCTCTCTAGTAGGACATCGATACATTGTTGCATTTTATCCCACAGTAAACTTTGGGATAGAAATCAAGAGACAACTTGTACACAAAAAAAGCTTATCCTGATATGTGTTTCTACCACAGCAAGTTTAGTTTCTCATTTCTTTCCTTTTTTCCCAGGATGAAGATGTGACATACAAGACAAACTTGCATTTCCTGAATCTTGCCATTTTGGACTGTGGCGAGAGTAAGCCACCTGATATCCCAAACCGGCCAAATCCTTCACATCGACAACAGACAGACAGCACAGCAAACTGTCATGGCAGCCCCCAGTGCTCCCACTTGTGTTCGCAAAGCCCCAAACCCATCCCGTATGGACCAAACTTGATACCCGTTCTTCCCTCGTCTCCATCACCTGAATTCTCAGGAGGAACAGAGGAAGGTGTTTGCGCTGAAAAGGCACAAAAGATTGCGAGAGTGGAGCGGAATAGAGGTTCAAAAAGAGAACAATTGGTGGATAGAAGCACAGGAAAATTGGTGATGAAGGATGTAGATAGACAGGGTGATGGCGATGACCAAGTGGTTGTGACGACGAATGAGCTCCTGGATTGCTTGGTGAGGCCTGAGGTGGTGGCTCTTGTAGTGAGGAAACTGCGTGAAGCTGTAGTAGCAAGAGACGCCATTCCGAGGCCTGGAGAGCCACGGTTAAGTTAATTGCCCTTGCTATGAGGGGTAAAAATTAACAAAAGGTTAAAAGTTGCACCCCATTCATTTCTTAAGCAGCAAGTGGGATTGACTTTTAATTTCATTAGTTACACATTTTTATAGTACAAATATATCTACACTTCAAAACTCAGGGCGATGGTAGCAAAATGTCATTAACAGCATGGCCATGGGAAAAATTAAAGGGATACAGTTGTGAAATGGGAGAAGGGCTGCTGCTGCTGCTGTTGCTGTTGTTGTTGTTGTTGTTGTTGTTGTTGTTGTTGTTGTTGTTGTTTTTGTATAGCCTCGGAGCGTTCTCTCGAACAAGCTCGTGGCACAGAGACAGCAGATAGAGATCCCCCACATTCAGGATGGTGTATCCCCGCCTTCACAGAGTGAGAAACAAAGAGAGAGATGAGATATAAGAGACAAGAGGGAATGGGCTGGTCCATGGGGACCTATCAGCACACTGCCCTGATGAATCCGGGTAGCAGGGAAAATTTGGCCCCCGACTTGTTGGGGGATACAACCACTGTGAAGAGACGTCCCCAATCGTTGCTGGGGGAAGGGGGAAGGGGAAAAGGTGTGGTGTGGGGGGGGGGGTGGGGGGGGAGGAGAGGGAGAGGGAGAGGGGTAGCGGCAAATACATTTTGGGTTCAACTTGCTCCAAATCTCTCACATGGCTCCATCTGCCTCCAGGGGGATGGGTCGGGTCTTGCAGTCAACACCAGGGATCCATGGCTATCGGGACTGGATGCTTCTGCCATTCTCTGAAACTCCTCCTCAACAGGGCGGATTTGGCAATTTGTATCCACCTGCTTGTGTCATGGACATTCAGCACAAGGGGGCAAGTCAGTTATCTTCTGAGTTTGTCACGACTTATGACAATAATTATCAATTGGGAGAAGAAACGAAAAATTACCATTTAGTTCAACAAAGTTTATTGGCATGACTTTTTTTTTTTTTTTTTTTTTTTTACGGGTTTACAGTTCTGAGCTATCTGTGGCCATCTATATGTTTTATATTTCACGAATGGGGGGAAGAATTCCTGGGACTGTGGTTGCGGGGGCGGGGGGGTGTTGGAAGGTTGGTGCTCTCATTTGGTTGTATTTTTGTTTCAACGTTAAAGATTCTTGGTATATTTCCTATATTAAATATGGGGGGGGGGGTTGGCTGTGGACCTCCTTTGGATAAATAAATAATCAGGAATCTATCCAATACTTCAAAACAAGGATGGACTTCCTTTGCCTTTTGTGTTTTCAAATATTTTGTTGAGAGCTGCAAATTTTTTCTTCAATCTTATCTTGAAATGTTTTTTTTCTATTTTCTACTTTATATCCGGCTTTTATATTATAAGCAGAGTACCGGCCCTTCGGGCGATCTTGTTCCAAGCATGCAACACATTCTTCTGACAGATATATATATATACACACACACACACACACACACACACACACACACACACACACACACACACACACACACACACACACACACACACACACACACACACACACACACACACACACACACACACACACACACACACACACACACACACACACACACACACACACACACACACAAAAAAATCTGGATTATGCACATACAGCAAAAACATTCAAAACACCTCGCTGCACTGTAAATGGTGGAGACTTGTAATACCCTCCCAAAGGCGGTGTTACACGATACACATTTACATCAAGAATTTGCGACCCTCCCTCACTCCCAATCGATCACCGGCAAGGATAAAAACACCCCGATACATTTATTGGGATCTGGATGTAATTGGGCCAGAAGAAGTGGAGGAGGAGTTGCCCAACAAACATGAATTATAGTTAGGACTAGAGTATAAGACCCATCGTTTTGCTGATGAAATACCAATCTTTGCTGTGATGGTTAATCCATAGGCCAAGGAAAAAAAAAAAAAAGGATTCCTGGGAGTGCGGGGATAACCACTGTCGCAAGTTGGCGTTTGCAGTTTCGCCCATTAAAAAAAACCAATTTTGTCACAAACCTTCCCAGGAGTTCCCTGAATCCACCGTCATTGGATTTATTGAAATCCGTTGATCTGTTCTCAAGTTATAACACGACAGACACGGCTCCTTTTATAATGTAGATTATTGGCTTGCCTCTATTCTCCTTGTTTTAGCACTTTTAGAAATAGACCATAATTGTCCGAATTAGTTTGTTCAACTTTAATTAATTTGGATTGGATATCAAATTGTGGGGGACTGGCAAGATGGCCTCGAGGCCATACACGAGTCTGGGTTTGAATCCAGGTCCAGCTATAAACTGCCATCCCGATGATTCACAGGCAGGGTGATTCATCAATGTGCGTTCCGTCCCCTGGATGGATGTTACATTGGGCATCCCATCTGTCAGCATTAGTTGGTGGACATTAAAGATCCCACAGTGTCCTTCGTAAAGAGGAGGCGAGCTATCGCAGTCACCATGAACAAATTCCAAATCTCTGCCTTTACTGCTGGAAAGGCAATATAACGGTTGCCAAAAACTGTTTCAGTATCAGTGACACTGTAAATCGTATGCGACATCTTATTAAATTGTTTTGCAACAGATGTGTTTTATACAATGAAAGTGCATTTATACACTGCCTTAAAAGGGCAATCAGCTCGTGTTAAGGAATTGCTACAGATTACATTGGTCGTAAGCATGTTTGTGATTACACACATGATTTGTAGATTGCCTTTTGATGGTGCACCCAATAATAGTGGTTACCCTTAACAGCAGGTCTCAGCCTTTGTTGTGGATTCTTTACCTTATCAGTAAGGGATGAAATGTCTGCACGGTGCTCCCAGCTGGGAAATATGTTTGTGAAGGTCAGAGGTTCAAGACCAGCATGAACAAGGTATGCTTTAGGTGGTTTCTCTGGACATTTTCCTGCAAATTTTCAAGATTGTAAGGGCAGAGGGAAAGAGAAAGATAAATCATGTTTGCCAAAGCATTAATTTTCCCCACCACTCGATGCAACTCAAATGGTGTTGTACCTTGGCAATAGTTCAAGGTCGTCTGCATGGCACACCGCAGGGTGTTGAGCCACTGCTGGCCGGCGGGACCTTGGCTGCTTGACCCTGTTGGCCACCAACCTTGCCAGAGGTAAATCTCCTGCTGGTTGTCCACCAAAAAAAAGGCTGTGCAAAAGAGAGGGGACAGTGAATAGAACATTTTCTTTCTCTTGAGCATAACATTTGTCTTCAGAAAGCAAACTTGTCTACTTATCCTAAATTAGTAGACAATTTGATTTTCATGCATTTTTCTTGGCTTATTGTTCAGTTTGTAATGAATCTGGAAGAAAGGGAGGTGGTGGAGTCGAGAACAAAGAGTGGTGGCGAGAAAGGATTGAGACGTGGAGACATGGAGAGTTAGAGAGGTATAGATGTGGAGATATAGAAGCCTGGTGTGTTGGCGCAGTGGTTAGGGCAGCGGCTTGGGATCCAAAAGGTCCTGAGTTCAAGCCCCGTTGGGCCACTGAATTAATACACCAGGGGGTTGACTCAGCCTATCATCCTTCCGAGGTCGGCGAAATGAGTACCAGTATACTGGGCCGGTGTATACCCCGGTTAAAATAGGTGTACCATATCCCTGTGTCGTAAGAGGCGACCAGGGTTGCGTCAGGAAGGGCATCCGGCGTAAAACATGTGCCAAATCACTATGCGGATCGGATGATCCGCTGTGGCGACCCCTAACGGGAGCAGCCGAAAGGAGAAGAAGAAGATGTGGAGATATAGAGAGATGCAATTCAGATAGAGACAGATATATATATATATATATATATATATATATATATATATATATATATATATATATATATATCTTCTTCTTATTCTTCTTCTTCCTTCGGCTGCTCCCGTTAGGGGTCGCCACAGCGGATCATCCGTATCATCCGGATATGTATATGTATATATATATATATATATATATATATATATATATATATATATATATATATATATATATATATATATATATATATATATATATATATATATATATATATATATATATATATATATATATATATATATATATATATATATATATATATATATGAGATATGTATATATATATATATATGAGATATGTATATATATATATATGAGATATGTATATATATATATATATATATATATATATATGATATGTATATGTATATATATATATATATATATATATATGATATATGTATATGTATATATATATATATATATATATATATATGATATATATATATATATATATATATATATGATATGTATATATATATATATATATGATATGTATGTATATATATATATATATATATATATATATATATATATATATATGATATGTATGTATATATATATATGATATGTATATATATATATATATATATATATATATATATATATATATGATATGTATGTATATATATATATGATATGTATATATATATATATATATATATATATATATATATATATATGATATGTATGTATATATATATATATGATATGTATATATATATATATATATGATATGTATGTATATATATATATGATATGTATGTATATATATATATGATATGTATGTATATATATATATGATATGTATGTATATATATATATGATATGTATATATATATATATATATATATATATATATATGATATGTATATATATATATATGATATGTATATATATATATATATGATATGTATATATATATATATATGATATGTATATATATATATATGATATGTATATATATATATATATATATATATATGGTAGGTGCTTTGTGGGTTTTCCTTGAAACCTTGGGTTTCAGGGCCTGCTTTTTCATCTGCCTTGTTTTCATAGGCTTGTTGTTTATCGGTGGTTTAGCTTCTTCCTTACACTCTTCTTTTTCCTTATACTTCATTTGACCCCACTTGCTGGTTGCTTGTGACGGTTTTCCTTGGTTAAACTTAAACTTCTCTTCTTTTGCTTTCAGCTATGGCAAATGGACGTTTTCACAATAGTGTGTACGAGTCACTCACTCGGAAAAATGGAGTGACAATTACTCCACCTGATGGAGTTAGTATTGAGAACGTGGTGATGGCTCTGGGAGAGCTCGTAGGAATCGAGAATGTTCTCGCTCCTTCGAAAATGAGCCAACATGTCGTGGTTTTCTTGTCGGAGGAGCGACACGTGGCTCAGGCGGTTGAAAACGGTCTATCCGTACCGCAAGACGTCTTCGTTAACGTTAGTTATCTCGATACGATGGCGGTAAAATTAACACTGTCTAACATCCCGTCCTTCTTCTCGAGTGAGGAGATTGTAACTGCATTAAGCGTTTTTGGCACAGTTGTATCACGAATCTCCATGATTCCACTTCGTCTGCGCTCTGACGCTTCGGTTCGCCACATCATGTCGTTCCGACGTCATTGCTATATCATTCTAAAAAACAACGCTCAATCGCTCAATGCAGTTATGACTTTAAAAAAATAAAAACCGCAATTACCAGATTTATATTGCAACGGAGACCACAACTTGTTTTATCTGTGGTGAATCGGGACATTTAAAAAGCGATTGCCCCAAGAATATATTAAGTGGCATATCGAGTGTGGTCGAACCCATTGAGACGAATAGTGGTATATCTAGAGTTGGGCACGTTGGTGACGCTTCAAACTCGAACAATCTGCCTGGGCCGTCGAAAGTGGAGGTAAATCCTCCCCTGGCAGATGACGAAAGCTTCACCGTTCCTTCAAAAAGGAAACATAAATTGAAGCATCTAAATGATAACAATAGTCAAGATGTGACGGCGAGCTGTGCAAAAAAGATGGCGCCGGCTGCCGAGAATAATGACTCGTGTTTGGAAGCAACAATACATGCTCTTTTTAAAACGAAAAATCGATTTGATGTAATTGCTCCAGAGGATGATGACTTTTTTTTGTCGGTGGGGTTGGTGAACATGAGCAGATTGGTTTTGTGCAGCAGGGAGCAAACGTGACTACTCCCATAGTCACAAGCACCTTGGATATTAACACCGAATCCACTGTAATCCCCCTCCCTGTAAAGACCAACAGTGAAGTTTATACCATTTCTAAGTCACCAATAACTCCAAACCTGGTTGAATCAGGGTGTAAAGCTTCAACTAGTGAAACACCAGGTTTATCTCAAGCAGAATATAACGTTCCTTCCATTAGTATACTTCCTCCTTCCCGTCCTCTTCACCCTCCCACTCCTCCTCCTCCTCCTCCCACTTCTAAACCTCTTCGTCTTCCCATCCCTCCTCCTCCTCCCACTCCACCTCCCTCCTCCTCCTCCCACTCCACCTCCCCCTACTCCACCTCCCCCCCCCACTCCTTCTCCCTCCACTCTTCCTTCCCCGACTCCTTCTCCCCCTTTGGAAGCGGAATGTGAGGCTTCCCTTATTAAACCATCAGCTCCATCTTTGGAGCATAACGTTAATGTAATGGACACCAGTCGGTACTCGGATTATGATTCAGACGGGGCCTCATCACTTTCCTCTTGTGGCAGTGCTGAAGCATGGAATGATCCAGTTTCCCAAAATTCGGAGAGTGTTTCCAGTGTTCCACCTGCCGATATCATAAAGTTTCTTCATGACACCTTTCGCAAGAAACATGTTAAAATTAAAAACTTTTTCCCTGACTTGCCCGGCTTTATAATCTCTGCGAAGCTTTTGCTCCTCAAAGCCGGACAGCTTGGTGTGACGGAATCACAAGCGTATCGACTCCGGAAATGCATCCTCAAAGCAAAGAATGAGCTGCAGACACAGACAGACTAAGTTTTTGACACACCCAAACTCTATGTTAGCCTATGGCCTTCTCTATAGCGAGTTTAAATATTAATGGGGGACACTCCTCCATCCGTAAAGCAGAAGTTAAACAGTTTGTTGAGACAAATCACATTGATGTTTTGCTTTTGCAAGAAACAAGATGTAGCTCCTCTTGTGCATGTGAATGGCAAAGGACAATGAGGGGAAAATGGTTTTTTAGTAGTCTGGAACACCAAAGGGCTGGGGTGGCTGTTTGTATACAACCTTCCTTTTGCAGTTCCAGTGTTGTTTTTAATGAGATTATCAAAGGGTATTTGATTTCACTCACCTTCACACATAATGGCTTTAAACACACCGTACTGAATGTCTACGCACCTAGCGATAGCACGGAGAGACTCGCCTTTTACACACACTTAGAAACATCTCTTGTACACATTGATTTTGATGGACTTGTCTGCTTGGGTGGAGATTTCAACAGCACGATGGACCCCACCATTGACCGTAATGGAGAGGAGCCGCACCCAGCAAGCACAGTGCCTTTGTTGAAAGCCTTGTCCAAGTTTTCCCTGATTGATGTGTGGAGAATCCGCAATCTTTCCGTCAATACACGTGGAGTCGGTGTTCAAAAGGCCACCTATCACTTGCAAGATTCGACCGTTTCTACATCAACAGTACCTTTTCAAATGTTGTGAGCAATCTGAACATTATTCCGAGTGGCTTCTCAGACCATCACATGGTCGCACTTCGTATTCACCAACCAGTTCGGAATCGTGGTGCTGCCTACTGGACTTTCAACGCAAGCCTTTTGGATGACCAACTCTTTGTTGATGCTTTTGGTGTGTTCTCGAGAGCCTTGCTCCAACGTAAAACTTTCTTCCCCTGCCTTGGAAAATGGTGGGACAACGTCAAAGTGCAAATAAGATCCTTTTGCCAACAATATGGAGCCTACCACACCAAATATGACTCTGCCCTTCAATCCTTGCTTGCCAAAGAAATATTTTATTTGCAGACCAACCTCTTGGCTTCAAATCATGAAAGAACCAACCTCTTGCTGGTGAAAAAAAAAGCTCTTCTTGCTGGACTTTGTGCAAAGCAAGTCAGAGGAGCGCTGATTCGTCTCCGACTGGAGAATTTGTGTTACCTGGACACCTCCTCTAAGTTCTTTTTTGGACTGGAAGCTCAAACAAAGAGAAGTCAGCAGATAATTCCAGTAAGGACAAAGGAAGGAAGGATAACACACAATCAAAAAGATGTCAGAGCCTCACTCAGACACTACTTAACTGAACTTTATCATGCTCCGAAAATCGACAACAAAATGATAACAGTGCTGACTTCTTCCTTAGCTACCTTGTCAAAATCTGCAGTTCTACAAATGGACAAGGAAGTAACTCTGGAGGAACTCCAAGCTGCTCTTCAAACTCTACCCTCGGGTAAGGCCGCCGGCCTGGATGGAATTCCTGCGGAATTTTATAAAACCTTTTGGGACCTCCTAGGACCAGAACTACTTGAGGTTATAATCGACGGTCGATGGTCACACTCACTGCCATTAAGCTGCCGGAGGGCTGTCCTCGCCCTTATCCTCAAAAAAGGAGACCTTCAGCAACCACACAACTGGCGTCCGATCTCATTACTCTGTGCAGACTACAAAATATTTTTCAAGGCCCTTGCCAACCACCTGAAAAGCCATAATTGAGGAGATCCAACACCCAGATCAGTCTTACTGTGTCCCGAAGAGGACAATTCATGACAGTATCTTCATTGTGCATGATATAATTGATATCTGTTCTCTTGAGCAAAGGAATGTCGGGTTGGTGTTCTTAGATCAAGAAAAGGCCTTTGATACCATTGATCATTTTTATCTTTTCTCTGTTTTACGGGGGTTTGGTTTTGGGGAAAATTTTATCTCTCATGTGCAGTTACTGTATAACAACACTTTTAGTCTCTTAAAAGTTAACAACATTTTATGTCCCCCTTTCCTGGCTAATAGAGGCATTCGTCAAGGGTGCCCTCTTTCTGGCCTCCTGTACTCTCTTGCGATTGAGCCTTTGCTCGTTCGGTTGCGTGCACGTCTTCTCGGTTTCCTTCCCCAACCAATGGCGAACCCGTTTAAAGTGATTGCTTCTGCAGATGATCTTTGTGCAATCGTTCGTGCGAATGAGGATGTCTCAGCCTTGGTCCATTGCATTCATGAATTTGGTTTGGCAAGTTCCACAAAAGTGAACTGGGGAAAAAGCAGAGCTCTCCATCTTGGTCCACAGAATGGCACCATTCCTCCGACTCTTCCCGAGAAACTTAAATGGGAAAGGGATGGAATTCTTTACCGAGGCGTCTTTCTTGGAACTGAGAACTTCATTTTAAAAAACTGGGAATCTAATAATTAAAACTGAGAGACGTTTACGACACTGGAAGGGCTTACTTTGTCAACTCTCCTATCGGGGCCGAACCCTTGTTTTAAATAACCTTGCAGCATCAATGCTTTGGCACGTTTTTATAGCGCTGCAGCCCCCAGATTTGTTTCTTAAAAAATTACAATCAATTCTTATTGACTTCTTTTGGGGAGGAAAGCATTGGCTCCAACCTGGTGTGTTAAACCTGCCTGTTTCTGAAGGAGGACAGGGGCTGATTGCTATTACCAGCAAGGTGATGGCTTTTCACCTCCTTTCGCTTTGCAGACTGCTGTACACGGACATTTCGTGGAAGGCCTTGGCTCACTGCCTGCTTCGGCAGGCGGGGAAACTCGGCTACGATCAGCAACTGTTCCTTATTGACACCAAGAAAGTTGATATAGCATCAGTCCCCCTGTTTTATAAAAGCATGCTGAAGGCATGGCAGGCAGTCACTGTTCGCCGAAATAACAATGACGACTCCCTGGAAATGTTTTTAAATGAGCCTATCTTTTTAAACCCCATTTTTGAAGGGGTCTGCAGCAATTGTATTCTTGTACAGAAGTTTATTGATGCTGGATGTACGAGGGTAAAAGATCTCAGAACTCCTTCTCCTCACAAGTGGAAGCCAGCTGCTGCCGTCGCTGTGGCCACTGGAATGAGGTCCATTCGAATTATTGGGAGAATCTTTTCTGTGATTCTGCACTTTTTCAAGCAAACCAAACTGAAATGGATTCCACAGGTGGAAGCAAACCTTTCTTTATCCCAACATCCCTTTCCACAGCTTTTGCTTCATTTTCAAGGTTTCACCTCCTTTAAATTGATGGAAAAAATCTTCTGTTTACGCTTTGTGTGTTAAAACCCTTGTTCCTGATAGACCTGTGGAACCACAAGCACATTGGGGGAGAATGCTTCAGACCACTCATTCTACTTCGATCAACTAGCATGTTATGTACAAGGCACCCACTGCCAAGCGCTCCGGAGATTTGCAGTGGCGACTGGCACATTACATTTTACCATCCAATGTTTTATCTCATCGTATATGTCCCGATAACACAGAATTGTGTCCCTTCTGCGGTGCCACAGAAACTATTTTTCACATTTTTATTGATTGCTCAAGGTTGGCACCCCTTTTTACAGTCTTATCACGTGCTATCCGGGGACTCGGCCTAACTTTTCCTTGTTGTGGTTTTGTTTACGGTTTTAGCATCTTCCACCAGCATAAATACGAGTGCGTGTTAGCAAATTATTTGTCCTCTGAAGCGAAGCTTGCGATATACATATCAAAGAAACGCAAAATTTAAGATGTTTGTGATTCTGTTTCCGATGTTGTTTACCTTTTTAAAACCTTGGTCACAGCACGCGTGCACCTTGAAATTCATTCCAGTGATTGTACACTGTTCTCACAACAGTGGTGTGTGAACACATCCTGATGTGAACTTGTTGATGGTGTACAACAAACATTGAAGTTTTAATTTACCTTGTTTCTTTGTTGGGCAATGCTCAGGCACTTGCTTGTACTGGTATAACTTCTCTTGTCACATCATGATCCCAAACAATCAAGAGGCCAAAAGTGTCTGTCTCTGTCTCTCTCTCGCTTGGCACGCACGTGCAAACGCAAGGGGCTGTTGCCCAGTCTCTGGCGGTACGTGTGGAGCCTGTGTTGTTTTCTCTTCTTATCATCTTCTCCTCTCTCTCCAATGTATTTTTTGGGGGTGTTTCTTCTCTTCTTTTTTTCCACTCTTGTATATAATCCTTTGCTTTGTTGTATTGAATCTTTACCTTTGACACTTTTTTGCAATAAAAGGACAGAAAAGTCAGTCTCTCTCTCTGTCTCTCTCTCTCTCCGTCTCTCTCTCTCTGTCTCTCTCTCTGTCTCTCTCTCTCTCTCTCTCTCTCTCCCTCTCTCTCTCTCTCTCTCTCTCTCTCTCTCTCTCTCTCTCTCTCTCTCTCTCTCTCTCTCTCTCTCTCTCTCTCTCTCTCTCTCTGTCCCATCCTCTCTGTCTCTCTCTCTGTCTGTCTGTCTGTCCCATCCTCTCTGTCTCTCTCTGTCTGTCTGTTTGTCCCATCCTCTCTGTCTGTCCCATCCTCTCTGTCTCTCCGTCTGTCTGTCTCTCTGTCTGTCTCTCTCTCTCTCTGTCTTTCTGTCTCTGTGTGTGTCTCGGTCTCTGTGTGTGTCTCGGTCTCTCTGTGTGTGTCTCTCTGTCTCTCCCTCTCTCTCTTCCTCTCTCTCCCTGTCATATATATATATATATATATATATATATATATATATATATATATATATATATATATATATATATATATATATATATATATATATATATATATATATATATATATATATATATATATATATATATATATATATATATATATATATATATATATATATATATATATATATATATATATATATATATATATATATATATATATATATATATATATATATATATATATATATATATATATATATATATATATATATATATATATATATATATATATATATATATATATATATATATATATATATATATATATATATATATATATATATATATATATATATACATATATATATACATATATATATATATATATATATATATATTATATATATATGTATGTATGATATTGTGTATCTTATATGCATGTAATGTGGTAGTATTAATGGTAATGATACATGATAATGCATGATGATATGTATATGTATTATTATTGATGATATTGTGTGTGTGTCGTCATCATGATGATGATGATGATGTGTGTGTGTGTGTGTGTGGCATGATGTTTGTGTTCAATAATATTGATGATGATGATGTAATAATTTGTCGGCGTCTGATGTGTATATATGTCGGTATGTGAAATGATGCATGTAATATGTGTGTGTGTGTGTGTGTGTCGTGTGTTGTAGTAATCTGATGATATTGATGCATATGTATGGCCTGTGCATGTCATGCATGGTCTGTGCGACAGTGTAAAATGTGTAATATGTGTGTGTGTGTGTGTGTGTGTAATCTGTGTGATGATGTGTGTGTGTGTGATGTGTGTGATGATATGTGTGTGTGTGTGTGTGTGTGTGTGTGTGTGTGTGTGTGTGTGATGTGTGTGTGTGTGTGTGTGTGTGGTATGTATGTGCTGGCATGATGTGAATATTTGTGTGTGTGTGTGTGACGTGTGTGTGTGTGTATAATATGCTGTGTATGATAAATAATGTAATAATAGTAATATGTGTGTGTGTGTAATGTGTGTGTGTGTGTGTGTGTGTGTGTGTGTGTGATGAAATGTGTGTGTGAATGATGTGTCTATGATGTGTGGTATGTGTGTGTGTGTGTGTCAATGTATGTGTGTGTATGTGTGTGTGTGTGTGTGCCGTATCATCGTAATGATGATATTATCCAGTATTGATGATGTGGTATGTGTGTGTGTGTGTGTGCGTGTGTGTGTGTGTGTGTGTGTGTGTGTGTGTGTGTGTGTGTGGTAATGATGTGTGGTATTGATAATGTATATCGCGTGGCTGTGTGTGTGTGTGTGTGTCTCAATATTATATTGTATAATGTGATAATGATATTGTGTGTGTGTGTGTAATCATGTGTGTGTGTGTGTGTGTGTAATGTGTGTGTATCGTGTGTGTATCGTATGTATGTAATGTGTGTGTGTGTGTGTGTGTGTGTGTGTGTGTGTAATAGTGTGTGTGTAATATTGTGTATTGTGTGTGTGTGTGTGTCATTGTGTGTGTGTGTGTGTGTGTGTGTGTGTGTGTGTGTGTGTGTGTGTGTGTGTGTGTGTGTGTGTGTGTCAGTAATGTGTCATCAACGTCTGTGTGTCATGACTCAGTATGTGTCGTGTGTGTGTGTGTGTGTGTGTGTGTGTGTGTAGTGTGTGTAATGTGTGTGTGTGTGTGTGTGTGTGTGTGTGTGTGTGTGTGTGTGTGTGTGTGTGTGTGTGTGATGACCAATGACGTAATGTGTGATGAACAATCTGTATCTGTGTCATCTGTATGTCGGCATGTGTGTGTGTGTGTGTCGATGATGTGATGTGTGGTATTATTGTGTGTGTGTGTGTGTGTGTGTGTGTGTGTGTGTGTGTGTGTGTGATGATATGTGTGTGTGTGTGTGTGTGTGTGTGTGTGTGTGTGTGTGTGTGATATGTGTGTGTGTGTGTGTGTGTGTGTGTATGTGTGTGTGTGTGTGTGTGTGTGTGTGTGTGTGTATGATATTATTATTGGTATTGGTAATATTATTATTTATTGATGATGACCAGTGTGTGTGTGTGTGTGTGTGGCTCAATGATGATATTGATGTGGTAATGGTAATGTAATGTCATGTAATGA